>NC_141671.1:87753727-88353727 GCF_028749965.1 Puma concolor | reverse complement strand
ATACAACTAGCATGCCCAAAATTACATTGGCACCCCCCAAAATGAAATACTTAGGCATAAATTTAGCAAAATATGTACAAGATCTATATGAAGAAAACGACAAACTTTGATGAGTGAAATCAAAGAAGAACTAAATACATGGAAAGGTATTCCATGTTCATGGATAGGAAAACTCCAGGAAATCTTATATTTTCAAGATGTTAGTTCTCTTTAACTTGATCTATGATTCAATACAATCCCAATCAATTTCCCAACAAATTGTTGGGTGGATATTAACAGTCTTATTGTGAAGTTTATATAAAGAAGCAAAATACCCAGAATAGCCAACACAATATGGAAGAACAAAGTTGGAGGACTGACACTACTGGACTTTAAGACTTACTATGAAACTACACTAATCAAGATAATGTGGTATTTGTCAAAGAATAGACAAATACATCAATGGAATAGAATAGAGAGTCCAGAGATAGACCAATATAAATATAGTCAATTAATTTTTGAGAAAGGAACAAAAGAAATACAATGGAGAAAATACAATCTTTTTGACAAATGTTACTGGAATAATTGGATAGTCACACACACACACACACACACACACACACACACACACACACAAATGACTATAGATACAAAACTTAAAGCCTTCATAAAAATTACATTTGGAGTGGTCTGCCTGCATGGCTCAGTGGGTTGAGTGTCCAACTTGTGATTTCAGCTCAGGTCATGATCTGAGGGTCATGGGATTGAGCCCCGCATCAGGCTCCGCACTGAGCACAGAGCCTGCTTGAAATCCTATCTCTCTCCCTCTGCTCCTCTCCCCTGCTTGTGTTTGCACTCTCTCTCTCAAAAAGAAAATTACATTTGGATCATAGATCTAAAAGTAAAATGCTACTATAAAGCCCATAGAGATAACAGGAGAAAATTTAGATGACTTTGGATATATCACTGACTTTACAGATACAATACCAAAGGCACAACACATGAAAGCAAGAACTGAAAAGCTGGACTTGATTAAAATTGAGAACTGGTCTGCTAAAGCCCAAGTTAAGAGAATGGAAGACAAGATATAAACTGGGAGAAAATCTTTGCAAAAGACATTTCTGATAAAGGACTGCTATCAAAATATACGAAGAAGTCTTAAAACTCAAAAGTAAGAAAACAAGGAGCCCAATTAAAAAATGGGCCAAAGACCTTAACAGGCATCTCACCAAAGAAGATGTATAGATGGCAGAGCCACCTATAAAAGGATGCTCTGTATCATGTCATCAAAGAAACACAAATTGAAATAAGATATCACTACACAACTATCAGAATGACCAAAATATGGAATATTGACAATACCAAATGCTGATGAGGATGTGAAGCAATAGGAACTCATATTTGTTGCTAGTGGGAATGCAAAAAGGTACAGCCACTTTGAAAGTTTGGTGCTTTCTTACAAAATATAAAAATACTCTTACTCTACAATTGAACACTTGCACTCCTTAGTATTTACCCAAAGAAGTTGAAAACTTATGTCCACATAAAAACCTACACACAGATATTTAAGGCATCATTATTCATAATTGCCAAAACTTGGAAGCAGCTAAGATTTCCTTCAGTAGGTGAATGGATAAATGAACTATGATACATCCAGGCAATGGAATATTATTCAGCACTAAAATGAAATGGGCTATCAAGTCCTGAAAAGACATGGAGGAACCTTAGGTGCATACTGCTAAGTAAAAGAAGCCAATCTGAAAAGGCTACATACTGTGTGATTCCAACTATATGACATTATGAAAAGGCAAGACTATAAAGGCACTAAAAAGACCATTGAGGGGCGCCTGGGTGGCGCAGTCGGTTAAGCGTCCGACTTCAGCCAGGTCACGATCTCGCGGTCCGTGAGTTCGAGCCCCGCGTCAGGCTCTGGGCTGATGGCTCAGAACCTGGAGCCTGTTTCCGATTCTGTGTCTCCCTCTCTCTCTGCCCCTCCCCCGTTCATGCTCTGTCTCTCTCTGTCCCAAAAATAAATAAATAAACGTTGAAAAAAAAATTTTTTTTTAAAAATAAAAAAAATAAAAAGACCATTGATTGTCAGGGGTTGGGGAAGGTGGAGGGATGAATAGGCAGAGCCTGGAGGATTTTTAGTGCAGGGAAAACACTATGATATTATAATGATGGACGTGTGTTGTTATCATACATTTGTCCACACCAATAGGATGTAGGACACCAAGAGTGAGCCGTAATGTAAACAATTAACTTTGAGTTATTATGATGTATTAATGTAAATTCATCATTTATAACAAATGTTCCACTTTGGTGAGGGGATTTTGATAATGGAGAGGCTACATATGTGTGGGTGCAGAGAATCTAGGGGACATCTTTATACCTTCCTTGCAATTTTCTTATGAACCTAAAACTGCCCTTAAAAAACAGTTTAAAACTTTAAATAAAATATAAAAGTTAGTCCTTCATTCACAATAGCCACTTTTCAAATGTGCAATAGCCATATGTGGCTCATGGCTATCTTATGGAACAGTATAGAAAACCATTTTCATCTTCAACAAGAGCTCTATTGGACAGTCCTGGTTTCAATCTTTGATAAAGACACACATTTGTTCACTCTGAAATCATGAGACTCAAAACAACTATCTGCACCTAACAACTATACCTTAACTGCAGTATCAGTTATTTTGAATGGGGAATAAGAATGAAAGGGGACTATTTCAATGTTGGCTAACATCATGATAAAGAATAGAGGAGCTTTAAGTAATCTAATGTATGAATAGGATAATGGTAAACAGTACAAGTGGCTACTGAATAAGAGATGAAAGATTCCTCTTAAGAACAAACTGTATGTAGACTTGGAAAATAGAGCTTCATTCCTCTAAAAAAACCTTTCTAACAGCTTGTGTCTACAGACTTAAGTCAAATTTTTGACATGTATATTATGTGGGAAGGACTCATGGTCCTTCACTACACTAGGTACATGATTGTGTATGGACGCTACACTAGGTACATGACTGAGAAACCATCCTCAGATTCATTTTAAATTCAAAGGCTAATAAAATATTCTAACATTTGTAATGTGGATTGATAGTTTCTTTGATGATATGAGATGTGATCCTGTAAAATTCCTCCAAGGTAAACCATACTTTTAATAAAATTTGAAGACTTTTTCTTTTTTACTAGAAAATAAAACAATAAAATGTGAAGTACTTTTTCCAACTCAACTAGGAAAATAAACCCAAGCAACTGCAAAATGTGTATTCTTAACCAAGTCATTGCAGAGAAATTACAAAGACATTGTGTTAATATTGTCACTGATATTACCTTATTGTAGTTAGGGATTTAACAAGCACCTTGATACACCATCAAAAATGGCAGTTCAATCTTATACATAGAAAGCATCAATACCTTTGGAAGCTACTATGATTTATGGGTGAAAGAAAAGCCAAAAGTTCAGAAAAAAGAAGATGAAATTGAAGAACTAGAAATAAGGGAAGCAAAGAATGTATAGAGGGTGGAATAGTTAACAATACCTCTACGGGGTCAAAGAGAATGAAAATAAATGCAAACCCGTTGACTATTAGAGCAAAGAGGTTATGACTTTTAAGAGGGGATTTTTTTTTTTCCTGCTATGATAGCAATGGAAGTTAGATTGTAGGATACCTCAGGAACAAATGTGAATAATGGGAGCAAGAACAAAGAACTGATCAAGTATTAAATGAATAGAAGATAAGTCAGTGAAAAGAGAGATTACAATAATGTTCAAGAGGTAGGCAGCAATTATGCAGGGACCATAGAATCACAGCGTATTAGGGCAGGAAAGCCTCTTCAGATCATTCATGCTAGTATCCACCCACAGTAATAATTTCTCTGCAAGGCCCTGGCAGATTATGTACGTTTTGTGTGACCACTTGAAGTGATGAAGTATTCCCTTCTTTGCAAAGTAGGTTAATTCATTTTGGGACAGATTTAACAGAAATTCCTTCCCTATACTAAAGCAAGATCTATTTCTTTGTAACTTCTGTATTCTTTCCTTGAGTCAGCAGAATGACTCTAATATATCTTTCCCATGACCACTCTCCAGATATTCAGTATGTCCCTCCTGTTTTCTTTCTCCAAGTTTAGCATCTAAGATCCTTCACTAGATCTCCTGAAAGAATTTCCAGACCTCTAGATATCCTGGCCATCTTCTCTTACTGAACTCTAGTTCTCCAGTATTAGCTTTTGAAAGTGATGCCCAGAGGAATTTAGTATTTTACACACAGTCTGAATAGAGCAGATGACAGATTAATTTCCCTAGATATTATACTTCTGTTAATTGGATTCTTGGCTTAAATTGAGCTGGTAATGAACTGTATCTAAATTGCTATCAAACTAGGTTTAGTCAACTCTGTATCTGAAAAAATTAAATTTAATTTGATAAATTTCACCTTGTTAGCTTTGACCCATTCATTCATTTATTATTTCAACAAATAGTGTTTGAGATCTACTATATGCCAGTCTTTTACCATGGGTGTACCAAGAAGAGCAAACTGTTCTAACTAGTTGAAATTATTTCCAAAATTAAATGTCCTTCAACATTGTTATTTCTGCCATCACCTGCCATCTATAAGTTTTTAAAATATAATTAAGTTTTTTATTCTAGTTAATAGAAAAATTGATTAAGAGAGAAACAAGGATATAGTCTGTGATAAGTTGGTGACACTGGTATGTTAGGATTCTAGATTCAAAAAATTTTAGAGCTAGAGGGAACTTTAGGGACATCTGAAAGTCTGATTTATTAGTTTTATAGAGTTAACACATACCTTTGAATATGATTGTCTTAAATACCATATTTCCCCTTTTGTTTAGGGGAAGATGGTGGAATGCCAACTTGTTTATGGAATTCCAGAATTGAAATTTATCAGTCTTGGAAAAAACTTTTCAAGACTTACTCTTAAAGAACTCTTGCTGTTCCATAATAATCACCATTTTCTTTATCAACATCCTACAAAGCTATTTAATAACTTATTTTAGAATATTTTTTGCTTTCCTATATTTTTCTTTTTATTCTCCTTCCAAAATGAGATTTAAAATTCTTTTTTGATATTTGTAGGTTTTGTTGGATGGGGGAGCAAGTTTTTGTTCATTGTGACCCTTCATCTTTATCAGTAAAGCAATAACTGGCATCCCTTCTGCTTCACATCACTTTATCATTGGTACATAACCTTTGTAGTCTGGCCTATGGAGTCAAATGCATATACTTTATAAACTATAAAATTACTTATCTATTTATGCTCCCCTTACTCCTCACTAGTGTTGTGACTATATTGTCAGAATTTCATTTTAGAGCCACATTTTTGTGAAAGTTGTTCTGCAAATATATATATTTATTCCCAAAACACTAAGTAGTCTTTTGTTTCCAAGGGAACAAATTCTATATTAGTCTTTTCTGGTTTTGTTCCCCCCCTCTCCCACCATTTCTTCACAGTGCTGTATTTAGAGCCAGACGTATTAGCCCCAGGCACCAGTTGCTTTCCTGAGTACACTTCTCCACAGTATAACTGCCAGGCAAAATGACAAAAAGTCGAATTCTGAAAGGAACAAGTTAGTGTTCTTGTCAGTGCTTGGACGTTGTTCTCAAAGAAGCTAAAATTCTTCTATTTTATCAACAAAATATGATGTAAAGGACTATATTGGCAGTTTGTATCACTGCTAAGGTACTGGTTTGTAGAATGGTATGTAGTGTTAATAGTCATAGGGACACATTCTAAAGAAATGTATAGTATCTGTGTTTCCTCCCAAACAAAAAGTCACACTGGCTCAAATCTCCAGGTATGATTTGTGTCTTTCTTCTTCTTCTTGGTACCTTTTCACCACTTTCACCTACTTCACCCACGTCTAACACCTAACCTCTGGCAACTGACGAGTGTGTTGTCTGTATCTATGAGTTTGTTTTATTTTAGATTCCACATGTATGTGAAATAACATAGGGTGTGTCTTTCTCTGTCTGATATCTTTCTTCTTTATCTCTTGCTCCTTCTCCTCTCTCAATTTTCTCCTCCTCCTCTTCTTCCTCCATGTATTAATTATTAGTTACACCAACAAGATATATGTTGTAAAGAGATTGAAGACTTTATAGTAGCAGCAGTGATACATCTGGAAGTTGTGAAGAGCCACAGCTGGTATACCTAATATTCACCCTTTTAAATTCCATTCTGCGATTGTTTCAGAAAGTAAGTTCTGGTCAAGCTCCTAAAGGTACTCCAATCAAGAGTAGGTGGTAAAAATGTCTTCAGATATATAGATGCACAGTGTATGTTATTACAAATCTTTACGGCAATTCTTGTATTCTCTTAAATTGATTTGTTTCTTTGAATCTTAAAATCTGTGCTCATGTTTTAAGCAGATTGTGTTTATGAGACAAATACTATTGCTGATATCTGTTATTAATCATCATAGTAACTATATCCCTGTGTAATTTTTACATGGATTAAGCACTTAATGTCTTCCTTATATCTGTTTGACCGTAGCAATTCCAATTGATTTCATTTGGTCAGCAAATACACAGCACATAAGCTAACACTCTTCCTTTTAGGACCTAGAGTAGACCACTAATCAATTATAGCATTTGTCTTGCTAAGCCTGGAAATGCCTCAGAATCCTTCTCAAACAATGTTCCAGCCAACTGCTAACAATATATTAAAGTTGGCACTTGCTATGAAATATATTCCCCATTCCAGAGCAAGGCCATACTTCTGAGAAATATCCTAATGTAAAAAGACCTCTGGGCAGTAGCATCAGAAATATAAGGATCACCAGTGAAGTATGTCAGATACTTCTTTGAATGAGGAATTGTACCAGGAGAATCAGATATAGATCCTAATTTCTCAGGAGCCAGGAATTGACAGAAGAGAATTCTGTTTTAGACTTAGAGTAAATGTTGCATGGAAACAAAAAAAGAAAACATACTTTGGGGGTATATCTATAGATCTCTAAATTGTCTATCTGTGTGGCCACCACTCAGATTCCCCTTATTCTACTGAGTAGTTTTTTGTATTGCACAATGGTGCTTAATTGTGATGTCATACATGTTTCCTGGAGCTAATGATCCAGGAGGTAGTGAAAGGGGACACATATGTTTTTAGTTTTGTTTTTCCACAACATACAGGAAGGAGCTTCTTAAAAGTGGGAGTTCATTCTTTCCCTAGTGGTTCTTACTGTTTGGTTTCAGGAAACTTTTGTGGTCTTAAACATTTTGAGGATCTCTCAAAGAGCTTATGTATATGGGTTATATCTATTTATTGTGTTAAAATGGAAATAAATTAAAATAGTTATGAACAATGACTGCAGTAAAATGAGTGTTAATGTAAATAATATATATTTTTTGTAAAATTAATCTGGTAGAACAAAAAATTTAGTGAGAGGAGTGGATTTGCTTTAGGTTTTCCCAAGTCTTTTTAACATTTGGCTTGTCAAAAGAAATTTCAGAGAATTTCACTTGATATATTTTATTGAGAGAGAAACAAACTATTCATAAGCTGGGAGACTTCAAAACTAAAACTGGTGGAAGCATGGCTTTCAGTAGTTACAGCTCAGTTTATAAAGCATGAATGAGGAAGTGCATTGTTTTGTGATTTGTTACTAGAAGCTTACATTCCTTTTATGGTAGTAGCACTCTATATGCTGATTTGTTTGCATATCTTCTTACTTGGTTGGCTAGGAAGCTGTAAAGTCATGCTTATTTGAAGGAAATGTAAGTTTTATTTAAGGTTAGAGTTGGCATTTCAGGGAAATCAGGGCAGTTTTAAACTTTGGTTATGTGACTATAAATGTTTGGTCCCAGGGGTATATTCGGATTGTGCCCTTCATTTTGGATTCTTTTTAACAGGGTCAATAGAAACTTTTTCAGTTTGTTACGATATCACACATCATGTAATTGCTGGAAAACTTCACTGTATGCCCATGAAAAAAAATGAGTGTGAAAAAGACAAATAATGATGTAATACCACTTTGACAATAGTTTGACATCATAACCTCTGAAAGATTTTAGGGACACCAGAAGTTCCTTACCGACACTTTCAGAACTGATGCTTCAACCTTTTCTGTGATGACTGCTGACTTGATGTAGAATGAATGTATCAAGTCTCCTGCTAGGGCTGTCCTTGGCATTGCATCATTTAAAAGAATCAGGCCTGTGGAAACACAATATCAGCCAAGATAATTCATTCAACTAAATATTTATTAAAGACATTTTCGCAACTTTTACGATATTTGCATTCATAATTTAGAGAAAGTGTACCCCTAAATACAAGCAAAAATAGAGAGTTAAGATCTGGGGAAAAATAATGAGGTTTTCAGGCTACATAGCTCTGTAAAGTTGGCTCATTCATTTATTCAATGCTTATTTATTGAACACCTATTCTGGGCAGAGGGGATACATAAATGGCTAAGACAGCTCTAGTTGTTACCTTCATCTGAGCTCATAGTCTAGTTGTATAACTTGCACCCCAAATATGGCTTTTAAGCAAAACAAAAACAAAAATGAAACAAATATGTCAATTACAGGATTATCACCAAAAGGTAAAGAGGGACCCTCAGGGAAAGCAAAGATTTTTGGAGATGTACTAAATACTTTGCCTACAGTAAATGCCACGATGGACTTTTTAAAGCTGTTTGTTCATAGCCTCCATTGACGAAAGCTGAGAACGAGAACAATATGCAACTCAGAGTATCACAGAAACTGCTTTCTTTGAAACAAGCATTATCATCCATTTGTTGTCAGTCTTATAAGATGGTGACTCTAAAATGAAATTACTTTTAGGGGCTCCTGGGTGGCTCAGTCGGTTGGGCGTCCGACTTCGGCTCAGGTCATGATCTCGCGGTCCGTGATTTCGAGTCCTGCATCGGGCTCTGGGCTGACAGCTCAGAGCCGGGAGCCTGTTTCGGATTCTGTGTCTCCCTCTCTCTTTGACCCTCCCCTGCTCATGCTCTGTCTTTCTCTGTCTCAAAAATAAATAAATGTTTAAAAAAATTAAAAAAAAAATAAAATGAAATTACTTTTGTTTTTTAGATCCATATTTTCATAGTACAGCCTCTACTGGCCCATTAGACCTGTAGTGCTGCCTACCAAAAATTAGTCCCAAGGTTCTACCTTATAGCAAGGGGACCAAGAAATGTGGAGAAACCCAGACTATTTGATGGGAAGTAAATGTCTGATAGAGCTGGAACTGTATTATACAGCTGAGGGAGTATTTCTTTAGATGGAAGGTTTTTTGTTTTTGTTTTTTCTAGAATGGGAAAGAATGGTCTGTGTTATGGAGTGAATTGTATTCCACCCCCCCCCCCCCCACCAATTTATATGTGGAAGTCCTAATCCCAGAACCTCAGAATGTGACTGTATTTGGAGATAGAGTTTTAAAAGAGGTAACTACAGTACAGTGAATTCATTAGGGTGGGCCTTAATCCAATATGACTGGAGTCCTTATAAGGAAGAAAATTAGGACACAGAAATGTATGGAGGGAAGATCATATGAGAAGAGAGAGTAGACAATCATCTACAAGCCAAGGAGAGAAGCCTTAGAAACCAAGCCTGCCCACACTTTGATCTCAGATTTCTAGCTTCTGGAATTGTGGGAAAGTAAATTTCTGTTGTTGAAGCCACCCATTCTGTGGTACTTTGTTATGGCAGCTCTAGAAAACTAACAGTATGAGTATATGATGAAGAGAAGAACTATTGAAGGAGAAGTAATTAAAGATAGGAGAGTAAGGGAGAAGGAGGCAGAAGGATTTTCTGGAGAAAATCCCCAGAGTGACAGAAAACTATGTGGTAAAATCCAGATAGATGGTATGTAGTGATTTGAAAAATAGCACCAAAGATATCCACGTCAATTTCCTGGAAACTATGAATATTACTTTATATGACAAAAGATGTGATAAAGTTAAGTCTCTCTCTCTCTCTTTTTCTTTTTTAATTGGCAGGGGAGGGACAGAAATACATCGTGGGGAGAGAGACATTCTCTTCATTGAGTATGGAGCCCGATGCTGGGCTCGATCCCATGACCCTGGGATCCCATGACCCTGGGCTCCCATGACCCTAGGATCATTGAGCCAAAATCAAGAGTTAGATGCTTAACTGACTGAGTCACCCAGGCACCTCTAAAGTTAAGTCTCTTGAGAGGAACAGTTTATCTTGAATTATCTGAGTGTGTCCTAACCATAATCATGTGTGTCCTTATAAGAGAGGCAGAGAGAATTTTGAGACACATACACAGAAAGGGAGAAGGTAATGGAATATAACCTCAAGCTGAAGAATGCCTTAGCCACCAGAAGCTGGATGAGGAAAGAATACATTTCTTATGTTTTAAGCCACCAAGTTTGTGGTAATTTCTTACAGCAGCCAGAGAAAACTAATAAAGATGGGCTAAGGAAAATGTCTTCCTTTTAGACATGAAGTATAAAAGTAGGGATGTTTATACATTAATTATCTTGGAGGTGGTGAAGTAATTAAGACTATCCATTTTTAAAAATTTTTTAAGTTTATTTATTTATTTTGAGAGAGAGAGAGAGAGAGAGAGAGAGAGAGAGAGAGAGAGAGAGAGAATGCAAACAAGGAAGGAGCAGAGGGAGAGGGAGAGAGGGAGAATCCTGAGCAGGCTCTGCACCATCAGCCGAGAGCCCAACATGAAGCTTGAACTCACCAATTGAGGGATCATGACCTAAGCTGAAATCAAGAGTCAGATGTTTAATTGACTGAGCCATGCAGGCATCCTAAGACTGCCCATTTTGTAAGCAATAATGCCTCACAAGATTTTATGATGTTTTTATTTGGTAGAGACCCCAGACTTTAGACTGAACCCCAAATATAATAGAAAGCATTCAGATGTTAAAAAATCTTTTACCAACAAACAGTAAAGCTTATTTTGCTTCATGAAGTACTTATAGATTTAAAAAATCAGACAGTAAATACAGGTTCAGTAATGAAATACCCACCTCCTCAAGATATGCATGTTTCGTAAGTAAGAAATTTCCAATTGCTTTTCTTGAGGTCAAAACAACATTCATAGCAAGATTGCTTCTTTGAAATTCTGTAATAGTACAGTGTTCTAGATTGTGATATACTGCAACATAGCAAAGTCTAATGGATTTTCCTCAGGAAATCTATAAAAATTGTTATGATTGAACACTGCTTCAGAACTTGGTAAATACATTGTTTATCTAAAATCTTGTATGTGTTATCATACTTATTCTGGCAGGTGGGGGGAAATTTGGGTGAATGTTTGTTGTTAGCAGAAGGATGAATTAGTTTTGCACCTATGAGTTGGCATCCCATAAAACCCATTCACAAAATAGTTGCTTACTGGAGTTTTTTATCATTATGGCTGAAAAAGAGAGGCACATCTGTGCTCCTTGCAATATGAGACATTCATCTTTCAAGCAAATATACGTGCCAGAAGAGATTAGGATATGAGCAAAAAGATTCAGTAAGTGGTTCTATTTGAGACCATGATTCCAACATTAGAGGCAAAATTGAGATTCAACCCTATAGCTGTATCGTGAAAAGCCACAATAACCATATGGAGGCTTCACACATTTTACTTCTGTTTGAGTAATTTGGTAGAGAAAACAACATGAAAAAGAAACATGTTTAGAAGTCCTTAAAGTATTACTAATTATTTATTTAGCTTGTTTCAGAAATTTGATATGTTATCTTAAACAAATATGAAATTCTCTAAGCATACAGCATAAAGTCATGTTCTAAACCCAAGTGTTTTTTCTTCCTAAGGACATTTGTTCAACAACACACAAATGAAACAATGGAAAGGGACACTGTGTGTGTGTGCGCACGTGCTGGGGAGAGGCTAGAAGGTGCAGAAAACCCAACCACTGGGGGCATCTTCTAGCATTTCTTGAACCCCAGAGATTTTTTTTTTGAGTTGAAGTTTTCTTTCTTTTTTTAAATTTAAATTCAAGTTAGTTAACATAGAGTTCAGTCTTGGCTTCAGGAGTAGAACCTAGTAATTCATCTCTTACATATGACACTCAGTGCTCATCCCAAAAAGTGCCCTTCTTAATGCCCATCATCCATTTAACCCATACCTTCCCTTCCCTCCAGCAACCATCCATTTACTCTCTGTATTTAAGCGTCTCTTATGGTTTGTCTCCCTCTCTGTTTTTATTTTATTTTTCCTTCCCTTCCCCTATGTTCATCTGTTGTGTTTCTCAAATTCCACAAATGAATGAACTCTAAAGATTCTTGGCCTCTAATCTCTGTCTCTAACCCTTCACCTGTTTCAATTCTCTTTACGAACAACAGCAACCTGTTTTATAGGTTTCCTGGGTTTAGTGACAATGTCATTCATTTTTGTACCCACATATGTATATAGCATGGTGCCTTGAGGTAAAATACTAAATTGTCCTATGTTGATTATTACAATAGTCACTTATCTGTTTTGCTGATTTCAGTTTACATTTCTACAATATATTTATATTAAAAACATAAAGTGTAGTTCAGGCCACACATACTTTTAAAAACACTTAATGGCTCTGATTTTGTCAAAGTAATGAAGTACATACAGACTCCTAAAAATCTCCTGAAATAACCCTACACAATCTGTCCGAACTTACTGTCCCAGCTGTATCCTGATATCCTCAGCACCCTTAATGAAGGCTGGGATCCACCAACATGCCACATTGTTGTCCTTCTCAAAACCCACAGGATTACTGCAGATCTCTGAATATTTGCACCCAATAGTTTGTCTTTTTGAAAGACCCTTTCCTCTCTTTATCCCTGGCAATGTAATTTTCTCCTTCCTCTCTGCTCTAATATCCTTGATCTGCCCTCTTCTTGAATAATATAAGTACCTTAGAAAGCTTTAATTTTTTTCCACATATAATTTTTAAACTTTATTCCATTATTTTATTCTTCACATTAGTCAAAGGTATAACATTTTTTTTTCTTCTGAGTTTCACCTTTCATATGTTCCTTCTTTCTTGTTTCAAATTCCTTCATTATAAAGTAGATCCATTCGTAATACTTTCTGCAAATAGCTATTGGTAGTAAAACTGTTATAGTCTTTATTTGTTCATCAGAAAATCCCATTAGATCTTCAAAATGGCTGCAGAATCTGACCACTTTTACAACTTTGACCACCATCATTCTAGTCTTCTTCAAACAGGTGATGGGAACAGCTTGCTACCTGATCACACTGCTTCTGGTCATCCTCTCAGTAAATATTGCTAATTACCTCCCAAAGATCCATTCTCTTCTCTTTTGTTAAAACTTGTATCCTATTATAGTAGAATGACATAGTAATGAGCTAAAAATGACAATTCCTCACCTCTCTTGCAAATGAAGTGGTTGAGGGGATGTCAGAATTGTCTCTGGGTAAAGCCTTGAGGAAAGCTCTCTTTTGAAGGAGCTGATAAATCTGGGAAGAACACTCATTTCCTGTTGCCTCTTCCTGCATTTTAATGCCTGTCATGTGAAAGTGGTAGCAAGAATTTCAGCAGCCACTGAGTCTAAAGTAAATCCAGGAGGATTACTGAGACTTTGGTACTGATATCTTTGAGGAATAGAGTCTATACTAGCAATCTCCTAATTGATACAATTTAAGACTAATGCCCACATAGCAGCTAGAGGAATATTTTGAAAATGTTGGTTTGTAAGAGAAAACATAAAGAAATGTTTTGCATTTTTGGAGTAGCCAAAAATTTTTTATACATTACCCCTAAAAATACTAACTAAAAAGGAAAAACGTGACATGAAATATATTAAAAACTTTCACCAAAAGATCACAATAGATATTAAAGATGCAGAGTGGTAGAAAATATTTTTTGACATATATATCTGACACAGACTTTATATGCAAGAAATATAAAGGACTTCTACAAACAAGTAAGAAAAATACTACAATCTAACAGGAAAATGAGCAAAAGACCTGATAGGTGCCTCACAAAAGAAAAGTATCTAAATTACCATTAAACATTTGAAATGTGCAACTTCATTAATTAGAAGGGAAATTAAATGAAAACTAAATGTAATGAAAACTAAGATAATGAAATAACAATATACATCCCCCAGAACAGCTAAAACTAAGAAGAATGACAGTATCAAGTATTGAAACATAGCTGGTGGATGTGTAAGTAGATACAACAATTTAGAAGAACTGATTGGCTTATCTACTAATCCTTATCATACTTAATAGCTTATACACCAACAATTTCACTCCAAGGTAAAATCCAGGAGAAATTAATATATATTGTGGTAAGCTGAATAGTGCCCCCATAATGATGGCCACATCTTAATCCTCAGAACATGTGTTACCTTGTATGATAAAGGCAGGTGTGATTAAGTTAAGGCTATTGAGATGAAGAGACTATCCTTGATTACCTGAGTAGGCCTGATGTAATTGCAAGCGTCCTTATAAAAGGGTTGCAGGAGGACTTAGGGAGACAGAGAGCAAAGAGTGGAGTGATGCTGTTATAAGTCAATGAATGCCAGCAGCCTCTGAAAGCTAAAGGGGCAAGGCATAGAATTCCCCTTGAGACTCCAGAAGGAACTAGACCTGCTGACATCTTTATTTTTTCCCATGCACTTCATTTCAGACTTCTGAAGTATGAGAGCAGGAACTTTATTTTCATTAATACTATGTTGCCATGTCTAGATAATGTAAGTGCCCAATAACAATTGTTGGAAAATATTTGTGAATGAATGAATGCAAATGTTTTTATTTCATTCTTTTTGATAGATAAATTATCATGGTATATAATTGTAGGTTGACCGTTATTTCCTTCAGCATGTTGAAGAGGCTTCTGGCTTCTCCTTATTTTTCAGTTCTTTCCTTTGTAACTTCAACTGGATGTTCTATCCTCTCTGTCTCTAAACTTCATTGTATCCATCTCTTTATTTCCTTATGCTGTTCTCTGGGTAGTTTGCTTAATTCTATATCAAGTTGATGAATCCTTTCTGTTTAACTCATCTATGTAAAGTGCATACATTGTAAGGCTAAATCTCAATGAATCATTACAAAATAAACATACCAAACATACCCTGTAACTACCACGTAGGTCAGTAAGTTTTGTCAGTACCCAGAAGCCTCCTGTCCTGATCAGGGTTACATTCTTTTAATATTTCCATTATAGAATTTTAGGATGAAAGTTAGTTTCTTTTGGCCCTTTAAAACATACAATTTATTGTGTTCTGGCTGCTATTGCTTTTATTGAGAAGTCAATGATGAGTTTTATTATGGATCCCATCAACCTAGTCTGTTTGCCTTTCTTGTAACCAATTTTATGATTTTGTTGTTTTTCTTTGTTTTTCATTGATTTTACTATGATGTGCTTATGTGTAGCTTTCTTTGTATTTATCACTTTTGGGTTTTCTAATGCTACCTGAATCTATGGCTTGATCTCTTTTGTAAGTTTTTAAAAATCCATAGCCATACTCTCTTCAACTATTTTTCTGTCCCATTTTTCTGTCTTCTTTTTCTGAGATTTTGGTTACACATCTGTTCAAACTTTTGCTGTATCCCCTTTGAATCTCCTTTGTAATTTTCTTTATTTTCCTTCCTTTTGTTTCTCTACTTAATTCTGTACATTTTCTTCTACATATTTTCCAGGTGACTTATTCTTTTTTTATCTGTGACTAATTTACTATAAGCCCATATATTGAGTTATTAATATTCAGTCATTACATTTTTCATATCTAGAATTTTCATTTGATTCTTTTTTCATTATTATTTATTTTTATTTTTAAATCTATATCCAAGTTAGTTAGCATATAGTGCAATAAAGATTTCAGGAGTAGAACTGAGTGATTCATCCCTATGTATAACACCCAGTGCTTATTTCAACAAGTGTCTGTTCATCTGTTTTGTATCTTAAATTCCACATATGAGTGAAGTCATATGATATATTCTTTCTCTGACTTATTTTGGTTAGCATAATATCCTCTAGTATCATCCACATTGTTGCAAATGGCAAGATTTCATTCTTTTTGATTACCAAGTAATACTCCATTGTATGTATGTGTATATACACATACATACATATATACATACCACATCTTCTTTATCTATTTATTTGTCAATGGACATTTGGGTTATTTCCATACTTTGGCTATTGTTGATATCGCTACTATAAACATTGGGGTGAATGTATCCCTTTGTCACAGCATACCAGTATCCTTTGGATAGATACCTAGTAGTGCAATTGCTGAGTCCTAGGGTAATTCTAGTTTTCATTTTTTGGGGGACCCTCCATACTGTTTTCCAGAGTGGCTGTACCAGTTTGCATTCCCACCAGCAATGCAAAAGAGTTCCCCTTTCTCTGCATCCTTGCCAACATCTGTTGATGCCTGAGTTGTTAATGTTAGCCATTCTGACTGGTGTGAGGTGGTATCTCATGGTGGTTTTGATTTGTATTTCCCTGATGATGAGTGATGTTGAGCATTTTTTCATTTGTCTGTTAGCCATCTGGATGTCTTCTTTGCAAAAGCATCTATTCATGCTTTTGCCCATTTCTTCACTGGATTATTTGCTTTTTGGGTGTTGGGTTTGATAAATTCTTTACAGATTTTGGAAACTAACCCTTTATCTGATATGTCACTTGAAAGTATCTTCTCCCATTCAATTGGTTGTCTTTTAGTTTTGCTGATGGTTTCCTTCACTGTGCAGAAGCTTTTTATCTTGATGTCCCAATAGTTAATTTTTGCTTTTGTTTCCCTTGCCCCTGGAGACCTGTTGAGTAAGAAGTTGCTGTGGCTGAGGTCAAAGAGGTTTTTGTGTACTTTCTTCTCTAGGATTTTGATGGCTTCCTGTCTTAATTTTAGGTCCTTTATCCATTTTTTAACTTTAATTTTATTTTTTTGTTTTTTATTTTTGACAGAGAGAGACAGAAGTGTGAATGGGGGAGGGGACGAGAGAGAGGGAGACAGAGAATCTGAAGCAGGCTCCAGGCTCTGAGCTGTCAGTACAGAACCTGACACAGGGCTTGAACTCATTGACTATAAGATCATGACCTAAGCTGAAGTTGGGCACTTAACCTACTGAGCCACCCAGGTACCCCCTATCCATTTTGAGTTTATTTTTGTGTATGGTGTAAGAAAGTGGTCCAGGTTCATTCTCCTGCATGTCGCTGTCCAGTTTCCCCAACACCATTTGCTGAAGATACTGTTTTTATTCCATTGGATATTCTTTTTTTTTTAAATTTTTTTTAATGTTTATTGATTTTTGAGACAGAGAGAGACAGAGCATGAACAGGGGAGGGTCAGAGATAGAGAGGGAGACGCAGAATCTGAAATAGTCTCCAGGCTCTGAGCTGTCAGCACAGAGCCTGATGTGGGGCTTGAACCCATGAACCGCGAGATCATGACCTGAGCCAAAGTCGGACACTTAACCGACTGAGCCACCCAGGTGCCCCCCATTGTATATTCTTTTTTGCTTTGTCAAAGATTAGTTGGCCATACGTTTGTGTGTCCATTTCTGTGTTCTCTATGGTGTTACATTGATCTGACTGTGTGTTCTTGTGCCAGTACCATACTGTCATGACAATTACAGCTTTGTAATACATCTTGAAGCCCAGGATTTTCATGGCTTCAGCTTTGCTTTTCTTTATTTATTTTTTAGATTTTTTTAATGTTTATTTATTTTTGAGACAGAGAGAGACAGAGCATGAGTGGGGGAAGGGCAGAGAAAGAGGGAGACACAGAATCTAAAGCAGGCTCCAGGCTGAGCTGTGAGATCATGACCTGAGCCGAAGTTGGACACTTAACAAACTGAGCCACCC
The DNA here is from genome assembly GCF_028749965.1 of Puma concolor. Taxonomy (NCBI): domain Eukaryota; kingdom Metazoa; phylum Chordata; class Mammalia; order Carnivora; family Felidae; genus Puma; species Puma concolor. The sequence goes on along the minus strand of NC_141671.1, from coordinate 88,335,970 downwards.
AGGCGCCCCTGGTTTTCTTTTTCAGGATTGCTTTTACTATTGGAGATATTTTCTGGTTCCATACAAGTTAGAGGATAGTTTTTTCTAGCTCTGTGAAGAATCCTGGTGTTATCTTGATAGGGATTGCATTAAATACGTAGATTGCTTTGGGTAGCATTGACATTTTAACAATATTTGTTCTTCTAATCCATGAGCATGGAATCTTTTTCCATTTTTTGGTTTCTTCTTCAATTTCTTTCATAAGCTTTCTATAGTTTTCAGTGTATAGATTTTTCACCTCTTTGGTTAGATTTATTACTAGGTATTTTATGTTTTTTTGATACAGTTATAAATGGGATAGATTCCTTGATTTCTCTTTCTGTTGCTTCATTATTGGTGTATAGGAATGCAACCGATTTCTGTGCATTGATTTTATATGCTGTGACTTTGCTGAATTCCTGGATCAGTTCTAGCAGTATTTTGGTGGGATATTTTGGGTTTTCCATATAGAGTATCATGTTGTCTATGAAGAGTGAAAGTTTGACTTCTTCCTTGCTGATTTGAATGCCTTTTATTACTTTGTGTTTTCTGAGTGCTAAGGCTAGGACTTCCAATACTATCAGTATTGGATTGAATATCAGTGAATATTCACTTGAATATTAGTGTCAAGAGTAGACATCCCTGCCATGTTCCTGAACTTAGGGGGAAAACACTCAATGTTCCCTATTGATGATGATATTAGCAGTGGATTACTCATATATGGCTTTTATGATCTTGAGGTATGATCCTTCTATCCCTACTTTCTTGAGTGTTTTTATCAAGAAAGGATGCTGTATTTTGTTGGATGCTTTCTGCATCCATTGAGAAGATCATATAGTTCTTGTCCTTCCTTTAACTAATGTGACGTATCACATTGATTGATTTGCGGATATTGAACCAGCCCTGCATCCCAGGTGTAAATCCCAATTGGTCATGGTGAATAATTTTTTTAATGTGTTGTTGGATCTGGTTGGCTAATAGCTTGTTGAGGATTTTTGCATCCATGTTTATAAGGGAAATTGGTCTGTAGTTTTCCTTTTTAGTGGGGTCTTTGGTTTTGGAATCAAGATAACGCTGGCCTCAAAGAATGAGTTTGGAAGTTTTCCTTCCATTTCTATGTTTTGAAATAGCTTCAAAAGAATAGGTGTTAACTATTCTTTAGATGTTTGATAGAATTCCTGTGGAAAGCTATCCTGCCCTGGACTCCTGTTTTTTGGGGAGATTTTTTATTATTAATTCAATTTCTTTACTTGTTATGGATCTGTTCAAATATTCTATTTCTTCCTGTTTCAGTTTTGATAGTGTATATGTTTCTAGGAATTTGTCCATTTCTTCCAGATTGCCCAATTTATTGGCATACAATTGCTCATAATATTCCCTTATTATTGTTTGTATTTCTGCTGTGTTGGTTGTGATCTCTCCTCTTTCATTCTTGATTTTATTTATTTGGGTCCTTTCCTTTTTCTTTTTGATCAAAGTGGTTTATTGATTTTGTTAATTCTTTCAAAGAAGCAGCTTTTGGTTTCATTGATCTGTTCTACTATTTTTTTTCCTTCAGTAGAATTGATTTCCACTCTAATCTTTATTATTTTCTGTCTTCTGCTGGTTTTGGGTTTTATTTGTTGTTCTTTTTCCAGTTCTTGAAGGTGTAAGGTTAGGTTGTATATCTGAGACCTTTCTTCCTTCTATAGGAAGGCCTGGATTGCTATATACTTCCCTCTTATGACCACCTTTACTGCATCCCAGAGGTTTTGGGTTGTGATCTTCTCATTTTCATTGGTGTCCATGTGCTTTTTAATTTCCCCTTTAACTTCTTAGTTAACCTATCCATTCTTTAGTAGGATGTTCTTTAGTCTCCAAGTATTTGTTGCCTTTCCAGATTTTTCTTGTGGTTGATTTTGAGTTTTGTAGCATTGTGGTCTGAAAATATGCATGGTGTGATCTCGATCTTTTTGTTATGAATTTATTGCCATTATGTTGCCTGTAGAGCTGGAGTTTCTGGTGATGTTTCTCTGGTCCTTCCTAGTTTTTGTTGGTTTTGTTCTTTTTTTGTTTTGTTTCATCTTTTCTCCCCTCAGAGAGTCCCCCTTAAAATTTCTTGCAGGGCTGATTTAGTGGTTATGAACTCCTTTAATTTTGTTTGTCTGGGAAACTTTTAATCTCTCCTTCTATTTTGAATGACAGCCTTGCTGGATAAAGAATTCTTGGCTGCATATTTTTCTGATTCAACACATTGAATATATCCTGCCACTCCTTTCTGGTGTGCCAAGTTTCTGTGGATGGGTCTGCTGTGAACCTGATCTTTCTTCCCTCATAGGTTAAGGACTTTTTTTCCCTTGCTGCTTTCATAATTCTTTCCTTGTCTGTATATTTTGTGAATTTGACTGTGATATGCCTTGTTGATGATCAGTTTTCGTTGAATCTGACTGGTGTTCTCTGTGCTTCCTGGATTTTGATGTTTGTGTCTTTCCCCAGGTTAGGAAAGTTTTCTGCTATGATTTGCTCACATAACCTTTTACCCCTTTTTCTCTCTCTTCATCTTCTCGGACCCTTATGATTCAGATGTTGTTCCTTTTGAATGAGTCACTGAGTTCTCTAATTCTTATGTCATGCTCTGTTGCCTTAGTTTCCCTCTTTTTTTTTCCTGCTTCATTATTCTCCCTAAGTTTGTTTTCTATATTGCTGATTCGCTGCTATGCTTCATCCATCCTTGTTGCTGTGGCATCCATTAGAGATTGCTTCTCAGTTACTGCATTTTTAATTTCATCCTGACTAGATTTTACTTCTTTTATGTCCACAGATTTTACTTCTTTTATGTCCATAGCTTTTTTCAACCCCAGCTATGATTCTTGTTGTCATGACTCTAAATTCTGGTTCAGACATCTTGCTTATATCTGTGTTGATTAAGTCCCTGGCTGTCATTTCTTTCTGTTCTTTCTTTTTGGGTGAATTGGTGCCAAGTTCTGTGTTTCAGCTTATGCAGATTGTTTTGTTAGTCCTCACATCAATTTTCTTGGTGTGCAAAATGCTTTGATGCTGATCTAGCTGCATTTCAGGGATGAAAGAAGTGGAGAATTTCCATGCTGCTCTGCCATCTTGACCCTGCCTTGTTAATCCTCTCTATAGTTCTAGTTTAATGTGATTTCATTTGATTCTTTTTTATAATTTCTACTTATCTGCCAATATTATCAATTTTATATTTTATTTCCTTAAAAATATTAAAATCCATTTCCAATAATTCTGTTATTTGGATTTGGGGTTTGTTGGTTTCTGTTACCTGTTTTTATCTTTGTTGTGATCATGTTGTCTTGTCTCCCTGTATCTTGTTTATTTTTTTAATGTAAACAGCACATTTAACCCGATGCAATACGGCTAATTTAGGGTATGATGATGTTATTTTCCATCAGAGAGGATTCATATTTTCTTCTGGTACATGGCTACAAATTCCAGATCATCTTTTTTTTTTTTTTTTTCAGATCATCTTAATTCAATAACAGTTTGTGATGATTCTTATCTGGGAGCTAGCGCTTATTAAAAGCCTGTCTTTTAATGATGGACTCACATTCCTAGGGTGTATTTCTGTGTGGACCCAAACCCAAGTCCAGGGTGTTTGCCATGACCCGTATTTTGAGTATGCAGTGAACTCCAATTCTTGTCCTTTGATACCATGAATCTGTTCAAAATCCTACTAAGTTCCTGATTTTCTCAGATGCTTCTTCTGGTATAAGCATGTACATTAAGGAAAAGTGACCCCAGATACAAAGCTCTTCTGTCTTCTTAATTTTATCCCCCAGATCTTGGTCTTCTAATTTATCCTTGCCTCTTTAAATTTCAAATGGAATCAAGTAGATTAAAAAAATATTTTGCCAGCTTTAATAGTTATTCTTAGCATGAGGGTTGATCTGTTTTAATTTGCTATAATTACCAGAAATGAAAGTCAGGAGGAATTACTAGCCTTTTCAGTTATATAAGTTCTATTTTATTCTTTCTAAAGTTTGCCTGTCCTTTTCTATAGAGACTTCTTTTGGTATGCCTTAGATTCCTTTTATATATCTTTTATTTTTATTCTAAATACAGTTATCTTATAGTGTCTACTCAGTAACTACATTATTGGAGGATATAATTTGTTCTTTATTGTGGGTTTTTAAAAAAGAGAGCTCTGGGTTTGCCTGCTAGATTTATCTCTTAATGGCTGTATGACCTTAGGCAGTTTGCCTAAATTTTTAAGGCTAATTTTCTTTCATCTTTTTGAAATGGAAATTGTGTTAAATATAATTCTCATAGTTGGTTCTGCAAGGTCGATTTTTGTTTTTGTCTGTTTGGTTAATATAAAGGGAATGAAATTGGGACTAAATTAAAGTTATAAGTTATAAATAAGTTATAAATGTTTTATTTTGTAGGTATAGAAAACTTGTTACTTTGGATCTTCCTGTAATCACAGGGATTCAGTCTGACATTACCTTGATGGATAGGACTTTAATCTTACTGCTAGAGAAACTTGGGAATTTTTGCTTCTAGAGCTATGGAGAGCTCTACTACAAAATGTGCTAGATGTAATTTAAAACCTTTTAAGGTTTATAAGGGAATTCCTCATTGTCCAAAAATAAAGAAAAATCAGGAATCTAGTGGGGTAAGCCAACACTGGATTTGTGGCCTCATAAAGGTATTTTCTGATAAAAGAGGCTTGTGTTTTCGTGATGCAGTGATTCCAGTAGTCAGTTCCTTCAAATGGATATGTTCTTGGTAAAAAAGATAATCTAGAAAAAAAAATCTTCCCATCAGCAAAGATATGTGACAAGGTCATTTCTTCATTCTTGGTTCCGGCAAGGGAGGGCAAAAGAGAACGAATTTCTTAAGAATTCCTGAATACAACACTGACCTCTTGTGGAATTGTTATTCAGATTTATGTAATACCAATCCTAGAAATTAGAATAATGTGGTCATGGGTATCTGGCAGAAGCAAATAAAACTATTCTCCAGAAAAGTCTGCATTTAATTTTGATCCCATCATTATTTCCATAGATTTAGACTAACTAAATTTACAATTCAGAATTAGAAAACATTAAAAAAACAAGCCATTGTGAGTGAGAATCCGTATGAACAACAATAGAATCTGAAATTGGGTAGAGCATCAGTGGGAGTTTTTGTTTTGTTTCATTTCATTTTTTTGTTAAGATGGGCTAGACTTAATTATTTTTATAGGTCAATATCAAAAACAGATTTAGATGGAAGAGTCAGGGGAAATAAACCAGAAGAATAGAGAAAAGTTGGAGGAAGAGGGCCCATTCATCCCCTGAGGAAAGGAAGCTGAGGTTGAAATATGAATTAAGCAGGGAGAAGACCTTGACTGATTTGTGTTTCAATTTTATCAATGTAGTAGGAAAGCTGAAGGAGGTGAGATTGAGTATGGGAATTGGAAACTTGAGGACATGGGTAAAAGTTTAGATTTTGCAAAGAGGAGAGGAAGATGAACAAGAGAAGGACTAATAATGATCAGTGTTGAGTGCCTGGATGTGCACATGAGAATTTGAGCTATTTTCATCTTATGAAGTGTGGCATTTTCTGTCAGGTATGGGAAGATGGAAAAGCTGTAAAAAACAGTTACAACCAAAGGCATATTAAGAGCAAGGGCAAATTACTAATTCTTGCATCAAGAAAAATATGAAATTTGGGGCGCCTGGGTGGCGCAGTCGGTTAAGCGTCCGACTTCGGCCAGGTCACGATCTTGCGGTCCGTGGGTTCGAGCCCCGCGTCGGGCTCTGGGCTGATGGCTCAGAGGCTGGAGCCTGTTTCGGATTCTGTGTCTCCCTCTCTCTCTGCCCCTCCCCCGTTCATGCTCTGTCTCTCTCTGTCCCTAAAATAAATAAACGTTGAAAAAAAAATTAAAAAAAAAAAAAAAAGAAAAATATGAAATTCTATTTAATATTTTTATTTTAAGAAGAAAGGGATTATGTTTAGGAGCTTTGAGAGATTTTGTTGCAGTTGAAGTGATTACAAATTTTAAAGTTTTTATGCTAGAAAGAGTAAACATTAGCTATCCAGAAAATTTATTTACACGAACAAATACTGGACAAATAAGTCTTATTGAATTTCTTTAGTTTTTACCTGATTATTTTGGTTGCCAAACATTCTAAATAGTGTTTTCTCTTTCTCTAAATGTGTATTGCAAAGCATGGAACAAACAAGTCAACCTTAAAACTTTTAAACTCTATGGGGTGCCTGGGTGGCGCAGTCGGTTAAGCGTCCGACTTCAGCCAGGTCACGATCTCGCGGTCCGTGAGTTTGAGCCCCGCGTCGGGCTCTGGGCTGATGGCTCAGAGCCTGGAGCCTGTTTCCGGTTCTGTGTCTCCCTCTCTCTCTGCCCCTCCCCCGTTCATGCTCTGTCTCTCTGTGTCCCAAAAATAAATAAAAAAACGTTGAAAAAAAAATTTAAAACTCTATTCAGAAACCGGTTAGGCACTATGCATGTTAAATTTGAAACCTTGACAGCCAAAGAACAAGTGCATGTATGAATTTTAAGTGATTTCCTACATCATTATTTCAATGCTACTGGAATCATTCACTGTGTTAGGTGTTCTAATCATTTATTGATTTTCTGGTAACTAGCATGGCAGCAGCAACAAAACCTCATACACTTCTGTCTAGAATTACTGCTGTACCATAGCACCTGCTGTGAGGAAAATTAAGTATAGATGAGAGATCCTTGTTGATTTAACTCCCAGCAGGTTCCACATGAAAACAAAACAAAACAAAACAAAAAAACCCAAAACTTTGTTCCAGGACATCCTGAAATAAGAGAAGAATAAGGAGAAATGTGGGGATCTGAAACAATAAAAGGTAAAACGAATTGAAAAAGTAAACAAAGTAAGACATAATTTTTAAGAATTGTGAAATTCAGGGGCTCCTGGGTGGCTCAATCAGTTAAGCATCTGACTCTTGGTTTCGGCTCAGGTCATGATCTCACAGTTCGTGAATTGCATTCCTGCTCTGTGCTGTCAGTGCTGTGCCTGCTTGGGATTCTCCCTCTGTCTCCCTCTCTGTCTGGCCCTCCCCTGCTTGTACTCTCTCTCTCAAAATAAATAATAAATAAAATTAAAAAAATAGAAATGAAATTCAGAGGCCAAGAAGAAAGGGCATCCCCAGTAATGGTTTGGTGAGAGAGCTAGGCTTGGGAACTGCCCATTGTCAAAGGAAGTTGGAGTTGGTCTGATTCCAGTGCTCTTGGCATCTCACACAGCTCTTTGGCAAGAGAGTCTCCTCTGGAGGCTGCTAACCACTTAGTATCCCTCAGAGGGAGTTTATGAAGAACATTAGGTAAGATAGAGCCTTGTTTAACTTAGTTTCTATATTCAGTTTTGCTACTAAGAATTTCATAAATTGCCAATATTTTCTTTTTGTTATTTTAACATCGTGATGTTTGTTTAGAAAGACAGTGAGAATTAGAATGAGATATATTTTAGGCCTGACTAAAATATGATCAGGGCCTAGAAACATCTCTCCAGACATCTCATTATTTTGACTTAGCCTAGGAAGCTCAAGAAAACTGTTTCCAAACCACCCAGTTGTTATATGCTACTCCCTTGATAGCACGCTGCTTCGGTCCATCTAACTCCCTGCTTCTGTTTCTGCCTTGAGAAAAGAAGGCATCTAATGTGGAGTAACCAAAAATCAAAAGAAACATGCTCACAGAAAATATGGCTAAAAGAAGTAAGTTTTTTATTTATGGATGTGACAAAAGTAATAGCATCTGTAAAATAATACAAAAAATTTATTATTTGTATTAATACAAATTTATTAAATATAAAAATTATTTTTTTGTAATAGTACAATAAAATAGTGGTATAAAATAAAACTAGAGAGCCCAAGAGAAGTCATATCAGTGTTTAAACTTCAAATCATAAGGCCCTAATGCTTTATTTTCTAGGAAATCCCCTCAGATCTTCATCCAGAGGCTACCTGATTATCTACTTTTTCCATTTGCAAATGGTACATGGAATAGGTTGGTCTAGATAATCCTGAGAAATCCACTAACCTGCAAACTCCATGAGGGCAGAGACCATATTTACCTTACTCAATTTTGGATTTCTAGTGCCTAGCATATGCCTACCACGTAGTAGCAGCACGATAAATATTTGTTGAATTAATGAATAAATGAAAATTAGTTAGGGTGATCAAGAAATCTAGATCTTTTGTATTACCCAGATGTGTGATATATCCTGAGAGACATGAAAAATCTCAATTGTGATGCTAACAGTCTTGTCTTTTGGAAATAATTGGAATGGAAAATATTTCACCTTTTTTTCCCCAATCTGTTAACTTTGTGTTGAATGACCTAAAATGTGGAATTTATAACTGAGAATATTGGCAACTACTTAGATTGAAAACAAACTATATTTGGGGCGCCTGGGTGGCGCAGTCGGTTAAGCGTCCGACTTCAGCCAGGTCACGATCTCGCGGTCCGTGAGTTCGAGCCCCGCGTCGGGCTCTGGGCTGATGGCTCAGAGCCTGGAGCCTGTTTCTGATTCTGTGTCTCCCTCTCTCTCTGCCCCTCCCCCGTTCATGCTCTGTCTCTCTCTGTCCCAAAAAAATAAATAAACGTTAAAAAAAAAATTTAAAAAAGAAAAACTGTATTCAAAATAGTCACCTCCATGTGGAAAACTGATACCATTTTTTAAGCTTCTATATATGTATATTTTTAATGTGTCTTGCTTGTCTAAAACAGACTTTATCAAATTTAACTCTAAGTTTTGATGCATACAACCTAAATATTGTCTCAGCTAAGAAACTTTTGATCAAAGTAACAAGCTACTTCTTGCCTTAATTCAGCATAAGGAAGCTGGTGTTTCTGAACTCCAGACTAATCCCATGATAGCAATAGTCCTTGAGTAGTGTAGATTCCTTTTGCTTCTATTTCTGAAAAAAGATAATGAATAGAAAGACAGCTGTAAACAATAGAAATCTATTCTCTTACAATGTGGTTTAAAATGAATTCGAAAACTTGTCAGAATATTATTATTTGTATGTGTTATAATCAAGGATGTGTGCCAGGGAATAATCCTTTCACCTAGAATGAGAGAGCTAACCATAAAATATGTTGATTAAGAGCACAGACCCTGGAGCCGGACTAAGGTGCTTAAACCCTGGCTATACCACTTAGCAGCTATGTGAATTTAAAATGGTGGTAGTAATATTACCTATGTAAGAGGGTTTTTGGGAAAATCAAGAGTTAATATGAAGTTCCTAGAAAGTGTCTGGAATATCATTAGTGCTAGATAAGTGTTTAGTCTCCTATCCTTTCTGATAAAGTAACATGGAGAACTTTAATCATCCTTTGGAGAAACCTATGTTAAAGGGAAGAATGACATGTAACCAGGTTAACATTAATTACATCAACAGATTGGCTGTATTCTCTGTGCGTTTGGGCAGTCATTTTACTACTGGTTCTGTCCTAAGCTGACTTTGTTTTGGGGGACCTGGAAGAGATTTAGGGAATTCTTTGGAGATCAAATTCCTCAGCGTGGCTCTCTCTCTTGGCTTAGACTAATGTACTATATTTGAGCAGTAACCCCCTTAAATAGAGCAGTCAGTCCCCAGGAGCTTAGATGTCCATCTCCAACTTCTTTGCTGAGGCCTGTTTTTCCTTGTAGGTGACAATTTTGGACAGGACCAAAGACAACTCTCAAGCTTGTTCTCTCTAATAGGTGGACACATCTTCCCACATGCACCTTTTATGCACACTAACCCCAAAGTGGTAAGTAGCACCTCTTCTTCTCTCCAAAGCATCCTGCCAGTGTGCTCTTGCCCTCTATAGTTCCTGGGAAGGAGTCAGTAACCAGTCCACATGGTCCTCCTAATGCTGGAGTACATATCAAGTTCTCTGACTGCTCTTCCTGAAGATCCTCTGTAGCCCTCTTTGCTCACAGCATCCCAGTGGCTCTCCCCACAAGAACCCTAAATCTTTTCTCCGATCTCACTGTTTAACCCTTAATACTCTCAGTGTAGGCTTTAGAATTGTCTAATTTTTGACAACATCACTTTGAAATGTTTAAGTTCTACTGGATGCAGTCCTTCATCTCATTTTAATAGCTAGTGTTCATCCTATCTTGGTATTTCAGTTAAAATTTCCCATTTTGTCCCTTTTTAGAAGCAAAACCTGGTTCTGTGAGGACATTAATGGTAGAGATTTTTTTAAAAGTTTTTTTTTAATCTAAATTTTCTTTCCTGGAAGTTTCTTCTTACCAGGTGTGTTGTTCTCTGTCCTTCATCCTGGGACCTTTCCTCAATAGACTGGTGGTCCCTGACTGCTCACATTTCAGAGTGAGATACAAAGAGGTGACAGAAAGCCCTCTCCACATGTGTGTAGATTGAAGTATCAACTGGTGGGTTTCTCTGTAGCATAATCCAGCTGGACAGTTTCATTGAAGAGTACAAGTCATAAAGGATCTGTTAGGTCTTTCCTTTAGGGATGGTCACCCCAAGGAGGAAATCCTCCAATCTCCTGCTTTTGAGTTGTGGATTATTGAACCTGGATTTCCAGTTTTCTCCAAGCCAAGAAGTGAAGGGTATTAGGGTTTCACCCTTTATAATGTAGTACTTGACTAACACAATCTGTGGAATCAGCTCTATCATCTTTGTGGAAATGACATTTAGGTGAGAACCTGAAGGTTAAGTCAGGTGATTTATACAGGGAGTAGAAAAATTACTGGTTTAGTAGTGGTTGTAGCATATCTGAAATCCCTGAGCAGGTGTTTAAAGATTTGAGGTGTTACCAAAACCCAATGGGCAAATAGAGCAGGTAAGATGGAGTAGAATGATAGACAGAGGGGCAGATTGTATAAATTGTTAAAGGACATAGTTAGAATTCTGGATTGATTCTAGGTGTAATGAGAAGCCATACAAAGATGTTAAAGAGAGTGGCATGATTTATTTTAGGTTTCTAATAAAATAACTCTGGCTGCTGCCAGGAGAATATATTTGAACAGTACAAAATTGTGAGTCAAAGAAGAGTTAAAGGCCCTTGGGAACTAGAGGCTCTTGCTGTAATTCAGACTGATGACTTGAAAATGAATGCCAAGAGGGAATTCTAATCCCAGGAGTTGCAGACGACTGGACTGATCCTTCCACAGATAATAATTATAATACACATACACGTGTCTATGCATACGTGTGTTTGTGTATATAGAATTTAAAAGCATTGAAAAATGACCAGAAGCAGGCAGAACTTAGGACTTAACCCTAAAAGGAGACATCCATACACACTGGGCAAAATTCACATTTATATAATTTATTTTTAACACAAGCTACACTGAAACAGAAAGCCAGAATTCTACTGGTTTGAGAAATGCGAGGTTGGAGTTCCAGGATGTCAGAGTGACTGAAAATGTAGAAGAACCTCCTGCAAAGAAGGAATTTATAGAGAGGGAGACCAAAAATATGAAGATGAACTCTCTTCAAATCCTTGGCTAACTTCTGAACTATGTATGCATGGGGGAGAGGCCATGAAGTCCATTAAAAGTAATAGCTGAAAGGATGGAAAACTGAATAGAAATTTTAGATGCTTTTCAAAGCAGAGAAGTCAGAGTTTGGAATTTAGTCCTTTCAAATTAGGGAACTTGTTAAACTCCATGCGTTTTCCACCCACCCACCCACCCTCACAAAGCATAACACTAAGCCTCCACAAATTTTAGGTGATCATCCAGGAATTTAACTCCTTTCCAGAACAAAACCCAACATTTTTCTAGAGAAGCTAATAGATTCCAGCATTTCTACAATGAAACACAATATCTGATATACAATACAAATTTCCAGACATGCTGAGAAACAACAAAAAAAGTTACCCATAATCAAGACAAAAAAAGCAAATGAATCAGATATGAAAATTAGCATACAAAGACTTTAAACTTGATTTTATAAATATGTTAAATGACCTGAGGGAAACAATAGTTCTAAAGAGTGAACAGATCAGAAATCTCGGTAAATATTAGTTCACAACCTAGGGAGTTCCCAGGGTAAAATTCAAAACTGGCCCTCATACACATAAGGCAAGGAGAGACCAAATAAAAAGGCAGACCACTGCCGGTTGGTAGATGGCAGTTTTAATAAGCAAAGGAACTTGGATATGAGGCTTGTCTTGGGTGTCCGCAGGATGAGTAGATCTGCATATACACCCATCAGAATCTAAAGCTTACATAGAAGGCTTAATGGAGTTCAATTGTATCAGCTTTTTACATGAGGGTAAAAAAAAAATTCAGATAAATGAAAGCTGAGAGAACTAGTTTTCATTAGGTCTGTACTTCTTAAAAAAAGTTTATTTATTATATATTCATTCATTCATTCATTCATTCATTTACTTATTTATTTAGAGAGTGTGAGCAGAGAGAGAAAGAGAGTCCCAGATAGTTTCAACAATGCATTTATCTTCATGCCTGTGTCCTTGAAAGAACTCCTAGAATAGGAACAGTGGGTAGAATGTACATTTCAAGTAAGGGAAGGGAATAACCAGCCTCTGATTGTCTGGGTCCAGCTCACAAGTCAATCATAGGTTATGTCCTTTTGATGATTTCCTATAATAGTAAAGAATGAAAATCTATAAAAAAAGCTAGAAATTTTAGAATTGAAAAGTACAGTTTCTGAAATGATCAAAATCATGGGATGGGCTTAACAGCAAATTAGAGGAAGCAGAAGAGAGACAGTAACTAGAGGACAGGTCAATAAAAATTATCCAATCTGGAGAAGAGAAGGAAAACCAAGACTGGAGAAAGAATTAACACAGCTCCAGTGGCCTATTGGATGATATCAAGTGATCTAACATATGACTAATTTGAATTTCAGAAAAAAAAGGAAACAGAATGCAGAAGAAAAATATTTCAAGAAACAACAGCTCAAATTAAGTGAAAAAACATCATCTGACATGTCCAGAAAGCTCAGCATATTCTAAAAAGGATAACTACAAAGAGGAACCACACTTTAGGCACATCATAGTCAAAGTGTTGGAGAGAAAACGTGGATTTTAATCACATATCATACATAGGAACTCTGAGATATGAATGTTAGCTGCCTTTTCCTTAGAAATATTGGAAGATAATAGAATGGCATCTTCAAGATACTGAAAGAAAAATAAAATAATTGTTGAGCTAGGGTTCTATATCCAGTGAAAATGCCCTTAAAACATGAGGGTAAAAAAAGTTCAGATAAAGGAAAGCTGAGAGAATTAGTTTTCATTAGGCCTATACTTTTTTAAAAAGTTTATTTATTTATTTATTATTAATTAATTAATTAATTCATTCATTCACTTATTTATTTTGAGAGACAGCATGTGAACACAGAGAGAAAGAGAGAGTCCCAAGCCTGACACAGGACTCACACTGTGAGCTGAAATCAAGAGTTGGATGCTTAGCCAACTGAGCCACCCAGGCACCGCAGGCCTGTACTTTCAAGAAATATAAAAGGTTGTTCTTCATGCCAGAAAGAAATAATACCTGATGAAAATCAGATGTACTGTAAAGAAGGGCACAACAAATGGCAAATATGTAGTAAAAATAAAATATTGCTTTTTTTTCTACTCCTATTTTCTGCATAAGATTACTGATGGAGGTTAAGGCATTTATAACACAAGTAAGATATATAAAAACAATAACAAAAGGATAGGAAGTAGTTAAATAGAATTTTACTGTCACAAGATTGTTAATTTTACATGAATTAATATATACCATTAAGTCTAAGTAATCTCTAGGATAATCACCCAAAATTATACAAACAGGTATAGCTAAAAACTTGATAGACAAATTAAAACAAAATCCTGAAAATTATTTGGTTCACCCCTCCTTTCCCCCAAGAAAATCAGGAAAGGAGGAGCTGAGAATCAAAAAACAAGGCAAATAGAAACCAAGCAGCAAAGCAGTATACTTAAAACAACCACATCCATAACAGCATTAAATTTAAATGGTCCAGCAGACCAATCCAAAGGCGGAGTTGATGACAGGAGAGATGGAATTGAAGGATGAAACAGTGATATGCTGGTAGTAGATTCTAGCTAATGCTGTTCAGTAGAAGGTGTGTATTGTGAAAACTATCTGATATAAAGTGATATTGCTTTATTTTATGTTAAAACTTTTACAGATTTATCAAGCCTAACTTTAGAGCCACAAACAGAATTCACTATAGTTAATGGTTTACCTCCTTCCTTCCCTGCATCCGCTGGAGACAAAAGTACCCACCCAGGTACTAAATTATCTCTTTCTTTTGGATGTTTACAGTCTGGAAGGCATTGAAATACCTAAAGAATAATAAAACAGGAGAACTGGGGCTGATACACCCGTGGTTATTTCTTTCCAGAGTTATTACTTTCCTTTATATGATCCAGCACAATGTAGTATGTATCTATTTTTAATGATACCCAGGGGATAAGATTCCTCTTGGCAACTTAGAGCAATGCTTAGCAGGTTTCTCTGGAAAGGAATGTTTTATATGTACCATGAATCCCTTGTGTTTCTCTTTGAGTTTATTTGAATAAATTAAGAATTTGTTGAACACCTGCTATGTGCAGTACAGTGAGGAATGACAATTAAAGGCAAAATCAATATTAAAAAAGTGTCTTGATTCTTACTAAATTTAAATATATGTGTGGAGAGAGATACATAAATATTCAAGTAGTTAATTAAAAATCTAAACATTAATGCCAAACATTAATTGAATGGCAAAGACAATAAATGCAATACAAGTCCCTAGGAAGTATAGACAACTGTGAGATGGGCTGGTTAGGAACAGCTTCAGGGAGAACCTGAGACTTTCTCTGGCTCTGAAATCAAATGTAGGGTTCAGACTGATAGGGAAAAGGATGAGAGCTCATTTTAAGAGAAGAAAATTGAAGAAAGATGCTGTGCGCTAGTGGATCTACATGTTGTGCTTGAAAACAAAGAGCCAGCAAGCCCAGCTACAGCAGAGGGTTTGAGTGGCCATGCACCACGGTCTAAGATGGCAAAGGCAGGCTGGGCAGAACTCATGGGAGGCAGTGGATGCAGGTTAAGTTATTTTGACCATCACCAGGAAGTCACTGGCTGTGGTTGAGAAGAAATGTAACATGGTGGAAGCAGTATGAAATTTAACCTTGTAAAGAGTTGCCTGGATTAGTGGCAAGAAGATTCCTCTTATTTGACTTTAGTATAGTCTGAGAAAGATTTGAGTAAAGCAGAGTTAGATGTGAGAAAAGAATAAGCACGTTTACTATAGTGCACCTTTATAGAGCAGATACGAAAATGCTAATATTGTTAGTTGTGGAATCGTTTCAATGAGAACATTACATATTGTTGAGTATGTGTGAATTTTTGCCAAAGAAAATTTGTGTGACCTTAGTTATGATCTTTTAGTGATCATATAGTTACATCTTCTAATAGCCTAGAACTCAATTTAGATGAACTGCCCTGGGTCCCCAGGAGAAGGGCTCAGAATTTAAAAGTCTGTCACTGGTGTGACTTTATTAGCTCTCCTTTGTTCACGGGGCATAAGCTTTCTACAGAGATGTAAATTTTTTTTTTTTACTAATAAGAATGAATTAATAATTCCTCCATAGAGGCTTTCATTCTGCATTTCATTTTGGTTTCAGGCTTATTTCAACCTTCTTTGTGATAAAGTGGAGGCACATTTTTATCTTTACTTGTTTGCTATGGAATAACTCAGGTACCAAAATATCTACAGCACCTGTATAGAATATGGAAACTTTGGAGTGCTAATTGGCAATATGGTACATCACCAGATAAGCACTTCAGATGGAACTCTTAAAAAGAAATAGCAAAAGCTCTTTTCCTCTACTTTTCTTGATAAAAGCTTTATTTATTACAAAAAACTGGGGCTTGGGTTGTAGGCTGAATTGGGAAGGAATTGGAGAAGATAGTTTAAAGTGAAAAAAACACTTTAGAGAAAAATTTATTCTTTTGAGCTTTTCTTGTGATATTGTATCATCTGCACCCCTGAGTCTAGTAGGCATCATAGTCGGTGAATTTTCCTAGGAATTATCCTCTGCCTGCTTATGTCACCTTTGTGTATCAAGAAAGCTATAGATATCAAAGGAGGCCCTGGCAGCAGTATGGAATAGGACTCTGCAATTTGATGACATAATGATACTACCTGTTAGATCATTTCAGGGAAAAATTTGATAATAATTAGGCCGGATATGATTTATATAGTGCTATTATGGGTAAAAACATTAGAAACCACTTAATTCTGATTTCATTTTTGGCTTTTATATATTGTTTTAGATTATATGTGTTATTAAATTTGGTAAATGCAGAGATCACTTAATGTTATCCAGCATTCTACAAACTTGATGCAATTTGGCTTCATTATAGATGGTCAGAATTACTGAATTAAATGAATGAATCATTGTGTGCTTCAAAATAATTTTATATGTAGAACAAAGCTTAGTAATTTTTAAGACATAGCTTTTGAATTCTTCTGGTCTTAACATAAAACCTAGCTTTAGATGAACCATTGAAAAAAATCAGGGAAAATTTTCTTGCAAAAAGTATCCTGCTTGTTAGAATCTGGACAAATCCTTGGCCAGGCCATTTCCACCATGGTTAAATTCTAGGATAATTATTCTCAACTAACCTTTAGGGAGTGTGGAGAGGATAGCCATTCAGAGATGAAATAGGGTTATTTTGTCTTCAATCCTCTTGTTCTGGGATTTCACATGAATAAATTTTAAATTTCCATGAAATAGAAGCTTCCCACTTATAGATATGAAGGATGGATATGCAATTATTCACATATTGGCTTTTATCTGCATCTCTCAAAGGTTTAGAGATGTCTTACCTTAGCATGACTCTATTTCTGACTATTTTTGCTTGCATTTGTGAATGTTTGTGTGTGTGTAGTTTCTGATCTCAGGAATGCTTTGCTGTGCTCCTTTATTTTTTCTTTTTGGCAATTTCACATGGCTTATGAATCCTTTTCTAACATATTTTGTCTACTTATTTGAAGTAGAATTTTAACAAAAGGCATTCAAAGGCATTACTTATAAAAGATATTATAAAGTAGCTTCAAATACTCAATTTAGTATGGAGTTTGCTAAGGAACCAAAACCTGCTTTGTATTCTCTTCAAAAGAGTAGAGTTGCCCTGGGGCACCTGGTTGGCTCAGTAGGTTGAGCGGCTGACTTTGGCTCAGGTCATGATCTCACGGTTTGTGAGTTCAAGCCCCACAAGGGGCTCTGTGCTGACAGTTCAGAGCCTGGAGCCTGCTTCAGATTCTGTCTCATTCTCTCTCTGCCCCTCTCCCACTTGTGCTCACTCAAAAATAAATAAATGCAAAAACAAAACAAAACAAAACAAAACAGGAGTGGAGTAGTCCCCAGTTTGCCTGCAGCAGAGCAAAATAATGATAAGATAGGGAGGAAAAATTAGAGGCACGTCTCAGTACTTACATTTTTCTTGTCCTTGGTCTAGTCTTCCAGAGCAAATGTGATACAGTATTATTATGATGCCTGTTCCTAATTGAAATCTATAGCTTTATTGTGATTGCATTTAGACACATGCAGTCAAGTCCTATCCTATAAACTGATGGTTACCAGAGGAGAGGTGGGTGGGGGGGTGTGTGAAAAAGATGATAGGGTTCAAGGAGTGCACTTTTGATGAGCTCTGGGTGATGTATGGAATTATTGAATCACTCTAGTGTATGCTTGAAACTAATATAACACTGAATGTTAACTAACTAGAATTAAAATAAAAACTTAAAAAAATCCTATCCTATTATAACATGGAGATCCAAGCTTATAGTTCATCCCTGAATGCATTACATACTGTATGAGAGTTCAGCCACTAAATAATTGGGGGGGGGGGTGGTAGCAATCATGCCATTTCTTGAGGATAATTGGGAGATTGGATTGCCACTTGGTCCACTGTCTAAGGAAAGGAATGCCAACTTTGATTCATTTTAGATTTCCAGATATCTGTTGGACTATAGCTAGAACACTGTTTGAGAGTTAAAATTCTTTATATTTTTTCCTAAATTTGACACCTTTCTATCAAATGACCTGAAAATATCTCTGATATCTCCATGACTTTGCTTCATTCCATTCTCATTGCTGGCTGGACAGTTGCAAGTGATTGTGGAATGATTCTACTCCTGAAGTTTGTAGATGAATGCAAAGAGGATCAACGTAGGGGCGGGCGCCTGGGTGGCTCAGTCGGTTAAGCATCTGACTTTGTCTCAGGTCAGGATCTCACAGTTTGTGAATTCAAGCCCCACATAGGGCTCTGTGCCAATAGCTCAGCCTAGGGCTCTGTGCCGACAGCTCAGCCTGGAGTCTGCTTCGGATTCTGTGTCTCCCTCTCTCTCTGCTCCTCTCCTGCTCATGCTCTCTCTCTCTCTCTTAAAAAGAAATGAAGATTAAAAGAAAAAAAAAAAAAAAAACAGATGAAAGTATAGGGAGGGGTTAATGATGAAAACCGTAAAAAAAAAAAAAATGAAAAGAAACAAAAGACCAAGCGGAAGAATTCCCCTCAGAAGAATCTCCAGGAAATAACAACAGCTAATGAGCTGATCAAAAAGGATTTAAATAATATAACAGAAAGTGAATTTAGAATAATAGTCATAAAATTAATCGCTGGGCTTGAAAACAGTATAGCTGACAGCAGAGAATCTCTTGCTACAGAGATCAAGGGACTAAGGAACAGTCACGAGGAGCTGAAAAACGCTTTAAACGAAATGCATAACAAAATGGAAACCACCACGGCTCGGATTGAAGAGGCAGAGGAGAGAATAGGTGAACTAGAAGATAAAGTTATGGAAAAAGAGGAAGCTGAGAAAAAGAGGGATAAAAAAATCCAGGAATATGAGGGGAAAATTAGAGAACTAAGTGATACACTAAAAAGAAATAATATACGCATCATTGGTATCCCAGAGGAGGAAGAGAGAGGGAAAGGTGCTGAAGGGGTACTTGAAGAAATAATAGCTGAGAACTTCCCTGAACTGGGGAAGGAAAAAGGCATTGAAATCCAAGAGGCACAGAGAACTCCCTTCAGATGTAACTTGAATCGATCTTCTGCACGACATATCATAGTGAAACTGGCAAAATACAAGGATAAAGAGAAAATTCTGAAAGCAGCAAGGGGTAAACGTGCCCTCACATATAAAGGGAGACCTATAAGACTTGTGACTGATCTCTCTTTTGAAACTTGGCAGGCCAGAAAGAATTGGCACGAGATTTTCAGTGTGCTAGACAGAAAAAATATGCAGCCGAGAATCCTTTATCCAGCAAGTCTGTCATTTAGAATAGAAGGAGAGATAAAGGTCTTCCCAAACAAACAAAAACTGAAGGAATTTGTCACCACTAAACCAGCCCTACAAGAGATCCTAAGGGGGACCCTGTGAGACAAAGTACCAGAGACATCACTACAAGCATAAAACATACAGACATCACAATGACTCTAAACCCATATCTTTCTATAATAACACTGAATGTAAATGGACTAAATGCGCCAACCAAAAGACATAGGGTATCAGAATGGATAAAAAAACAAGACCCATCTATTTGCTGTCTACAAGAGACTCATTTTAGACCTGAGGACACCTTTAGATTGAGAGTGAGGGGATGGAGAACTATTTATCATGCTACTGGAAGCCAAAAGAAAGCTGGAGTAGCCATCCTTATATCAGACAAACTAGACTTTAAATTAAAGGCTGTAACAAGAGATGAAGAAGGACATTATATAATAGTGACAGGGTCTATCCATCAGGAAGAGCTAACAATTATAAATGTCTATGCGCCGAATACCGGAGCGCCCAAATATATAAAACAATTACTCATAAACACAAGCAACCTTATTGATAAGAATGTGGTAATTGCAGGGGACTTCAACACCCCACTTACAGAAATGGATAGATCATCTAGACACACGATCAATAAAGAAACAAGGGCCCTGAATGAGACATTGGATCAGATGGACTTGACAGATATATTTAGAACTCTGCATCCCAAAGCAACAGAATATACTTTCTTCTCGAGTGCACATGGAACATTCTCCAAGATAGATCATATACTGGGTCACAAAACAGCCCTTCATAAGTTTACAAGAATTGAAATCATACCATGCATACTTTCAGACCACAACGCTATGAAGCTTGAAATCAACCACAGAAAAAAGTCTGGAAAACCTCCAAAAGCATGGAGGTTAAAGAACACCCTACTAACGAATGAGTGGGTCAACCAGGCAATTAGAGAAGAAATTAAAAAATATATGGAAACAAACGAAAATGAAAATACAACAATCCAAACGCTTTGGGACGCAGCGAAGGCAGTCCTGAGAGGAAAATACATTGCAATCCAGGCCTATCTCAAGAAACAAGAAAAATCCCAAATACAAAATCTAACAGCACACCTAAAGGAAATAGAAGCAGAACAGCAAAGGCAGCCTAAACCCAGCAGAAGAAGAGAAATAATAAAGATCAGAGCAGAAATAAACAATATAGAATCTAAAAAAACTGTAGAGCAGATCAATGAAACCAAGAGTTGGTTTTTTGAAAAAATAAACAAAATTGACAAACCTCTAGCCAGGCTTCTCAAAAAGAAAAGGGAGATGACCCAAATAGATAAAATCATGAATGAAAATGGAATTATTACAACCAATCCCTCAGAGATACAAACAATTATCAGGGAATACTATGAAAAATTATATGCCAACAAATTGGACAACGTGGAAGAAATGGACAAATTCCTGAACACCCACACTCTTCCAAAACTCAATCAGGAGGAAATAGAAAGCTTGAACAGACCCATCACCAGCGAAGAAATTGAATCGGTTATCAAAAATCTCCCAACAAATAAGAGTCCAGGACCAGATGGCTTCCCAGGGGAGTTCTACCAGACGTTTAAAGCAGAGATAATACCTATCCTTCTCAAGCTATTCCAAGAAATAGAAAGGGAAGGAAAACTTCCAGACTCATTCTATGAAGCCAGTATTACTTTGATTCCTAAAGCAGACAGAGACCCAGTAAAAAAAGAGAACTACAGGCCAATATCCCTGATGAATATGGATGCAAAAATTCTCAATAAGATACTAGCAAATCGAATTCAACGGCATATAAAAAGAATTATTCACCATGATCAAGTGGGATTCATTCCTGGGATGCAGGGCTGGTTCAACATTCGCAAATCAATCAACGTGATACATCACATTAACAAAAAAAAAGAGAAGAACCATATGATCCTGTCAATCGATGCAGAAAAGGCCTTTGACAAAATCCAGCACCCTTTCTTAATAAAAACTCTTGAGAAAGTCGGGATAGAAGGAACATACTTAAAGATCATAAAAGCCATTTATGAAAAGCCCACAGCTAACATCATCCTCAACGGGGAAAAACTGAGAGCTTTTTCCCTGAGATCAGGAACACGACAGGGATGCCCACTCTCACCGCTGTTGTTTAACATAGTGCTGGAAGTTCTAGCATCAGCAATCAGACAACAAAAGGAAATCAAAGGCGTCAAAATTGGCAAAGATGAAGTCAAGCTTTCGCTCTTTGCAGATGACATGATATTATACATGGAAAATCCGATAGACTCCACCAAAAGTCTGCTAGAACTGATACATGAATTCAGCAAAGTTGCAGGATACAAAATCAATGTACAGAAATCAGTTGCATTCTTATACACTAACAATGAAGCAACAGAAAGACAAATAAAGAAACTGATCCCATTCACAATTGCACCAAGAAGCATAAAATACCTAGGAATCAATCTAACCAAAGATGTAAAGGATCTGTATGCTGAAAACTATAGAAAGCTTATGAAGGTAATTGAAGAAGATTTAAAGAAATGGAAAGACATTCCCTGCTCATGGATTGGAAGAATAAATATTGTCAAAATGTCAATACTACCCAAAGCTATCTACACATTCAATGCAATCCCAATCAAAATTGCACCAGCATTCTTCTCGAAACTAGAACAAGCAATCCTAAAATTCATATGGAACCACAAAAGGCCCCGAATAGCCAAAGTAATTTTGAAGAAGAAGACCAAAGCAGGAGGCATCACAATCCCAGACTTTAGCCTCTACTACAAAGCTGTCATCATCAAGACAGCATGGTATTGGCACCAAAACAGACACATAGACCAATGGAATAGAATAGAAACCCCGGAACTAGACCCACAAACGTACGGCCAACTCATCTTTGACAAAGCAGGAAAGAACATCCAATGGAAAAAAGACAGTCTCTTCAACAAATGGTGCTGGGAGAACTGGACAGCAACATGCAGAAGGTTGAAACTAGACCACTTTCTCACACCATTCACAAAAATAAACTCCAAATGGATAAAGGACCTGAATGTGAGACAGGAAACCATCAAAACCTTAGAGGAGAAAGCAGGAAAAGACCTCTCTGACCTCAGCCGTAGCAATCTCTTACTCGACACATCCCCAAAGGCAAGGGAATTAAAAGCAAAAGTGAATTACTGGGACCTTATGAAGATAAAAAGCTTCTGCACAGCAAAGGAAACAACCAACAAAACTAAAAGGCAACCAACGGAATGGGAAAAGATATTTGCAAATGACATATCGGACAAAGGGCTAGTATCCAAAATCTATAAAGAGCTCACCAAACTCCACACCCGAAAAGCAAATAACCCAGTGAAGAAATGGGCAGAAAACATGAATAGACACTTCTCTAAAGAAGACATCCGGATGGCCAACAGGCACATGAAAAGATGTTCAGCGTCGCTCCTTATCAGGGAAATACAAATCAAAACCACACTCAGGTATCACCTCACGCCAGTCAGAGTGGCCAAAATGAACAAATCAGGAGACTATAGATGCTGGAGAGGATGTGGAGAAACGGGAACCCTCTTGCACTGTTGGTGGGAATGCAAATTGGTGCAGCCGCTCTGGAAAGCAGTGTGGAGGTTCCTCAGAAAATTAAAAATAGACCTACCCTATGACCCAGCAATAGCACTGCTAGGAATTTATCCAAGGGACACAGGAGTACTGATGCATAGGGGCACTTGTACCCCAATGTTCATAGCAGCACTCTCAACAATAGCCAAATTATGGAAAGAGCCTAAATGTCCATCAACTGATGAATGGATAAAGAAATTGTGGTTTATATACACAATGGAGTACTACGTGGCAATGAGAAAAAATGAAATATGGCCTTTTGTAGCAACGTGGATGGAACTGGAGAGTGTGATGCTAAGTGAAATAAGCCATACAGAGAAAGACAGATACCATATGGTTTCACTCTTATGTGGATCCTGAGAAACTTAAGAGAAACCCATGGGGGAGGGGAACAAAAAAAAAAAAAAAAAAAAAGAGGTTAGAGTGGGAGAGAGCCAAAGCATAAGAGACTGTTGAGAACTGAGAACAAACTAAGGGTTGATGGGGGGTGGGAGGGAGGAGAGGGTGGGTGATGGGTACTGAGGAGGGCACCTTTTGGGATGAGCACTGGGTGTTGTATGGAAACCAATTTGACAATAAATTTCATATATAAATAAAAAAAAAAAAAAAAAAAAAGAAAAGAAACAAAAGAACAAAAAAGTTGGCCCAGCAATAATCAAAGATGGTGACAGTTTATGGAAGTGTCATGTCAGCGAGAGAGATTTGAAGACTGGAAAGGAGGCATTGGTCACGTATTAATGGAGGATGTGGGGAACTTCTGTATATTTATGGCTGGACTTTTTCCCTTTTGCATAATGGATAGTATTAGCAAAACATTCTTTCTTGTGGGATGGAAATAACAATTTTCTTTGATTTTCTTCTGATCCTCATGAAATTTCTAATTATAACGACAAAACTTAACTAGCTCCTTATGTCCTATGCTGTAATGTGTAATTTTAATCCCTGAACTCTAAAAATGGTTTACCCACAGGTGTGTGCAGATAGAGAGAGAGAGCCTTGCAGAGAGGTACAGAAAAGCCTGTAGCTGAGGCTTTAGGAAATACCTGCGGCATACGCCCTCTGGTCGCCGTTCTCCTGAAGTGTATGGTTTATCAGGGCACAGCAGGTGGGACTGGGACACCCACACGTGGGTGGTAGGCCAGGAGGGAAGAAGTTCTAACTCCTGTATATTCCTCCTCTGTTCTAAGAGATTATTCCCGTCACAAAAATAAAGGTAGTACATTGCCTGTGAGGGACAACTGGTTTAAAAATATTACTTATAAAGGATGCTATTTATTTCTAATTTAAATTACTTACCCCCTTTTCTTGATCCTACTTACATAAAATAGGTAAGTAATCAACTTACACTATAGAGTTTTAAAATGGCTTTTAGAATGCATGGCCAAGTTCTATTTTCGTGGCCTTTCAAGATCACTGCCTTGGTTATCATTATGAAATAGCTGTCTCTAGATGGCAGCATTTCAAACCTTTATAGTACATATTTTAAAATGTACAAAAGAGGTGGCTAGTGATGATTTGGGGGAACTGCCTAGTTTGCTGAGAAAAATCAAGGACTTGTTCAAATTTTAGGACATGTTTGACATTAATTGAAAGCAAACTGGTAGGAAAATAACTGCCCATGGAATAAAATAAGACTGTGTTTTTGCTCACAGCTGGGCTTCCTAAGGATCGTCAGTGTGATTCTCCCTCCACCACACTGTCTAGAGCTTTGGTGGAAAGAGGACCCTCTCCAGTCATCCTTCTCAGAGTGTGTGAGTACAAAGAGAATATTCTGCTGCGCCATCTGTATGGCTCCCTCACCAGTTTAGCAAAGGGGAGGAACTAGGACCTGACCCTGGTTGCATGCCCAGGACACTATCAGATTGGATGTCTATTATTACAGCTAACATTTATTGTCTGTCTGTTGTGTGCCAGCTTCAATCTATTTACTTTATGTATGCTTGTAGATTTATTCCTCATAATAGCTCCAACAGGTAGGCACTGCTCTATTCCACTTTGCAAACGAATACTAAGGCACAGAGAGAGTAAGTGACCTTGTCCAAGGTAACACAGCTAGAAAAATGGCAGAACAGAGGTTTGAACTCAGCCATCACGCTCCAGAGATTTTGCATGGATCTACCATGCTTGACTGTATAGTTCTAGCTGGGGAAAAGGCCTGGGGAGAGTGAGAAAAGCACAGCAGCAGGTATGGTGTCACTTTTATTGGGCTTAAGGAAGAAATATCACTTCTTTATGCTCAAGGCTCTGCAGGGTATTCTTCTGAAGGTTTTGCATCTACTTTCTGACCTGGTACTTCAATTCAATTCAGCATACGTTTATCGAGTGCCTCTTTATGATCTAGGAATCATGTAAGGTGCTAGGGACAGGAAAGCAGATAAGATATAGACAAAATTATACATTAAATCTTAGAAAGGTGTTCTTTATTTTATAAATGTCCTCTAATGGCAGTTCTTTGCTGATGTCCTTGAAGTAGTGGAATGACACAGTGAGAATGCAAAGCTCCAGATACATGCTTGTTTCTTAGTAGAAATCAACCTCCCTTTTTGTTCACCTCTCAAATTATTCCGTGAAGTACCACGGAAGATGTCCATATCAGATGAATCTGATTAATAGGGTCCTGTCTGGCTATCAGTAGCAAGCCATGGTTGCCTGAAGCTGTCTATTAACCTGATGGCTCCAGGTGAGCGTCTCAGACCACAAACATGCAATGACTTTAATGGAAGAAAAAGAATCAACTCTTTTTTTCCATCTCTGTGTTTTCGATCATTTTTGTTTTGACTCCTGACTTCCCCTTGATCTCTAAAATAGCAAATAGCATGTAGGAAAATCTATCATCTGTTAAACAATCATGCAAAGAATGACATGGCAATACTGCCTCTTTTACATGAAGGGCATCATCTGACATACTTACTACCACCCAAACTCATGAATTACTTAAAATAAATGTATGGAAACCTCATCCTTAACCTTAAGCAATTGAACTTCTTGATTCTGATTATTTTCTACAAGTGACTTTGAGAGTTAATTACAAATAATAAAATGTGAAAAGAAGACGCTGAGCTTCATAAATACGTTTACAAGAAGGACATCAAAAGACTTTTTGTCTCTAGTATCTATGGGGTAAGTAGCAAATTTAGAGGTAGAGATGACTTGGGACCATGCTATTGGTATCACTCCACTTATTTCATGATAATAAGAGCAATAATCCATAGTTATTGAGCCAGGCCCTATGCTGGGTACTTAAAGTGTATCATCTCATTTAATACTCCCAAACATCCGTTTTCACATAAGAAAACAGGCTCACAGAGGTTACTTTTCCAAGGTCACATAGCTACTTGTGGCAGAGTGGGGCTACCAACCTGGGAGATTTGTCTAAGTCTATTCTTATAGTTACCTTTCCATACTCTCTAACAAAGTCATTTTAGTTATTGACTTTAGTGAGTGCCCACTTGCTGAGCATATCAGAGCTGAAAGCCATTCCTGACTCCATGAATTTTTGCAGATTTACTGTGAAAAATACATTCATCCCCTAATTATATATGCTTACTCCTTTAGACACCTTCATTTTACAACTTGTCATAGTCATTATTTTACCTTCACTGGTGTTGTGGGTTTCATCAGTGCCAGTATTAGTTACCTATCGATGAAACAAATGACTCCAAAACTTTGTGGCTCAATGCAACAATCATCACTTATTATTTCTCATGGCTTCTGAGGGTCAGGAATTCAGATAGAGTACGACAGGGATGAATTGTTTCTGCTCCATAATGTCTGAAGCCTAAGCTGGGGCTGGAATCATCTGGAGCCTTGCTCACTCTAGAGTCTGACAGTTGATGCTGGCTGTCAGCCAAGGGCCCAGCAGGGGCTTTTGTTGGAGCATCCATACACAGCCTTTCCATCAGTCCTGGGCTTTCTCACGTGATGGCTGGCTTCAAGAGAAATGATCTCAAGACAACACCAATGTAAAAGCTGAATTACCTTTGTTTTTTCTTTTTGAGTGAGTGTGTGTGTGTGTGTGTGTGTGTGTGTGTGTATGTTTGTATGTGTGCAGCTTTTTAAGGTGTAATTCACATACTATACAGTTCACTCATTGAAAGTGTATTGAATATTTTTTCAAAGTCTGTACAATTGGCATTTATATAAATGGCTACATAGTTAAATAAAATACATACTAATGCTAGGGTTATTGATAAAGTGAAGACAATTAGGTATCCTTGAAGCATTCCATAAATCATCTCAACATCTTAGACTATGCTTGCCTTATTTAAAAAATGGGGTCCTTGATCGGAGAAAAAGCATGATGAGTGCCTGGGCATTATACATACATGCTCTGTATCTTTATCAGGAACTTTCTGTACACATGTGACTATCCCAAGAGTCATCATACAAGATAACTGATAAATGTGACTTCTGTTGGGGTGGAGCAAAGAGTTCCAGGTGTAGATACTACTATCTGGCTGTCCTGTATTTGTTCCTCCATTGCAAACAAATATCTGATTTTGTTCAGGTATATGATGAGATGTGAGCAGAGAAGGTGGAATTCCACTCATGCCCCCTAGCTTTAGGTAACAAACAGTGAAGGGAAGCCCACACTCTTCTTTTATGCCTTGGGAGACGTAGTGTGACGGCAAGACACTTGGAGGTGTGACAGCCATTTTGTGACCATGAGGGGAGAGCCAATGAAGTAGCAGAGAAGACAGTTCAGAGCCCTGACAGTTTTGAGCAGCTATAGTAATGAACTCTGAAACTTCTACTTCAAAGAGTCTTGATTAGTGAGCTACTAAAATGTCCATAATGTTCAAACCACTTGAATTCACATATTTTGTTACTTGAAGCAGAACTCCTCCTAAGTGACAAACTCCTGTGAAAAATACAAGTCATATTCATCCCTATTGGGAACAGAACAAAAGTATATGACTACTTGCTCTCATTAACAGCACTGCTATAAACTGTGAGTTAAGATTATTACAGTTTATAATTTTTCTTTTGGGAAGTCAATGTCAGTGATGGTGTTTGTATTTTCTAGGCACCTGAGGCCATAGTGACTGTGTGTTCAAGAAATATTTAAGATTAAAGCAAAAAATAGTTTACCCAAGGTTTGAACTTTATGCTTAAAGACATTATAGGAGATAAGGAGAAAGCTCTAAAGATCTGAGAAAATGATTTACAAAATAAAAAAGTTGGGAATTAGAAACTATAAAATATCTTTATGGAAAGGGCATAGACTGCTAGGCTAGGGATCATTTTGTACTACCAAATTGTGTGCAGGACTCCCACTGGAGTCAATCAGAGTCATATGCAAAAATCAATGTCAGGATCTTTCCTTGAAACCATAAACTGAAAGCTGAAAAATCGGAACTATTTCTTGATAGATGTCTGGGAGAGCGCCAAATGTCAGGGAGGCCAGGTGTTTGATGGAAATGAATGTGCTTGATACTCTAATATTGCTGGATAAATTAGCAAGAAAGAGAATTCCATCACTGTCTTTCCCAAAACTTGATTTTTTTAAAGCCCTCAGAACTTCTTCAATTATTTTTTCCAGATGGTTGAGAATTTTAATGAATAATATTCACTCTTTAAAGAAACGATATGAATAGACTTTTTCTTTCCAATAATCTTAGGAAAAAAATCCTTTACGTTTAGACCTGTACTTAATCTGTGGGTCAGAGGTTAACTTCTGTGCACTCTTGTTTCTGGAGTAGAAGGTATTAGTTTAACATGCAATGCACCAACCACTCTATTGTGAGTCTCCTAAACTGTTAGAAAGAGGGTGAGGAAGGGAGGGTGCAGCATTTGGGAACGTCAAGTCTCTGAAAACCAACTTTTTGAATAATTTGTCATGGAGGTTCAAGAGAATAATTAAAAATCATCTTCTAATGATTAAAAATCATCCATATATGGTTATGTAATTTAAACAGAAGGTGTGATTTATTAAAATATATAATGCTTTAATTGAGTAGGAATTTGAAGAGCTAGTACATAGAATTTTGCTTAATATCAGTGTTGATTAGAATTTTTTCTTATCAGTTTTAATAACAAAAGGAATTTTTTAAAAATATTGATTTTAATCTTCAGTTATGAAAATTTTCTCAGGCTTTCCCAGGCTAGTTCTGTAATTTATAAGTTCATCATTCATGGGGATAAGTGCTTATTGTATTTTTGTTGCTGTCTCCTTCTTGTGAGACCCAGTTCATCATTTTTATTAGAATGTTATCATTCTATAGTATTTATTAAGTTGGTAACAGAGATTTATACTGTGCATCACTTTAGGACCTGCTATATGAGATCTAAGGCAATTTTGATAAAGAAGTAATAGTATTGATATATTGATTGAATGATCTAATTTTTTTGTTTATTTGAGAATCTTAAGAGTTTCTTGGTGGATAAGACCAAAGGTGTAGGAAGTCTAGTATTAGTAGACAGAATCCTCAAGAAATTTGCAATGTGCAGGAAATGTGATTTTCATTATATTGTGTGGAATTTAGGCTTTACAGATCATGTATTCAGCTCTTTCTTACATTCGAAGGACTGGAGGAGCACCTAAGAGGTCCCTTGACTTTTCAAGGACCATACAGTGGGTCAGTGTAATAGGAAGGGAGGCCATATCTTCTGACCCCTGTCCAAAGGTCTTTAGGCTATGTCATAATGTCAATCTTAAATTTTTCTAATAATCTACTGGAGTCTATCATTTTACAGTTCTCTAAACCCTTGTTTTTCAATGATGTTTGCAGAGTTACAAGTTCAATTAAGTTAAAGTGCCAGTACACAAAAATTGCATTTATTATTTTTGTCTTATAGCAATCTTTAAAATTTCAAGTTTACTTCTGGCTCCAGTGTTTTGGGATTTAATAAACTATTGCACAATCTACTTCTACTCTTCATAACGTACCTTCTCTGGGTTGCAATGGACTCATCATAAAGTAAGGATGTTGCTATAATTGATCTCGGAAGTCCAGCCCTACAATTCTATTAATCTATATACAATTTCCACTTACTCTTTGGATGAAGTTTTCCTGGTATTAGTATTTTATTGTGTTTCTTTCATTGGGCAATGAAGATTTTCTTTGAGTACGTAAAATAATCTTAGGCATGAATGGTTAGAAACTTTTTTTTTTTTTTTGGCAAAGTAGCCTCTTTCTTCTTGGATTAAATTGGGTTTAAGGCTGACTCTGAAAGTAAAACCACTGTTGGCCTTTAAATGCCCTGGAGTCTGGATTAGAAGGAAAGTCCCTGGTGGGTAAGGAAGGCACTTGAGATGAGCACTGGGTATTATAGGTAAGTGATGAATCACTAAATTCTACTCTTGAAGCCAATATTACACTGTATGTTAACTAACTAGAAAAAAGAAGTAAAGTCCCTGGCTAGCTCCTGTCTTCTGTATTCATTAACTCAAGTCTCTTTTCTGATCTCTCAGTCCTTAAATTCTCAAGTGCCAGAAATGCAGAATCATTACTCATTCTTTTTTCTCTTGCCACCTGCAACTGCCCACACTTACTGAACAGACACTCTGGGTAAGCTATGGCCTCATTCTCTACTATTCCTAGGGCCTTCAAGCCCTCTATTACCCGAAACTCCTGGGTCAGGGTGACAAAGGTCATCCCGCTTTGTCAGGGGGTGGTCTGGTTACTAACTCCTTGAAGATTTCTGATTGTAGTGATGGGTCTGGGAAAACACTGGGTATATGGGTATAAACCCATATAATGTCAATACCAGGGTGTGAGGTGGGAGTCAGTGGTGCTGGAACTCCAGGTCCTGGTTTTTCTAATGTGTCAGTGCAGTGTCAGTGTGAAATTATACTGATGATGATGGGGAAGAACTAACTATTAAGTGCCATGGGGAAAAACTGGAAATCTGTGCTCGTAATAGATCCAACATAAGGAGGGAAAATTCAAAATTTAGTTTGGTTATGAAAAAAAAAAGTTATAGTACTCTGGTGACTTGATCTTAACTTAGGTTTACTTTTTGAGCAACAACAAAACAACAGCTATATATACAGCTAAATACATCACATGGGTCTTATTGCTTCACTGTTCAATTTTATTCGTGTACTTTCGGTGTTCATATAATCTAGTCCTGTGCTCATGCAATGGGATTATTGTTTTAGATCTTAAAGGAATATTAGATTGCATCCTGACCAAGGTAATTTTGAGCTTAAAGGATTTGTGTGAATGCTAATGAATGCCCACTCAAGAACTCTCAGGTACATACAGGCAGATCTTGAGAAGCATTTTGATACAGTGAGCTTTTTATCACACATCAGTTCTTTGAACAAATTTTTTAAAGCAACATTTCTTGTTTGTTTCTACATGTTCATTGGAAAAATAATGGAAATAGAGACAAACAATATGTGAAATGATTATTTACCCACATACCCCACATATAAATGAACACCAGTAACACTTTGGCATAAACTTTTATAATTCTTTTGTACACACACACACACACACACACACACACACACACACACACACACACATTTTTTGTTTTGGATACCAAATTGCTCCCAATCTATTTCTTTTGTTTCTATTTTAAAATATTAACTTTTCTGGGTTTCACTAGATTTATCAAAAAATGAGGGTGTTGCTGTAATTGATCTCTGAGGTCTAGTCCCACCAATTCTATGGACTTTTAAAATTTTCACATATTCATTGGGTAAAATCACTTGCACACCAGTATGAAAATTCTTTTAAATTTCATACCTAGCAATGTTTTGTGAACATTTCAATGTCATTGAATATTATTTAATAATATAATTTTAATGACTTTATATTATTCTATTATGATTATAGTGTAGTGTTATTACCAACCTTTTGTTAAACATTAAGGATTTTTTTTCTAATTTTCCAGTTATATTTTATGCTCAATTATCATCCTTATAAATAAACTTTTATACTTGTGTCAGATGATTTGTGTATAATAAATTCCTAAGTGTGTAATTTGTAGAAATCAAGATTCCCAAAGTTTAAATGTTTTATAAATGTGGTGAAAATTACCTCCAGAAATGATGTGCCAGTTTATATACTCCCGAATTTTAGTTCAGCATATTATTATTCAAAACTATTAATTGATGAAGTTTAATATGATGACAAATTGTTTTATGTTCGTTCCTTTGCCAAATTTTTAATATATTTATTAATCATTTGTATTCCTTTGCACATTAAAAAAATTTTTTTTATTACATTTCTTTCTTTTTGAGAGGCAGAGAGTGAGTGGGGGAGGGGTAGAGACAGAGAGGGAGACACAGAATCCAAAGCAGGCTCCAGGCTCTGAGGTGTCAGCACAGAGCCCGATGTGGGGCTCGAACTCACGAACTGTGAGATCATTACCAGAGCTGAAGGCAGACGCTCAACCGACTGAGCCACCTAGGTGCCCGCTTTGCACATTTTTTGTACTTACCTACTTTATTCCTTCACATATTAACACCTTGTCAGAAGTGTTGCCAAATGTAGTTCCCTGGTTTAGTCCATGACGCACTAGCTATATGATTTTTGGAATGCCGTTTATCTTGTCTGTGCTTCGGTTTCTTTAAAGCTGGAGTGATGAAGTCCATCTCTTTAGTTAATGTGTTCTGGATCTGAAAACTGGCTCAGGTTTGGGGTCTGAGTGGGATTGTGACTTTTTATTGGACTGAGCACCCTCACCTTCCTGCTCTTCCATTCTCACCTTTGTACCTGGTTATAGAAGTTAAGTAGTACCACTGTTGGCTGCAAGTCTGTTTTGTCCCTAGAGGTGAGAAGCTCTTTTAAAAATTCCCTGCAGGTCAAAGCCCCTAGGTTGTCCCTCTGGCCTTGCTAGTTGTTCAGCTGATGGTGGCTTCCTGGCTTCTAGTACCAAGCACCACCCTGTGGACTCTCATCTCCGCAGATATTAACAAACCTAGCTCTGGGTCTGCCTCTCCTTTAGTCAGCCCTGGCCTGCAGAGAGGGCCAGTGCATTCCTTATGGCCTTGCTGAATGCTATGTTATTTGGTGTCCTGTCCTTCCAGTGGAACGTAATCCTCTGATGAGTATTCCAGCCTTACCTAAGAATTTCATTCCAGCTCACCCACCCCTCAGCCTCTTTAATCTTTACTAGCTGTCAGGCAAGTCAGACATTACCACCTCATTCAGCAGGGCCCATCATTTTCCTTAGACTTCCAGGAGCCACTCTGGCAACAAATGGAGTATACTCCCTGAAGTTCCTGCCAGCTTGTTAGCTCTCATGCTCTGAAAAAGTGCCCCAAGTAAATAAATCCTTTTTTTAATCCAGTCTTATATTCCAGCCCCACCTATTAAGCTCCCTCTGGATTTAATACCAGATTCACTTTCCTGGCTCCTGCTGGTGTAAGGCAGATAATTCTTGCAGCTCCTTGGGTGTATAGTCTGTTTCCTTTGTCATGCCCAGAGTGGACCCACACAGGTTATGCCAGGATGTAATCCTAGCCCTCAGTCTGGCAACCAGGAGAGGAAGTGCAGGCAGTTTCTGAGAGGGGTACTTGCTGCTTTGCTGCGGAGAGGCCTCTGCAGCATTTTCTGGCACAGGGGCCTGCAGGTCAAAGTCCCATGTTGTTCTACCCCGGGCCCTGACCTTAGGACAACAGACCTTCCTTGACTGAGTATTTAATCATCTGTGGAGCTCTGAGACTTTAACTTTCAGAGCTTTGATTTGCTGTTCAGATGTGTCTTTTCTTGCACATTGTAAGCTATTAAACAGGCCAGTGATTCTCACACTTAACACTTAGCCTTTAACTGCTTTCTCACAGCACTTAGTTTCTTGTTATTCCTTTGTAGTTAGCAATACACTTTACCTGTAATCAACCAACTCTGCTGTGTTTGTAAGTATTTTTCCTCTTTATCTTCCAAATGCGTTTCAGGTCACTATTGATGACTGTTAGCAGTTGGGATGGCTTGTGCCAGGGACTATCCATGTCCCATGTACTATGCAGGATGGCATCATCTTTGAGTTGCTGAGCAGTGAGAGACCTCGTCCCCCAAACCCACCGTGTTGCCTCTTTTCTTGGATCACAAGTGGCACCAACCATGTTTGTTCAGGTCCTCAAGAAGCAGGTTCCAGGACAGAATTAGAGATGTGTATTAATGCCCTCTGGCTGTTCTAACAAATTACCATAAATTTAGTAGTTTTAAAAGTGCACATTTATTCTTTCACAGTTCTGGAAGCCAGAAGTTCTGAGATCCAGTTTTGTTGGGCTGAAATCAAGCTGTCAGCAGAACCACAATCCCTCCAGAGGCTCTGGGGGAGCATCTGTTCTTTGCCCCTTCCAGTTTCTGGGTTCTGCCATACCTTTGCATCACCAACATCTTCAGATCTCTCTCACTGCTAATCTTCACATTGCATTCTCCTCTGCTTGTGTTTATGTCAAATCTTGCTCATCCTTTCTCTTATAAGGGCATGTGTAATAGCATTTGGGCTCACCAAGGTAATCAATCAATAATCTCCAAATCCTTAACTAATCATAGTTGCAAAGACCCTTTTTCCAAATAAGGTACATTTACAGATTTCAGGGATTACGAACTGATATCTTAAATATCAAAACATTAAAATATAGCCTCCTACAATATGCAAGAGATTTATTGGGGAAATATATCCATGAAGGAAAAAGAGGAGGGGACTAGAGACAGTTAAGGCCTGATGTCTCTGAAAGAGAGTGACAAGGAAGAGGCAATGTGTATAAAGTGCTTCAGATTGAAATGTAATTGCAGAAAATTTGGGCAGACTGATGGAGAGTCCTTGAGCCAAAGTATTCCACTGAAAAGGTTCTGTTCCAGGAATGGGTCTGTATCCATAAGCCCATTTGAAAAGTCATTGGTTCAGTGCTGCTCATGGGAACTGTGGCCTGGGCAGGAATGTGGTAGTAGATGCAGAAAAGTAATAGCTTGAGCCATCAATCAATTATGCTTCCTAAAGTGGAGAGCTGAGCATGTATTTTCATGGCCACCGCATCCATTGATGTACCTTTTTCTCAGATCTTGCCATCAATCTTTACCTTTCTAAAGGTCCCTGACTAGCTAGGCAACCTATAGCCATTACCCCATAGCTGTTAGTGATTCACTGATTCGTGCAATTTACTTTGCTATGAAGACCATCTTGAACCTAATCTTGAGTGTTCCATTTAAAGAATAGAATGCTGCTGTACATGTCCAACTTCATAATTTAGCACAACAAATAAGGCCTAATTCATGATGGGCAGCCCTGGTCACAGAATCACATGGTATCTTGTATCTCTGCCAGACTCGGTTCCAAGCCAAGACCTGCTTTTCAAATGAGGGCTGGTGTTGGAAAGAGCATAGCCATACACCCAAATTCTAAAATATGTGTTGTGATTCTCCTATTTGGTATTCTGTCTGCCAAAGTCACTTCAAATACCATTGAATCTATTTGGTCATAAAGCCTAAACGGCTGTGCCACTTATACCACAGCTTGTACCCAATGTTGAGGCCTGTCTTACTCTGGAACCTACTTGGAACTGGCAGCTTTATATATTAGCTTGAAATGGGTTGGGGCAGCACATCCAAATATGGTATACATTCTCTCAAAAATCTGAAAAAAATCTACCAAGCACTGTGCCTCTTTCTTCATGGTGTGAGTGCCAAGTGGAGATCTGTCACAGACCACTGCTCATCCAGAAACATTATCTATGTGGTTAGATCTCTGAACTTTCAGGGGGTTTGGCTCACCTCTCTTTGGGCATGCATGTGCATTTCAAAAGTATCTTTTACTACTTCCTGATTACCAGGTCTGATTACCATATTGCCATCAATGTAATGAACCAGGATGGTGTTCTGTGGAATATCAAAGCAATCAAGTTTCCTCTAGGACATAAAACTGACAGCCAAGAGCTCATATAGCCTTGAGGTAAAAGAGTGAAGGTGAATCACTTCTAATTTTCTCTATTACCTGGTGTAAGAAAGAAAATGTTTGCTGGGTCAGTGACTGCATAAAAGGTGCCAAGGGCCGTGATGATTTGCTCCAGTGATGTGCCACATTGGGAACAGCAGCTGCAATTGGTGTCACAACCTAATTAATTTTATGATAATGCATTGGTATCCCTGAGCATACATCTGGCTTTTGCACTAGCTAAATAGGTGCATACAAAGAGAATAAGATAGAATCGGCACTTCTGCATTTTTCATGTGTCTGATGGCCGCACTAATCTCTGCACCATTCAGAGATATAGTTATTGTTTTCAATAATGGGGGGAATGTAAAGGGGCTTTTACCATAATGACCCTTACAACAGGGGTTACAGAACCAATGTTTAGACACTCCATATTGGAGGAAAATAACCACAAAATGGGTCTTCAGTCCCAGTGGGATCAATCGTGAGATGGACTCAGCCCAAACCTCCATCTATTATCTTACCTCCAGAGGCCCTTCTGACGGTCTGACCATAGTGGAATTCTAGGCTTTAGGGGTAAATAATGAGTTCAGAGTAGTATCTGTTAATTCCTGAATGAGTATTTCCCTTTCTCCAGTGCACAGTCACCCTGGTGAATGGCCACATGTCCCTCTGAGGAAGGCTTGGAGGAAAAGTTTTAGTAAATATGTGTGGCCATGTGCAGGGTCTAACTCAAGACCCTAATCAAGGGACTCTGGGTCTGAGAACTTAAGTGGTCTTTTATCCCTACTATAGTGACTCACATCAAGTTTCTGCCACTAGATCTGGAATTTTTTTCACTTTTATGTGTCAAACAGTATTTTAATGGACACCCATTTTTTTATTCCTCAGGATTTTCATACTCAATTACCCACCACCAGAGATCATTTTAGGTTAAAAGACTTTGATTACTGCTCCACCCCATTGGCTTATTATAGTAATTGCACACAGCAAGTCTCCAGTGATTAAACAGTGCCACCTGGTCTCTATCCATCTGGAAATGAAACTAGGGAGCCCAGTTTTATGATGGCATCTGCAACTGTCATCTCTAGCTTATAGAGAACAGCCACCATAAAGCTTTTTGAAGATGTTGGTCTTCTCCACAGCACTGCATTTGTTAATACCTTGGTGAAGGCAATGCTCTCTGGGCTCTACCAAGAGGAATGGCTAGAGATGGCTAAACAATTTGCACATAGTAGTTTTATTTGAATATTATCTCCTTAAGTCATCATACTTCTTTTAAATTTCTATACCAGGGTCTGTCATCTTATCCTCACTGTCTATAGTCCACTAATGAGCTTCTACTTTAAATTTTATCCATCATTTCTAGGTGTTTTGTACTTAGAATTTTTTTCTGCTTATATAGTCTGTCAGATTGCAAGGACTGTGTTATTCTATGGTTTAAAATTAATGTTCATATTAGTTAGAATGCCATCTACATTTATTCATTATTTCATATTTCTCTTTACTACAAGGACCTTGTTATGGTTTAATTTTCTGTTTAAAATTCCTTACCATATGATTAATATTGTTTAAAGTTTTTAAGTAAACCCTCTATTATCAACTCATAAGTAAGTTTTAATCTTAATCTTTTGTGTTTTTATAAGTATCTGTGATTATGCTCTGCATTCTAGTGAGTTTCTCAATTTGTGTACACAGTGAAGTTTATCTCTTCTCATTCCAGTTGCTATATTTTCTATTTCCAACATCTTAATTTAAACGGTTACATGTACCTCCATCCCCAAATATTCTATAATACATATGTAATGAGCAGAATTCTAAGACAACCCTCAAGATTTTCATCCCTTGGTACATATGCCCTGTATAATCCTCTCCCCTTGAATGTAGGAAGGTTTTTTTTCTTTTATTTGTTATTCATCTCTGAGGAGTGGTTTTGGTTTTGCCTTCAGTCAACCCATTTGTCCCAATATAGAACCAGGTCATATAATTTTTTTAATGATGATGGTGGGGATGGTGAATGCAGAGTTGGGGTGGTGGGGGGGAGAGGAAGTTTCCTGGTTTTAGGTCCTAGTTTAGAAGCTGTTCAAAATCCTCTGCCTCCCTAATTTGGACTATAATCCCAGGCAGCATTCTACAATAATATATATATTTATTATTTTTAAGCTTTCTTTCAGGACTTGGTATAGCCAAAACATAGACCCTGGCTTCAAAAAGTGAGACTGTCATTAGTTTTATATGGAATTTTTGAGCTTCCTTTGTCCCCACTATCAGCTTCTGGCCCAAAGGCCAGCCATTGTGTGGATTCAGTCCCCACACACTATTTGCTTTTCTACCCATTTCTAGTCTGTCAGTTTAACTGTTAGGTTGTTTGATTTTCTCTTTTTATATTACTTTTCTTTCATTTATCTCTGAAACAGAGACATTAAAAAAATCTTTTTAATGTTTATCTATTTTGAGAGAGAGAGAGTGTGCGAGCAGGAGAGGGAGAGAGGGAGACACAGAATCCAAAGCAGGCTCCAGGCTTGGAGCTGTCAGCACAGAGTGCGATGTGGGGCTCGAACTCATGAACTGTGAGATCATGACCTGAGCCGAAGTTGGACGCTCAACCAACTGGGCCACCCAGGCACCCTGAGACAGTTTTCAAAGTATGAAATCATTATGTCATTTTCATCCAGAAGTTCTTCCATATGATTATATTCCTTATAAGATGTATTTAGTTTGTTATTGTTTCTTCTCCCAAATCAAGCATTTTTGTGATTGAATGAGGGAATTTAACCCATTTACACTTATTTCTTTACAGACAGATTTGATCTTTCTGTTATATTGGCCGTGCCTGGTAGTCCTATTAGTGGGCATAAGATGATTGTGAGAGATCTCATTCATGACTGAAACCTGGTGAATAGGGCTTATCCTTCTGGATTATTGTGTTGATTTTGCCCCTTAAGGATACTTGTATGTTAAAAAAAGTCACAGTCTCCATTACTAGAAGAAGGTTGATTAATTTAATAAAACAAAATACCATAAAATGTCTACATGAAATTTAAGTGTAGACTAAGTGTGGGTCTTCCTCAGAAGAACCTGACTGAAGAGCTGCCACTACTGCTGGCTGCCATCTTTCCTCCAAAGACTTTGGTTATTATATATAAGGCAGTGGCTTATTTTAGCTGTTTTCTACAGTTGCCCTCTAGGGCTCCAAATCCCTACTCCTTGGACCTGGTGAGTAAAGAGGTTTTTTAAAAATAAGCTTTTAATTTGGAATAATCTTAGATTTACTGAAAAGTGAAAGACAAAGATAATACAGAGAGCTCTTATATATCCCTTACCCAATTTCCTCTAAAGTTAACTGCTGATAATTCATGGTACATTTATCAAAAAACTAATGATACTTCACTTTAACTGCATCCTAGACTTCATTCAGATTTCACCAGCTTTTTCACTGATGTTCTTTTTCTGCTTCAGGATCCAGTCCAGAATGCCAAATTGCATTTAGTTATGATGAATAGATCTTAAAACTTAAATAACATAGATTCAAAAACATTTGATTTTTGACAACTCCAGAGCAAACTGTAGCTGTGTCTAGGATATATGATTTGAAACTGTGATTTGTAGGGACCAATGATGTTGCCTGTTGTGGAGAGCCTTATATAGAGACAACATCACATAAGTATGCATTCTCTATTGGTTTCCTTGACATTGTGGAGGCCAATAAAAGTGAAGAAAAATTAAAACATCAAGGCCTTAGCATCATGCTTAGTTGTGTCTTCTTATGGATAGAGATTTGTTGCTAATACAGAAAAGAAGTATCTGGAATTCAGGGCAGGTCAAGCTGACCCAAAGGAGCCTTTTAAGATGGATGGCAGACCATTTAACATCCCAAAGAGCTGGACTCTCTAAGCTGGTTTCCCTGGCTACTGGAAGACTCTCTACTCGCTGGAGTTGAATGACCAATTGTTGAACATTTGAAAAAGAGGTCAGGGGACTATGTGTTAGTATTGGGGGTACATAGTTACTAAGAAGGCAAACTGTCTCCAGAGCACTGTAGGTAACTGAAAGAAGATATTCTCCACAAAGGTACATCCTAATTTATCAGAAAAATGTTACATTTGTGTATGTTTGAGACTCTTGTGCCCTTTCTAGTAGCTAGAAGGGGTGTAACTTTTAAATATTAAATGCTTTTACTCTTAGCTGACCAAATGCTCATAGGATTCAGAGTAATGCATGGAGTAGCACTTCTATCTTGAGTCATACACTCCAACCTACAGAGTCCATGGGAATCTAGGGATGGATCCCCTACCCTATTCATCTCATGCCTCCAGCTCTTCAGGTTCAGCTATGGAGCTGCCTTATGAGGCTTCCTGTCTCATAGTTACAGGGAAATTCAAAACCTTTGTTTCTTTTGACCTCTGCTTTCTCTTCATACTTCCCAGCTACCACTAGCCCCGGTTTTCCACCCAGTTTCAGAGGAATTATTATTCAGTTCTGTCTGTTTCTATTTTAGTTAGGGTTGGGATTCTGTGGGTGGGGGCAACTGCACTTTGGATTGTGTGGGAGAGGAAGCTACAACGCAATCGAACATTACTCAGACATATTATAGTACATATGTCCCATACACTATTATGCTAGGAACACCCTGGTATCTTTCTCTAGTTTTAGTTGCAACACCAAATGTCTGCTTTTCTTCTCCTTGCTTACATATGTAACAGGAAGCCAGAAGGGACTTGGCATTTTCTAGAAGTCAAGAATGGAACATAGGGTGGGGGGAGTGGAACGGAGATGAGGAAAATACCTTGTAGTGACTTACTTGTTTTATGCTTTTACGTTCTTCAGACTTGCTAGTCTCTCTCTTTTTTTGTTTCCTGTATTCCAATTTGGACTCAGTGTGTTGGCTTGTTTTTCTCTTCTGGTGAATTGGGAAGTCTACTTTCTATTCTTATTATGCTAATGGTTATTTTTGACTTTTATGCCATATTTGAAGCTCCTTTTCTCTAATGAACAATGTCAAAATGAGACAAAGTTTACTGCAGAACTGAAATTCAAACCTAAGCAGTTTTCATTCCAGCCTTGTGCTTAGTTATTATGCTCTTAAGCCTACACAATGATGTTTCAACCTTCCTCTCATTTAGGCTTTATTTTTAGTATTATTTCCTAGCCTTTTTAATACAAATTATTTACAGTGAGATTTCTTGAATTAGGGTTACATCCTCCTAGAGTATTCCTTGCCTAAGTTTATCTTAGTCAGTAAATGATGGTTTGTTTTACTGGA
Organism: Puma concolor; assembly: GCF_028749965.1. Taxonomy (NCBI): domain Eukaryota; kingdom Metazoa; phylum Chordata; class Mammalia; order Carnivora; family Felidae; genus Puma; species Puma concolor. Next base: position 88,294,972 of record NC_141671.1, on the reverse strand, counting down.
ATGCTGTTTCTCTGAAGACTTGGGAAAATATTGCTGAATCTTTGTTGTCATATATATTTACAAAGGAATCAGCAGAATCCCCGTTCTGTATATATCTTTGTACATTGTGTGTATGTGTGTGTGTGGGGGGGGGGCGGGGAGAAGGAGAGATATTACCTAGAAAAAAGAAAATATGCAAAGAGTATATGGAAAATTTGGTGTTTTATGTATTCTAGGAAATAACTGTTATTAGATTGGTATCGTGGATGAAGCAAAGTGGAGTATGCCATGGTGTTAAAAACATATGCTCACTCCATCTACTCCCATAGCTTTGCAAGTCTGTCAGACAGGAGTAGGGCTGTGTGATAGTTTACTATTTTTATGGGGGTCCATATAGCTGATTTTAAAAAATAACATTTACCACCTCATAAACCATTTCTTCATTCCTCCACTTTAATTAATTGCCGACCAACCAAACTCAGCTCCATCAATTAAAATTTTTGCTGAAATTGGGCTTTATGCATGTTAATTTATAAACATAGGACTTTGCTTTTTTTTTTTTTTTTAATTTTTTTTTCAACGTTTATTTATTTTAGGGACAGAGAGAGACAGAGCATGAACGGGGGAGGGGCAGAGAGAGAGGGAGACACAGAATCGGAAACAGGCTCCAGGCTCTGAGCCATCAGCCCAGAGCCCGACGCGGGGCTCGAACTCACGGACCGCGAGATCGTGACCTGGCTGAAGTCGGACGCTTAACCAACTGCGCCACCCAGGCGCCCCAGGACTTTGCTTTTTTAATTACCAATCAAAATGAGTTCCCTTTTCAAAAAAGTGTCCTCAGTTGTTACCTTTTATTATTTTACGTGTTCTTCTTTATCTTACTGAAGTGTCCTCATTTATCTTTAAAAATTTTTTTAAAGTATATTTCTCTTTGCAACCTGGATGTGTGAAGCACAATCATAACAGAATGTAAGTACATGGCATTGTAAGGAAATTGAGAACAATATGAAATCATCATATATTGTGGTGGATGAAGCCATTATCCCTAAACTTCCCACAATGAACTTAACAAAGAAGTTGATAACTCTTTCCAAACACAACCACTAAGTTGATACCAAGCAGTAATCAATCATAAGAAATTTTGGATGTACTTAGATGCCAAATTAAAAGTATAGGCTTTTATTATTGTAGAGATGCAAATGAACCTAAATTTTGGTGTCTTTTATGTAAGGAAACAATGAGTGATAACTTCATGAAATATAATCATTCTTCCCATACCATTAACAAAGATTCACTCTCTTTGTGCATATAAGGTTTTTCTTTTTTCTTTTTTCCCAGTCTCCAAGTTCAGACATTTTATCAGAATACATCTAAATATACATTTTTCTCATTGATTTTTCTAGAACTGAGCTTTTTAATGTTTTGATTTGTAGACTCAGGTTTTTCTTTGGTGAAGAAGACTGTTCCTTGATTGGCTTCATGCTTTTTAACAGTTCCTTCTCCTCTATTGATCTTATCTTGGAATTCTTGTTTTTATAAGTTCAGTATTTCATATTTGTTTTTTAGGGATCATCATTTGCATCTCTTAAACTTCTATTCTTCTTCTATAAGATTTCTCTAACTTTTTGTCTCCTACTTAACATATCTAAGTTTCCTTAGACAATACTTTCTGATACTCTTTCAGGTTCCAGAACATTTTTTGCCTTATTAGCTTTTAATAATATGCTATTTTAAAGAGTTTTGCTTCCAGAAATGGTGAGCTAGCTTATTCGGACAAATGAAGAACAACTAAACAGATTTGTAAAACATATACAAGAGTTATAAAAATAAGAACCAAAAACCTGATTGCAGGCACTGCACAGCTACCTTGGTAGAGAGGACTTGACAGTTTAAGACACGTAGAAAAGGAAAGAACAGGGAGGTGTGTGTCAGACAATTTGGCCTTGCTTTTTTCCCTCAATGCACTTGCCAACTTGAAAGCAGTGACTGAAAGCCTAGGAAACTCAGCAGAACTTCTGCCAACCTCACAGTATTAGCAGAACAAATATTGGAATTGGGGCAACAAGGAAGTGTACCCACAAACAAACTAGGCTTTCAGTTGAAGCCCTGAAGGACTATACCTTAGGAGTAAGGGTAAAAATAGCATAGACTAGCTCTTGGAAGGCCTGACCTCAACTTCAAAATCATTTTTTTAAATTTATTTATTTATTCTGAGAGAGAGAGAGAGAGAGAGAGAGAGACAGAGAGAGACCACGCTGGGGAGGGGCAGAGAGGGAGAGAGAGAGAACCCCAAGCAGGCTCTGCACTGTCCACACTGTCAGTGTGGATGCCCATGTGAGGCTTGAACCCGCGAACCATCATGAGGTCATGACCTGAGCCAAAACCAAGAGTCGGAAGTTTAACCGACTAAACCACGCAGATGCTCTTTAAATCGATTTCATCTGTGATTGGTTTAAGAGGATATCCTCCGGGGCGCCTGGGTGGCGCAGTCGGTTAAGCGTCCGACTTCAGCCAGGTCACGATCTCACAGTCCTTGAGTTCGAGCCCCGCGTCAGGCTCTGGGCTGATGGCTCGGAGCCTGGAGCCTGTTTCCAATTCTGTGTCTCCCTCTCTCTCTGCCCCTCCCCCGTTCATGCTCTTTCTCTCTCTGTCCCAAAAATAAATAAACGTTGAAAAAAAAATTAAAAAAAAAGAGGATATCCTCCTAGACTTATTCTTGGCTGAGAAAATGCAAATCAATTTTGGATGAAGAAAAAATTATTATTACCTTCAAATGACCTCTAGATATTTCTACATATAGTTTTCAACACTCAGTAAAAAATAACAAAACATAAAAATAAAAGTAACTAATTAAAAACCAACAAAAACCTAAACATGTCCAAAAGAAATGCTGATATTAAAGTTGGCAGACACAGATTTTAAAGTCACTGTGATAATATTTTAAGATATTCAATGACAAGTTGACATATTTAACTAGAGGACTAGAAATTATGAGAGACCTGAATGGAAATTTAAAATTGAAAACCAAAATAAATAAAATTAATTATGAGGGGCTTGGCTTTAACAGCAAATTGGATGCGTTTACAAAAAATTGAACTGGAAGATAGGTTAGAAGAAATATCTAGAGTGAAACAAAGAGAAACAAGATGTAAAAGATGCAACAATGGAAAAGAGAATACTGTGTATGTGACATGCAGTTAAGATGTATGCAATTGAAGTTTTTGGCAGAGAGGACAGAGAGAATGGGGCAGAAACAATCTGGGAAGACATACAAGTGAATATTTTCTAAAATTTATGAAAGATATCAAACCATATATGCAAAAGTATAGGTTTTCAAACATATGAGTACAAAGAAAATCCCACACAGTCAAAGACAAAGGTAAAATCTTAGGGAAACCAGAGGAGAAACCAGAGAAAAAGATATTCTATCAAAGGAACAACACTGAACTGAGAGTTGGCTTCTCAGAAGACAAGGGAATAATAATATCTTTACAGTATTGCAAAAAAATAATTACCAACACAGACTTTGTACCCAAAGGAAATATTATTCAGAAGGGAGGACAAAAAAAGACTTTATCATAGAAACAGAAACTGAAAATTCATCAGCAATAAACCTACATGAAGGAAATTCCAGAGGGAGATTATAAGGCAAAAGGTAGATGACTACAGATGGAATGTTGGAGGTGAAGAAGAAATGAAATGTATCAGAAGGAATAAATGTTAGGTAAATATTAATGAATATTGTATTTGAAACAATAATAACGTTTTATGAGGTCATAAATATATGTAGAATTAAAATGCACAAAAATGACGACATAAAAAATTCATTGTCTGGGAAATGTTAAAGAAAGGTAATATACATAATAAGTATTTAGTAAATCGAGTAGTAAGACTGTAATGACAGATAACAGTTCACTAGCACAATAGTAAAAGAATACATAAACCACAAACAGTTATGGGAGAAAATGAATTAGACACATTTAGTTAATCCAAAAGAAGATAAAAGAGAAAAACAAATACAGAACAAGTAGAATAAACATTAATTGACTAGCATTTATACATGAGGCACTGGACTAGGGGTATGAAATATATTTAACAACATATTCTTTGCCTTTAAGGATCTTAGAGTCTAGGTATTAGGGAATGTAATAGAGCTAGTAGGAATGTTTGGATTCCCCAGAAGCAGACCTGAAAAGGATTTGAGTGAGTGCAGTTTGTTTGCAACTTGCAGAAAACACTGGTAGGGAATGAGGAAACGAGACAGTAGGAAATACAGCAATAATAAGTGTGCTATCAAACAGGTATTACTATGAGCTCACTGAGCTTTATTTCAAAACTTTTTTTAATGTTTATTTATTTTTTTATTATTTTTTTAAATATATGAAATTTATTGTCAAATTGGTTTCCATACAACACCCAGTGCTCATCCCAAAAGATGCCTTCTTCAATACCCGTCACCCACCCTCCCCTCCCTCCCATCCCCCATCAACCTTCAGTTTGTTCTCAGTTTTTAAGAGTCTCTTATGCTTTGGCTCTCTCCCACTCTAATCTCTCTCTTTTTTTTTTTTTTCCTTCCCCTCCCCCATGGGTTTCTGTTAAGTTTCTCAGGATCCACATAAGAGTGAAAACATATGGTATCTGTCTTTCTCTGTATGGCTTATTTCACTTAGCATCACACTCTCCAGTTCCATCCACATTACTACAAAAGGCCATATTTCATTCTTTCTCATTGCCACGTAGTACTCCATTGTATATATAAACCACAATTTCTTTATCCATTCTTCAGTTGATGGACATTTAGGCTCTTTCCACAATTTGGCTATTGTTGAGAGTGCTGCTATAAACATTGGGGTACAAGTGCCCCTATGCATCAGTACTCCTGTATCCCTTGGGTAAATTCCTAGCAGTGCTACTGCTGGGTCATAGGGTAGATCTATTTTTAATTTTTTGAGGAACCTCCACACTGTTTTCCAGAGCGGCTGCACCAGTTTGCATTCCCACCAACAGTGCAAGGGGGTTCCCATTTCTCCACATCCTCTCCAGCATCTATAGTCTCCTGATTTGTTCATTTTGGCCATTCTGACTGGCATGAGGTGATATCTGAGTGTGGTTTTGATTTGTATTTCCCTGATGAGGAGCTATGTTGAGCATCTTTTCATGTGCCTGTTGGCCATCCGGATGTCTTCTTTTTTTTTTTTTTTCTTTTTTTTTCAACGTTTATTTATTTTTTTTGGGACAGAGAGAGACAGAGCCTGAACGGGGGAGGGGTAGAGAGAGAGGGAGACATAGAATCGGAAACAGGCTCCAGGTTCTGAGCCATCAGCCCAGAGCCTGACGCGGGGCTCGAACTCACGGACCGCGAGATCGTGACCTGGCTGAAGTCGGACGCTTAACCGACTGCGCCACCCAGGCGCCCCTGGATGTCTTCTTTAGAGAAGTGCCTATTCATGTTTTCTGCCAATGTTTATTTATTTTTGAGAGACAGAGACAGAGCGTAAATGGGGGAGGGGCAGAGAGAGAGGGAGAGACAAAATCTGAAGCAGGCTCCAGGCTCTGAGCTGTCAGCACAGAGCCCGACGCAGGGCTTGAACTCACGAACTGTGAGATCATGACCTGAGCTGAAGTCGGACGGCCAACCAACTGAACCACCCAGGCTCCCCTAACTGAGCTTTATTTTATTATTTTTCTCTTTTTTATATTAAGTGTAATTTATTGTCCAATTGGTTTCCATACAACACCCAGTGCTCATCCCAGTAGGTGCCCTCCTCAATGCCCATCACCCTCTTTCCCCTCTCCCCCACCCCCCCATCAACCCTCAGTTTGTTCTCAGTATTCAAAAGTCTCTTATGGTTTGCCTCCTTCCCTCTCTGTAACTTTTGTTTTCATCCTTCCCCTCCGCCATGGACTTCTGTTAAGTTTCTCAGGATCCACATAAGAGTGGAAGCATGATATCTATCTTTCTCTGCCTGACTTATTTCACTTAGCATAATAGTCTCCAGTTCCATCCACGTTGCTACAAATGGCCAGATTTCATTCTTTCTCATTGCATTGTAGTATTCCATTGTATATATAAGCCACATCTTCTTTAGCCATTCGTCAGTTGATGCACATTTAGGCTCTTTCCATAATTTGGCTATTGTTGAAAGTGCTGCTATAAACATTGGGGTACAAGTGCCCCTATGCACCAGCACTCCTATATCCCTGGGGTAAATTCCTAGCAGTGCTATTGCCAGGTCATAGGGTAGATCTAGTTTTAATTTTTTGAGAAACCTCCACACTGTCTTCTGGAGTGGCTGCACCAGTTTGCATTCCCAGCAGCAGTGCAAGAGGGTTCCCATTTCTCCACATCCTCTCCAGGATCTATAGTCTCCTGATTTGTTCATTTTAGCCACTCTGACTGGCATGAGGTGGTATTCTCAGTGTGGTTTTGATTTGTATTTCCCTGATGAGCAGTGACATTGAGCATCTTTTCATGTGTCTGTTGGCCATCTGGATGTCTTCTTTAGAAAGGTGTCTATTCATGTCTTCTATCCATTTCTTCATTGGATTATTGGTTTTTTGGATGTGGAGTTTGGTGAGTTCTTTATAGATTTTGGATACTAGCCATTTGTCCGATATGTCATTTGCAAATATCTTTTCCCATTCCTTCAGTTGCCTTTTAGTTTTGTTGATTGTTTCCTTTTCAGTGCAGAAGCTTTTTATCTTCATGAGGACCCAATAGTTCATTTTTGCTTTTAATTCCCTTGCCTTTGGAGATGTGTCGAGTAAGAAATTGCTGCAGCTGAGGTCAGAGAGGTTTTTTCTTGCTTTCTTCTCTAGGGTTTTGATAGTTACCTGTCTCACATTCAGGTCCTTCACCCATTTTGAGTTTATTTTTGTGAATGGTGTAAGAAAGTGGTCTAGTTTCATTCTTCTGCATGTTGCTGTCCAGTTCTCCCAGCACCATTTGTTAAAGAGACTGTCTTTTTTCCATTGGATATTCTTTCCTGTTTTGTCAAAGATTAGTTGGCCATATTTTTGTGGGTCCAATTCTGGAGTCTCTATTCTATTCCATTGGCCTAGTTGTCTGTTTTTGTGCCAATACCATACTGTCTTGATGATTACAGCTTTGTAGAAGAAATGGACAAATTCCTAAACACCCACACACTTCCAAAACTCAAACAGAAAGAAATAGAAAACTTGAACAGACCCATAACTAGAGAAGAAATTGAATCAGTTACCAAAAATCTCCCAACAAATAAGAGTCCAGGACCAGATGGCTTCCCTGGGGAATCCTACCAGACATTTAAAGCAGAGATAATACCTATCCTTCTCAAGCTGTTCCAAAAAATAGAAAGGGAAGGAAAACTTCCAGATTTCTTCTATGAAGCCAGCATTACTTTTATTCCCAAACCAGACAGAGACCCAGCAAAAAAAGAGAACTACAGGCCAATATCCCTGATGAATATGCATGCAAAAATTCTCAACAAGATACTAGGAAATCGAATTCAACAGCATATAAAAATAATTATTCACCATGATCAAGTGGGATTCACTCGTGGGCTGCAGGGCTGGTTCAGTATTCACAAATCAATCAATGTGATATATCACATTAATAAAAGAAAAGATAAGAACCATATGATCCTGTCAATTGATGCAGAAAAAGCATTTGACAAAATACAACATACTTTCTTAATAAAAGACCTTGAGAAAGTCAGGATAGAAAGAACATACTTCAACATCATAAAAGCCATTTATGAAAACCCCACAGCCAATATCATCCTCAATGGGGAAAAGCTGAGAGCTTTCCCGTGAGATCAGGAACACGACAGGTTTTTCCACTCTCACTGCTATTGTTTAACATAGTGTTGGAAGTTCTAGCATCAGCAATCAGACAACAAAAGGAAATCATAATTGACAAAGATGAAGTCAAACTTTCACTTTTTGCAGATGACATGATACTACACATGGAAAACCTGATAGACTCCATGAAAAGTCTGCTAGAACTGATACATGAATTCAGCAAAGTCTCAGGATACAAAATTAATGTACAGAAATCAGTTGCATTTTTATACACCAATAATGAAGCAACAGAAAGAGAAATAAAAAAAACTGGTCCCATTCACAATTGCACCAAGAATCATTAAATACCTAGGAATAAACCTAACCAAAGATGTAAAAGATCCGTATGCTGAAAACTATAGAAAGCTTATGAAGGAAATTGAAGAAGATATAAAGAAATGGAAAAACATTCCACGCTCATGGGTTGGAAGAATAAATATTGTTAAAATGTCAATACTAGCCAAAGCTATCTGCACATTCAATGCAATCCCAATCAAAATTGCACCAGCATTCTTCTTGAAGCTAGAACAAGCAATCCTAAAATTTGTATGGAACCACAAAAGACCCTGAATAGCCAAAGTAATATTGAAGAAGAAGACCAAAGCGGGAGGCATCACAATCCCAAACTTTAGCCTCTACAACTGAGCTTTATTTCAAGGGAAAACTCTGTGATATGGTGTAGAAGAAGCACTTCAAAATATATCCCACAAGGCACAAAGAGTCTAGCTAGAAGTCAATCATTGTTGGACAGCTGTTCCCAGAGTATGGATTCCTTGGTGCTTCCAGCCAGCTGCTGTGTAACAGCAGAGCAGCCTCTCAAGGCTTTGGAGAAAGCCATTAGACAGATACAGATACTGGTGTTTGGAAGTCAGGAACACGAGGTATCAACAGCTTTGGCTACATTGCATCCCTTCATCATTTAGAGCCACTCTTCCTTCTATTAAGTTTCACTCCATCCTGTGATAGCTTCTTCAGGCTGGTAAACACTCAAAATTTCTATCCAACATGTTTTACATGGAAAGGTTTGTAGGACAAACTATACTCTCTGATGCTAAGGCCACAATTCATACTCATCACATACTTTATTTACCACCTGTTTGAGATTTTCTTTACCCTCAGCCAGCATTTCTATTGATCTAGGATGCTTAATGAGTGGGGTAACCCAGAATTTTATGCCTGAGGGATCTGAGACCATGGTTCTTGTACTCCTGTAAGGCAGTGGTTGCTACAACTGTCCACCAAGAGCTGTCATGCATGTGGAAGTAATCAGAGGTAAGTCAGTGACTTTGTCAAGTCCCAGACTTTCTGCTCATGGTCAAAGAGCAATTCTATCTCCTCATGATAATCAGGGATTAACTGATTATCAATGACTCGTGTTAATATAGCATAGCAACTCTTTGTTTTTGCCTTGTGGTCTTTAGGCATGAGGAGCTTAAAATTGCCAGGCATAAGATATAAATTTAGAATTAGTGGAATCTTTGCTGTGCCCCTGATAGAAGTACCTCCTTATCCACTCCCAGGAACCAGAAACTAAATCAGCAGAGCCAAAAGTTGTGGGAACAGAAAGCATAAGTTCTTCAAGTGGATTACTGGAAGTGACATTTAGAAAAACTTTCCCTATATCCACATTTTGGTTCCCAGACCAGGGACATAACACTGTAAAATAGACATTGGTTCAGTGTCTATACTTCACTTTGAAGGACAGCACTGCACCCACAAGCTGGAATCTCAGGTGCACTATGAAGGGGCCCCTGCAGTGTTAAATTAGGAGGGCAACTTCTGAGTGATGAACTTTGTGATAGGCACCAGGAGAGTGTGTGTATGTTCACCATCACACTGTCTTTCCTGTGAAGTGGGTCCCTTGGCCTGTAGTGATGTTACGTACGAATCCCATGATAATAAACACTGTTAGTCCTTACAGAGTGATGCTGGTAACGGGACTTCACAAAAGGAGAGCAAACCTATACCCAGAATATGTGCTGATTTTGTGAAAGGGTAAATTTCTGCACTTCTGGAGTAGAAAATATGTGAAGTAACCAATTTGCTATCCAAGTGGCTGTTTGGTCTCCTAGAGGGGTGGTATTATACTGAGGACATAGTGTCAGTCTCCACAGCCTATCAGCTAGACCCACAGCAAGCTCAGTAGAGGTGAGAGGAAGCCTGTGCTTTTGACCACGTGCAGCCTCTGGAACAGATGGTATCATGGTTGGGTTGGCCTTCCTGGGTTGATTAGATGTGAGACAGTAAACTTCTTACGTACCAGCTCAAACTGAATTCCTCTGACCATTCCCTCATAACTGAATATTAATCCTAGTACTCTAGTTAAATTTGTATTCCTGGTATTTATTTGAAACAGATACATTTTAACCTTGAATATATTGCTCCTTCTAAATTTTTTATTTTTAGGTGCCTTATTTTCAGATTGTATTATGCCTTACTTAGTGTTGATTATAACATCTGAGAGCACAGTTTTCTCAGTTATTCTTTTTGAATTAAACCTACTAAATACTTTATATTATTATAATGATGAAAATAGTTATTATTTAACAGTAGCAGGCAATATTCTTGAATTATAAGCATCACAAGGGCAGAGATCTTTGCTATGTTCATTATATATTCCAGAAACCTATAAAAGTGCCTAACACATAGTACATGTCAAAAAAATTATTGATCAAATAGATTTTCCATATACTCTTGCAGGGTATTGTTATCCTTATCTGACTGACGCAAAAGTTAAGGCTCAAAGTGTTTAAATGACTTTCTAAAAGTAACACAGTCAGTGAATGGCAGAGGGAAAATTTGGACTTAATTCAATCTGACTTCACAGGTGTCACTTTCCCACAACTCAATAGAGATTACAGGGTGACCCTGATTGTCAGACAACTCATTGTCACACAATTGATTTGTGTTTCCCAGTATTTGGAAAACTCAATGGGGGCAGGGAACTTTATCAGATTTTGTAGCCATAGGAATTAACAAGTAGCTTGACACAAAATAGGCCTTCCATAAATATTTGTTAAATAAATGGCTCTGATTTACTCAAATAGCTCAGGTGAGTTTATGGCCATAGGGAGTCTGACTTTAAACCTGCTGTGTCTATTTATTGATCATGAGTATCATCATTCTGCCAGACTTTTCAGGTTCAGTTACACAGGACTTAGTTATGTAGCCTCAGACACAAAAAATGGGAGGCTACTGCTAGGTTTAGCTACTAACCTTGGAAATAAGAAGGTATGGGGGAGAGCAAAAGATAGGTTCACATTCTGCCAGTACTTGAAAGCCACTTTAACAGAAACACAACCTATAATCCTTGGTTACAGAATTATCTCTGACATTATTACTATTATTTATGATTATGATTCTTATCACTGACTCAGTTATTATTTTGGATTGATTTGTTTTAATGGTACTCAAATGGTTCCCAATGACTATGGAGTTTTTCCCCATAAAAATTAACTCACATGGAATTGGATTCACTATAGAACTTAGAAATGGGAACAGAAAAGTGCTCCTTGAACTTAAGTGATTATACATTTCTAAACTAACATATTCAGAGAAAAGATCTTCCATGCTTGTACTTGTTTTCCATGGATCCTATATCTTTTGAGATTTCTTATTTAATGTGGGAATTAGCATTTAGTTCCCAGAAGGCATTAGTGAAAACATTTTCCTTTTCACGGAATTCACGGGCATATTTTGTTTTGAAATATGAAAATAACTTGTACAGATGTAACAAAAGTGCAGAAAAAGAACAAAAAAATTAACAAATGCATATTTATGGGATCAAAGAAAATAAGAGGTAATGGTCCCTGTCACAAGCGTAAAAAAGAATTAAGCAAAATTACCAATCTAATTCATGTTTTCATTCCATAATTCAACATAAACCCCTATTTTCCCTAATAAAAATGTAGCCTAAAATTTACTTTATCAATCAACAATAATATTCTCGATATAATTATCAGTGTAAGAATGGCTAATACAATGAGAACAGCTTTTACTAGTTACAGTTAGGCCAGTGTGACAGACAGACAGACAGACAGACAGACGGCCTTGGAACACTGCTCTGGTGCTATGACAACTGGCATTTAAAACTTCCTCAAATGCCAGCAAAGAGGCAAGGCCACCATATTTCTTTTACCTGAGAATTTTGACTGTCAAAAATGAGATAAAAAGGGAAAAATATCACCAGGAAACTTAGATTGTTTTAGAAATTTAGAATTCCTAAATTTAGAAATTTTAGTTTCTAGGAAGAAAAAAAGAAACTTTAGTTTCATTGGCATTCAGTCCTCTGATTTTATGCCTGAGAATAGATCATTTAAATATGTATTTTAATATTTCGTGTGTGTGTGTGTGTGTGTGTGTGTGTAGGTGGGTGTATTGCTGGTTAAATCTATCATATGTCACTTTTGCTAGAAAAACTTTTGATAGGTTTAGTCTGAGTAACATCACTGCTATTATCATTTTTTCAACAGTAGGGGTGAAAATATGAATGCGTAACATTAGATTATATCCCAGTGGAAAAGAACTAAGAGAGTTTCTGAAGCAGAGTAGGGAGGTTTGCAACATTCTGTTATAATTAATGCTTTTCCTGGTCTTTGGATAAGGAGGCGTTTATTGCCCTCTGCTCTAAGCTGACATATTCTATGATGAATTCGCTTTGAACTGTAAAACAAAGAGCTTTTTCAAAGTATAGACTATAAAGAGATGTTAGTTTCTAAAAGAGTGACCAGTATGATGAGAGAAATATTTCCATTCATTATGTAGGTTTATATTTACCGTACAAGATTAGGAAAGTTACTCTTTTTATACAAGGATCGGTGAAATAAATCTCAGTAACAAATGCAAAGTTGAATTTTATAATTCAAAATTAATATTGATAATAAAAAGTAGCTCAAAATCAATATTGATCAAACATTTAAAGTATTTTAAAACCATGAATAATGTCAGTACCATCATGGATATTGCCATAATTATATGAGGTCTGGTAGACCAGGTAACAGAGCAGGAAATCCATGAGGTTCTTGTAAGAGATTACACCCCAATAGCAACCATGCCAAAGGACCCCTTTTTATGAGGTTCCTCAGTCTGATGGTTTCATTTGGCATTACCTGAAGAGATCTTTTAACTTGGAACTTTTAGAGAGCCACTGTGCTACAATATGGCATGAAACATATAAAGTTCACCAAAAGTTAAATGAAACTTAAAACACCAGCGTTGCCAAGGCTTAGCTAGAAAACCTTTCTCTTATTGAGGTGCCCATAGTGGCATAAAGCATAAAAATCTGAAATCATGAAAATGTAGGGAAGACAGAGAAGCCAGGTAGCAAATCAGATACAGTATTTGAGACCTAGGGTACGTATGTGTGGGAAGGAGCCAAGGCTGGATGCCAGCAGTGAATGTTTAGCAGAGAGCTGAGCCAGAGCAGTACTGAAGATTTTGCCAAAACACAAATGTGGAAAGCAGGTGAGATGGCAGGAGGTGAGGACACTGGGTCATCTAAGTTAATTAAGTAAACTGCATCTCTTCCTGGCCTGGGGCTGTTTATAATAGGCTGCTGGATGTGTGGCACAGGGAAGTGCTGACTAGTACCTGAATAATAGAACACTGCTGAGACCATAAGTAGGATTGAATCCAGCAGTGCCTCTGAGGCAATTCTTTCTGCATTTATCTTCTGGTTTACCTTGTTCTCTGCCGGTGCCTCTTCTTTGAAGGTCCATGTGCCATGCTCATCTTGTTGCTTCCTGATGTCTGCACAAACTGGTACAGATATATATATATATATATATATATATATATATATATATATATATATACACATATACATACATACACGTGTGTGTGTGTTTGTGTGTGTGTATATATATAGTCTTGTTAGTAAGTGTCTTATGGGAACAATAGCATTCTCTGTTCCTTAGTTTTCCTCAACACACCACTGTTCAATAGTCCTTTTTATCATATGACAGAGTGCAAAAAGTATATCAAAGATGAATTATAATCTAGAAATGTTTCCCATTACTGGGAGTTACAAGTTTATAGTTTTGGGCTAAGAAATAGCAATTTTATTCACTTAGTATGTATATTAAGATCAAGAGAAGGAGAGAGGGAAGGAGGGGAGGACAAAGAGAGAGAAGAAAGAAGGAAAGGAAGGAAAGGAAGGAAGGACAGGAGGGAGGGAGGGAGGAAGGGAGGAAGGAAGGAGACTTCAGAGAGAGAACAATGACAGAAGAACCCAGCCAAGTCAGATGAGACTTCCAACAAGGAGTGACCTGAGCAGAGTCCTGAACAACTGAGTGGGAGTTATCCAGGGAGAAGTGGGGGTGGGTAGAGATTTCTGGAGAGCAATTTCCAAGCAGAGGGAAAAGCTGGAGATGAGAGGTTGGGGCACATGACAGGAACGACAAGTAGTTAGATGTGGTGCCAAGTGAGAGGAGGGTGATGATGAGGGATGAAGTTGGAGGCGTAGGAAAAGGGGAGAGCGCAAGGGGCTTTTGCTGTGCTAGGGGATTTGGACTTTATACTTATGACTATGGGGAGTCCAAAAAGATTTTAATTGGTACGTTGTCATGATCAGATGTGTGTCTAGAGAGTCATTCCAATGGCAGTGTGAAGCAGTGGTCAGAGGTGGGTAAGGCTGAGAGAGGAAGGCCAGGTAGAAGGTAGTTGCAGGAGTCTAGGGGAGACTTGATGGTTACCAAGACTATGGTAGTGAGGGTGGAGCTCAATATAAGGGGGTAGATTGGAGAGGTTAAGGACGTAGAGTCAGCTTTTTGACTGCTCTGCTTATTATTTCTTTTTTAAAAATGTTTTAATATTTAAACTTTTTTTCAGCTTTATGGATGTATAATTGACAAAATCATAAGCTATGTAAAGTGTATAACTTTATGACTTGATACACATATACATCGTGAAAAGATCCTTGCTATGGAGTTAATGAATTAATTAACACATGCATCACCTTACATATTTACTTTTGTTTTTGGTGAAAACATTTAGGTTCTATTCTGTTAGCAAATTTCAGTTATATAATATAGTGTTATCATCATGTTGTAGATTAGATCCTGAGAAATTTTTCATTTTATAATTGAGATTTATACACTTCTACCAACTTCTCCTTATTCCTCTTCCACCTCCCAAGTCCCTGACAAGCATTTTGCTGCTCTCTGTTTCTATGAGTTTGACTTTCTGTTTATTTATTTTAAAAAGATTCCAGGTATCAGTGATACCATGTGGTGTTTGCGTATCTCCGCCTGGCTTATTTCACTTAGTATAATGATCTCTAGATTCATCCATGCTGTTGCCAGTGGTAGGATTTCCTTATTTCTTAAGGCCAAATTATATTCCATTATATTTATATCACAATATCTTCATCCATTTATCCGTTGATGGACACTTAGGTTGTTTCTATATCTTGGCTATTGTGAATAATGTTGCAATGAACAGGAGAGTACTGGTATGTCTTCAAGATAATGGATTCATTTCCTTTGCATATATACCCGGACGTGGGATTGCTGGATCATATGGTATTTCTATATTTAAGTTTTTGAGAACCATCCATACTGTTTTCCACAGTGACTGTACCAATTTACATTTCCACCAACAGTATACAGTGGTTCCCTTTTCCCACAACTTCACCTTGCTATGTCTTGTCTGTTTGGTAATAGCCATTCTAACACGTGGGATGTGATATATCGTTGTGGTTTTGATTTGTATTTCTCTGATGATTAGTAATGTTAAGCACCTTTTCATGTACCTGTTGGCCATTTGTATGTCTTATTTCTTACCTATTTGCTACTGCCTAGGTCTGTGTAATGCTGAAAAAAATAGGGATCTGACTTTCTTTGTTTTCTTCTCAATATAAACATCTCTGCTAGTGCCTTCTGCTGAAGGCCTCCTATAGAACAATGCCTTTTGTGACTACGGGGGGTAGATTTCATGTACTTGCCTGAATTTGGGTGCGAAAAATAGCTTTCTTTTTTTAATGTTTATTTATTTGGAGAGAGAGAAGGAGAAAGTGTGTGAAAGCTCATGAGTCAGGGAGGGGTAGAGAGGGAAAGAGAAAATTCCAAGCAGGCCCCCTTACTGTTAGTGTGGAGCCTGACTTGGGGCTGGATCTCAGGTCATGAGATCATGACCTGAGCCGAAATCAAGATTCGGACACTTAGCCAACTGAACTACCAGGCACCCCAGAAAAATATTTTTCAAACACAGTGTTCAATAGAAGGATTCCATTCTTCAGATGATTTTGTTTGGTGATATTTGCTGTCTCACCCTCCTGTTACTACGTGGGTTTCAAGCTTTTTGCCCGTAGCATTAAGGAGGTCATTCTGGTTGTCTGTTTCATACTCAGTCATGCTGAAAAATCTTTTTTTTCAGGAGACTGAGCTAGTGTCTCTGATGACACTTTGACAACAAGATCAATGATTAGCAAACATTTGGGTTCATCAGAATCCCCTGGGGAGCTTGTTAAATAAAAGATTCCTGGGCCCTGCCTTCAGGTACTCCAATTCAGTATGTGTGGAATGGGGGCCAGAATCTCCATTTTTAATAAGTGCCCTAGGTGATTCAGAAACAAATGATCAGGTAATTATGCTACCTACTCCTCACCCCCCAAATCCCCATGATTTAATTGTTTATATTTTATCTTATTTTTGACCTGGAACTTGAAATAAATACATTACAATAAATAATGAATAAAGACCATGATTTTTGTATTATGTTCATTTCACTATTTATTTTGTGGGCTATAGTCAGTTTAAAGTAATGAAGGTATGGAGCTTATTAGGTGAATGGCAAGGTATTCCAGGATGTTAAAAGTGGCTTTGCCTGACATTTAGAAATTAGAATATTCTGATGCCAGGGCAAGGAGCAGCCGTGTCATGCTGTGGGACATACAGAATATGCATATGTTGGAGGTGGAGGTGTATTCTGGGGCAGTGACACCTGGGGTGTTTGTTCCGCAGTCAGGCAACACTGGCATCACTTGGGAGGCTGTTAGAAATGTAAATTCTCAGACCCACCCTGACCTACTGAATCAGATCTTCTGGGGTTTTAGGGTTTCTGTGTTTTAACAAGCTCTCCAGGTGATTCTGATATACATGCAAGTTGAGAATAACTGGTCTAGTGCACTTCTGTCTCTCCATGGAGACTGTATATTTGGGTTTTTAAAGTTTAGCAGTGTATCTTAAATGGTAGACATATTGCCTGATTTGTTTCTCTAGAATAAATCCACATCTTAGAGTGTATTTAGTTAGGATTTGGTCCACCCTTAAGTGAGCAAAACAAAACAATAGTGGGTTTAAAAGGTAGAAATTGCTTTCTCTCAAAGTACAAGTTAGGAAGAAGGATCCAGGACTGGTTAGATACTCCACAATATTGGATTCCCAGTCTCCTTTATTTTATTTCTCAGTCTTACAAGCATTGCATTCCCAAGTAACCATTATGTTACAAGGCTGCTCTGTCCAGAGCACGTACATCTACGTTCCAGTCAGCAGCAAGGGGAAAAGAGAGGATGGACACTTCACAGGAGATTCAGACACTACTGCCACTTACATTCCGCTGGCCACGGCTGCACAATTGGTCCTCTTTAGCTTCATAGAAGGTGGGGATGTGGAGTGTTGATTCTAAAAGGTGACATGCCCCACTGAAATTCAAGAGTTTTATTGCCGAGGAAGATGAGGAAAAAGAGAAATGGGGTGAAGAATAGGGGGATGGATTTGTTGTTTCTGTCACCCGGGAAGTGTACATTTGTGATGTGTTCCTTTTCTACTTCTATTTTTTTTTAAACTTTTTACTTATGTATAGTTACTTATTCATGCATTCTATCTTTCCACTTCAGGTTTTAATCTGTTTCTTTAGTCATTCTCAATGATTTGGGGGAAAGGATGCTTAATCCTATGGATGTTATTATGATGAAATGATCTTTATTGTATCTAATCTCTATCTATCTATCTATCTATCTATCTATCTATCTATCTATCTTTGTATCTGTCTGAATGCGTACATAATGTGTCCACGACAAACTTTTACTTCTCTTAAATACTATTATTTACCAATTTGTTATATATGTGAATGTATAAGGAACTTTCTGTTTTTTAAAATAATGCTTCTAATGGCCCACTTTCTCAGAATTTATAAGTTATGCCATGTCAGAGAATGATTCCAGAACCTTTAGGGAAATATCAAATTTACATGATAATATCAATGACTTATTTTAGGCCACTTTAAATAATTCACTCCTCATTTTTTCCAACTTAATACTTCCTGACATTTGAACCAGACAATGGCTGAATACAAATGTTTTATGTGCTCTTTAGTGGAGACACCTACTGTAAAATGGTTATTGAAAAGCCTATGAATCATCCCTTCTCTAAAATATTCAGTTCTTTAAGCTGATTGCTATTAGCTGTTCATATTATTTTAATTAGAAGAAAACATGGCTGCTGAAAATCAGCTGAAGGTTCTATAAATAAAAGTATCCATCCTGCAGAGTCAAATTTTAATTAACCTTTTAGTATGCCAACCTTTCCACTAGCATTTTTCAGGGCTTTCAGCCATTCATTTTGTTCAAAAGCCATATGGGCTATTTTTCATCTGTATATAATCCAAATCTATGAGAGAGCGTTCCTGGAATACAAACGCACTGTTCATCAGCTGTCACTTAAATACCTTTATTTAAATGAAAAGACATCCAAATGCAATACAGTGTGGTGTGATGGAGGAGAAAATACACAAGATAGAATTTATCTTTTTCCCATTTATCTCCTCATTTGAGTCACAATTTGTATCCTGATCTGCTTCAGGCATGTTAGGTTTCTTAACGATAGACTACTTACTGGTGATTAAAGCAACACCAGACTGTAATTACTGGGAATCAGTCCACTTTTCACTTCTAGTCATTATCCACATGAAAGGTGTTTTCATAAGCTATTTGTTGGAAAATCCATAGATGACATAAATAAGTATTTTCTGCGGATAGATTTTGTATGTTGCTCTGACCGTGACTGTGGAAGAAATGCCAGTTCAAAGTACAAAAGGTAGCTAGACCTGAATTCACTTCAGTTCCTGGTTACCAGAAAAATTAATTTTCAGAAAAATGTTTCTAATTGTTATGCAGTCAATGAAAACCATCAAACACAACCATGGCAACCACTGTCAGAACCTGACCTTAATAAGCAAAGAGGACTGATATTAATTCAGTTTCTATGGTTATAGTCAAAGTAAATGTGATATTTTTCTATTTAAAATTTACAACTCTCTGATTATTATAGTAATCAAACATCAACTACATCAAATTTATAAACTTACAAAAGAACCAAATGATAAAACTCTGCAGTTTGCAAATAATACTCTGGATCTACAGTGGTGATTTGGTGAACCCAGTTTTGAGTAGAAAGCACAAGGCTGACCACCGAATGCTTGAAGCAATTCATTGCTATGATCCTGCACTATCTGGACATTTCCACTTCTCTGACCACTGCTTTTCTGTCATTTGGTTATATCTCTTTCTGAAATTCTGTTCCTTTCAGGTAAAATACTTTATACATACACCAACATATAAATGTTAGTTATTGCTATTGGGCAGGACAGAAAGGTAGACAATCAGGGAAAATGCTTAAAACCAAGGGTTAAATGAGTATAGAACTTATGGTGAAGACAAAGTGAGAGTCTAGGGTGAATTAGAGGGGAGAGAGAAGGATAGATGTGGATATGAATGGGCAAACCATACAGCCAGAGGGGTAGCATCTCTGACATAGCTCCCAACCTTCTCTCTCCTCCAGCGTCTGCAAATACTTGCCCTCCCCTACACTCTAACCGTGCTTGGTAGGCAGTCTCTGAAATGGCCTCCAGTGATCCTCACCTCTGGGTACGTATATATACCCTTGGATAATCCCTTCTCCTTGAATGGGTCTAGTAACTTGCATCTGAAGAGACAAATATAGAAAAATTAATTGGATATTACTTCTGTGATTTGATTACAAAAGATAATGACTTCTATCTTACTGGCACGCTCTCCTGCTTTATAGCTTGTTTCACTCTCATGGAGCAAGCTACAAGGTTTTGAGATACTTTCTGGAGAGATACACATAACAAGAACCAAGGGAGGCCTTCTGGCCAACAGCTTGTGAAGAACCAAGGCCTCAGTACAGGAGCTAGGAAGAATTGAGTCTTACCAATAATTACACGACTGAGCTTTAAAAAAAATCCTTTCCACTTGAGTTAAGTCATGCCTAGACTCCTGACCTACAGAAACTGTGGGATCGTTGCTACTGTTATTTTAAGCCATTTGGAATAATTTGTTACACCACCATAGTACTACCGCCAGATTCTGAAACAGCTGTACAATCCAGCCACAGAGAAGGCAAGGGGGAAGGAGCTGGAAAATGGAAGGAAAGAGTCCTCTCAGCATATAGACAGGGATCAACATCCAGAGATGCAGATCAGGAAGAGTGGGAGGGAAGGAGGGTGAGGAAGAGAAAGACAAAAGAGAAAGAAGCACAAAGCATACTTTCCCTAAAAGGTCAATGTTAAAGTAGAAACAGGACAAGGACAACATGAATATGCTCTAAAAACAAGGTGGGAGGGTGGTACCATAGTACAACCAGAGAAAAACTTGGCTCTTAGAGTGGAGTATATTGTAAGAGCTCCTACTCGTCACAGGTTACTCCAGACCCAAGGAATTATAATTAGAGAAGAATAATCCATTATATGCATAATAGATCTCTCCATAGGATACCTGGTTTAAGAACTTGCAAATATTTATACTGTCTCAGGAAACAGAACTCAGACTTATGAATCATACATTATATACCTCCTATTTCATGCCTTATCATGTTTTATATTTTATATTCAATTGTAGAGTTGTCTTTTTCCTCTGATTCATGCAGATATTACAGGGTGATGTGAATGGGGTGTGTTTGTAACATAATCTGAAGAAACTACACTGTGATGTGCTCTCTGAAGCCACTTACCGCAGCTGTCCCACTGAGATGCCTCTAACTCACAAAGTGCGGAGTTTGCAGTGTATGCCACCCAGAAAAAAAAAAAAAAACAAAAAAAACCCCAAACATGTTTCTGCAGACATCTGTGGCTTAGCTGATAATCACAAAGAGCTTTCTACAGTTGTCATCCAACTTGGGGTCCGGAGAATTCTCACAATTCCATCAGGGACTGTTGAGAGAACTGTTTCAGGAATATGGTGAGTGATCATCTTAGATCTCAGATATAAAAATTCCCATTAGGTCTTTTGAATTAGAAGTTTTTCCAGGAAGACTTGCTTTAGCAGTTTGTATCTACTTCCAGTGAATGAATAGCTTCATCAAAATGACTGGTAGGCTCTCAGCACACTCTACTTTTTATATCTCTAAGATTTTCCCAAAGAGATTGGTCTCCAGTGTAGGTGGAAATGGCACCTATAATCAGGATCAGAATCTCTGCTGTCTTTTGCTCTAGCTACTGATCTGTGCCTCCTGTAGAGAAAGGGGTGGCTGAGATTTTCCTGCTAATGCTCCACTGGGCCTACCCAAGGCTTAGAGCTGAACTGTACTGTTATAGGCTTTAAGTGTTAGCATTTTCTCAATATTTATTCTAATTGTTCTGCTTTGTTTACAAATATGTGCAGCCATTAGGCAGACTGTATTCTCTTCCATATCCCACTTGAGATGAATTCACCAGTTTTGGTAGTCAGGAATCCTTGTGACCCACTTCAAGTTCAGGTTTCTGCTGCTCTCGGAACCACAACTTGTTTTCCAGTGCTTAAGTCATGGTGCCTAATGGCTATTTTCTGAGAACTTACTGTAATTAAAAAAATCTCTCTTGATCTGCTCATCTTCTCTTAGGACTTGGCTTCCATGGGAAGATGAGGAATGGGCAGTTTTTTTCAGACATGTCATTACAGATCCAAACTCCAATTATAGGCATATGAAGATATGTTTGTGAAACAACTTTTGAGTATCAATATCAAACATTATATTAACTTTCTCTGATAAATTTATCTCACTTACACTACCCTCCTTTTCCTTTCAATATAAGTTTATTACTTTATAATAGGTTTATTATAATTGTCTATACTGATTACCGTGTAATTTTAAATAATATGTTTAAATTTTGTCTTGATTCATCATTTACAGATAGTCCCTCTTTCTCCCTTATGATCAAAGATGAGTTAGTATTTATAAGAAAACAGTTTATTTGTCAAACAAACTCTGTCACTAATACCTGTATAGAAATAATTTTTCCGTTCTGCACTCCTTTCCAACAGCTACCTAAGAAAGGAAGGATAATTTTGTGAATCTTTGCGTATATGAAAATATCTTTATTCTACTCTTACTCTTTTTTTTTTAATGTTTCTATTTATTTTTGACAGAGAGAGACAGAGCATGAGCAGGGGAGGGGCAGAGAGAGAGGGAGGCACAGAATCTGAAGTGGGCTCCAGGCTCTGAGCTCTCAGCACAGAGCCCGATGTGGGGCTCAAACCCACAAACCCTGAGGTCATGACCTGAGCTCAAGTTGGACGCTCAACCGACTAAGCCACCCAGGCGCCCCATATTCTACCCTTACTCTTGAATGAAAAAATTCTAGTTTGAAAATTTCTTTCTTTTTGAATCATCAGGTGCTGTTGTTGAAAAGCTTGATTTAATTCTGACTTTCATTCTTTGGATGGACTTCTTTTTAAAATTGTTAATATTATTATTAATTGTTTAGGGTTTTGTCTTTAACATAGTATTCTAAAATGTCATGAATGTGCCTTGTTTGGGGTATTTAAAAAATTAACTGTGCTGGTACATTTTCGGGTTCTTTTAATCTAGAAATGTACATTTTTTAGTTTTGGAAAAGTCTGCTTTTGAAGATATTTTTATCCCCATGACTCCCTTCTATTCTCTTCAGGAAACTCATAATAATTAGTTTTTTGAGCTCCTGGTTTGATGTTCTTAATTCTTAACTTGTCTCTCATATTTTCCTTCTTGACATTTAATTTATTTCCAGTCTTCTGTAGAAACTTTTGTTTCAACTATATTATTTTAGTTCTTCCTTCTAAGGGTCATCCATTTTTATTGATGAAAAAATGTCTATCTCCCTGATGCATTAATTTGAAGTTTTGGTTTTAGTTTTGAGATATTCTTGCATCTCATGCATTATCTCTCCTCTGGATTGCTTTTCATAGTTTTCTTACTTGGTCTCTCTCTCTCTCTCTCTCTCTCTCTCTCTCTCTCTCTCTCTCTTATATTCTGGAGATTTTTCACACATATTTCCTGATCCTTGATGATCATTCCTCCTTAACAAAAGACCTTCAAGGTCAAAAATAAGAAAATAGACCTATATGAGTGGAATGTCTTTTATCCCACTGTGCATTAGTCTGAGCTAATGGCAAAGCTATGTGTATATGTTCTGATGATAAGTTTATATGTTAAGCATTTTATATCTAGTTGAATGACAGGAAATGTCACTTCCAATAACTATTGCAGCTTTGGAAAAGAATGGATAATTTTTTACTATGGATTTTTTCAGAGTTCCTGAGGGCATATCTGAAAGATACATATCCCTTCCAACGTGACTTTGTCATAAATATCACCTACAAGGGTTGAATTCTGATCAGGCTTCATTAGTGAGTGAAAAATATACTGCCGTACCTTATGACATAAAGACTTTGGACTGCAAGATACAAATGAATAAAAGAAATGGTCTGGCAAGGAAAAGGATGCAAATGTCCTGGGATCTCACTCCCAGCAAACTGAGTCGTTTCTTTCCTCAAACAAAAAGAATCTTGATCTCACGAAACAGAATGCTTAAACCTCACACAGTTAATGACAGATGGTGCTCAAACTGCTGTGTACATTTGAGTTTTCAGCATAGCCCTGGGCTTACAAATATCCAGCTACTTTAGAAAAAGTTTTCTTTATCATTCATAAAAAATGCATCAAAAATCTTTCACCGACAATAAAAGATTTTTTTCCCAAGGCAAAAGAATAATTAGCCTGATTCTTGCTTCCTTAGTCCTATTCTTGCAATCAAACAAAATAGAACCAGACTTGAGATGCAGGCAAGAATTACCTTCAGGGACTTTTACTAGTAGGGCAAAAGAGGAGCTTTCTTCCATCTTATGTTTAGGAACTACCCTCCAAAGACCCTGGAGCTAGAAACACTGGTATTTTGTACTGTTCTTTTTTGACTCACCAATCTCCCATGTAACCGCTTTTTTGGGAGAAAGGAGTTGGTGGTGGAGGAGGGAGTTCCTGACTTTATTTATTTATTTAGTAACTTTCTATTTTTTAAAAATATTTATTTTTGACAGAGAGAGAGAGAGAGAGAGAGAGAGAGAGAGAGAGAGAGAGAGAATGTGAGCGGGGGAGGGGCAGAGAGAGAGGGAGACACAGAATCCGAAGCAGACTCCAGGCTCTGAGCTGTCAGCAAAGAACCCAACGCAGGGCTTGAACTCATAGACCGCAAGACCATGACCTGAGTCGAAGTCGGACGTTCAACCAACTGAGCCACCCAGGCGCCCCAATAATTTTCTATTTTGATACACTTTCAAACTTACAGAAATGTTTCAGGAATAGTACAAAGAACTAGAAATACCCACATAACCTATACCCAGATTCAATTATTTACATTTTGTCCCATTTGCTTCCCCTCTTATATACTTGCATATTGTTCTTTTTTTTCTGAATCATTTGAAAGTAAATCAAAGAGATCACAAATTTTACCCTTAAATAATTTACTGTGTGTTTCCTAAGAGCATGTTCTTTCTCTTACCTATCGACAACATAGTTATCAAAATGACATTTCCTTACTTTTTCCCTATTCAAGATCCAAACCAGGAGCAAGATTTACATTTATGCAATTTTTGTGTCTCTTTGGTATCTTTTCATCACTATTTTTCCTTCCTAGTTAACAGGTAATTTGTGAAGAGATACTTTGAGACTACATAAATATCCTGTTCATCAAACTTTTATCTACTAGATTTGATGTCTGCTCATGGCTTTCTAACTCCATTTTTTCTTCATTTATTGGTCTTCATTCTACCATAAAAAGTGCATTTCCTTTTTCCTGCATTTATTTTTTTTACTCATCCGTGTCTTTATGTCAGTATGGAGTCATGGATTCTTACTCACCAGGTTACTTACTCACCAGGTTATAATCCATTACTATCAGTATTTATTTTAGTGGTCAAATAGCCCCAGGTTCAGCCAGTGGGAGCCTTTTTGAGTTGACTTTTATATTCATTTGACATGTTCCTTTATTCTTTACTTCCTTACTTTCTGTCACAACAAGAGGTTCCAGGCTTATCTTGTACTTTTCATGTCTTAGTACTGGTATCGTCTAATTCTCCTAGGAATTCTGATTCCATTTAGTGGAGAATAAATTTAGAAGCCAAGACCTGGAAAGTAGGCATGTCATTGCTACTGGGGTGTCTTTGCTCCTCTGCCTTCTCAGTGAATAGAAAATATACATGTATGTGTGTGTGTGTGTGTGTGTGTGTGTGTGTGTGTGTGTGCGCGCGCGCGCACGTGTGTGAAAACTTCCTCCAATTATCTTCAACGTATTTATTCGTTTGCTCAAGCCTAGAGTATACAAAAGAGAATTTCAGAATTGATAAACCACAGCAAACCTACTAATTAGAGTTTAATATTTACTAAGTTTTCTGTTTGAGGTAAATTGAATAAATTGAAATATATAAATCATAAAGATACAATTCAATGAGGTCTGAAAAAATAATATACCCATGTAGCCCTATCCATAACAAGATATAAAACATATTCCTTACCAAAAAATTTCTCTAATTCCTCTTCCTGGCTAATGAACTCTCTCAAACCCCTAGAAAACCACTCTTCTAATTTTCTTCACCTTAGATTGCTTTTTGCCTTTTGAAAAACTTCACATAAATGTAATAATGTGTGTGTGTATGTGTGTGTGTGTGTGTGTGTGTGTGTGTGTGTGTGTGTTGTCTGTGTGTATAGAAAGAGAGAGAGAGGGAGGGGGAGAGAGAGGGGGGCAGGGCAGAAAGAGAGGGAGAGAGAGTCCCAAGCAGGCTCTGCACTGCCAGTGTGGAGCCCGATACAGGGCTCAAACCCACAAAATGCTATATATGACCTGAACTGAAATCCAGAGTCAGATGCTTGACTGACTGAGCCACCCAGGTGCCGGAAGTAAAATGTTTTTGAGATGTACACGTTGTTGCATATATCAGTACCCTACCTTTTTATTGCTCAGTAGTATATCATTGTATAAAATGTCAGTTTATCCCTTCTTTTATTGATGGACAATTGAGCTGTTTCCAGTGTTATACTATTATGAATAAGTCTGCTATGAACATTGTGTACAAGTCTTTATGTGGACATATGTTTTCATTTCTCACAGTTAAATACATAGGAGTAGAATTGCTGGATCACGTGGTAAGATGTGTTTCACTTTACATGAAACTGCAAAACTCTTTCCTCAGTGGCTTTATCTTTTTGTATTCTCACCATGATATATGAGTGTTCCAGTCTTCCCGTGTCCTTGTCAACATTTAGTATGTTCAGTCTTTAAAATTTTGGTTATTCCAGTGAATGTGTAGTGTTAAATCATTGTGATTTTAAATTGAATTTTTTTGGTAACTTATGATGTTAAGCACTTTTTTTATGTGCTTATGTGTTTCCTTTGTTATTTGTTAGTTTCATTTATTAATATCACTAATATTATGAATGATTTTGAAAAAATCGTGAGTGTTGACTTTTGTAAAATATTTCTGCATCTATTGAGATGGTTTTGTCTCATTTTATGTTCTGTTAAAAAGATGAATTAGATGGATGGATATTTTCAAGGAACTAACTTACGGTTTTGTTAATAATTTGTTTTCTGTTTTATAGTCTTCTTTATTTTCTTTGTCCTACTTGCTTTTGTTTTAGTTTGCTCACATTTTACTGGATTCCTAACATGGACTCTTAAGTATCTGATTTCAAGTCTTATTTTCTAACGTAATCACTTAAAACTACAAAATTTCATCCAACGACTGCTTTACTCACATCACACAAATATTGATATGTTGTGTATTTATCATTATTCATCAGAAAGAATGTCCAATTTTCAGCCAATTTTCAAATCTTTTACCCATTAAATCGTACCATGTTGGTAACTGTATTTATTGCTTGTGCGTAAGGCTCCAGGTATCTGCTTTCATGACCTGTGTTGGCTACAGTTATCAAAATAGTAAAAACAAAAACAAAAACAAAAACCTTGTGCCTAATCCCAGAGTCAGTCATCCAAAATTAACTAATGGTAATTTTGTCTGTGTTTTATATTTGAAGTTGATTCTACAAATTCATCATCATGGAACCTATCTCAACCTCCATTATCATAGAGATATGATTCTGTTCACGTGTGTAGTCCTTGGAAAATGTGTTAAAACCATGCTTCCCCCTTTTTTGCCTGTCCATTTTCCAAACTCCTTTTGTATTTTAA
The DNA here is from genome assembly GCF_028749965.1 of Puma concolor. Classification (NCBI taxonomy): domain Eukaryota; kingdom Metazoa; phylum Chordata; class Mammalia; order Carnivora; family Felidae; genus Puma; species Puma concolor. The sequence continues at coordinate 88,267,735 of NC_141671.1, read as the reverse complement.
GAAATATCTCATTCCTAGAATCTTGGTTGGATCCAGAGCCCCAGTTCCCAGTACAGAAGCCAAAGGATGACAAACTTTGCTTTCCTCTACCCCTGGCATTTATGTTAGTGATAGCTGTAGGTGATATTAGCTCAACAGATAGAATGCTTCTGCCTGTGATACTGACTCCAAAGTAGTAAATACAAAGATGGAGGGACAGTTGAGAATATAGTACCAGTTGCATTGTACAACAATGACTGCAATGGCATCCAGTGGTTTCTCCAGTAATTCCCAGTGACGGGATCTGATGGTTCTAAGGGCAGTGGAGCTAATGGCTGCTTTCTGACCGGACTGGTTTTACAGGGTGACCTCACCTGATGCTCTTCTGCCTGTCTGTTTGGTTCCTGCCTGTTTAGGGAGCCTGTTATCCAGTTTTCCTAACAATTCTTAATATCCTACATCTTTCCAGTAAGACCCACTTCTGCTTAAAGTAGAACTGATTTTTCTTTCTTGAAACTAGGAAACCTAACAGTTATAGGACTCAAGGACAAAGATCAGAAGGACAGTTTGTTGCCAATAAATAGAACTTCAATAAATGAAAATCCAATGTATGTAATTCTCGTTACTAGGTAGCAATAGCACCAACTTTTCAGCTTGAAGCTGTAAGTTAGGGGAGTACGTGTAACAGAATTTATTGTATTCTTAAGTATAGAATGAGGAAATTTATAGATTATTGTAAATGGTGTGTGCTAGCAAATGACAAAGGGTATATCCTAATTCTTGTATACAAATCAGGTTTTCATCAGTAATGTTAGAGGTAGAGAATTATTAAAAAACAGATCATTCTAATTCTTTCATGGGATGGTATAATATTACACACACCCTAAAAATTCCATTAGAAAAGAATACTACACATTAAGGAAATAGTTATAAGATTTTATGGCAAAAATAGCTCAGCTTAGTTTTTTTCTAGAAAGTAACCTGTGTGTGTACTTGGAGTTGTACAGTTACAGTATAGATGATATGGCTCCCCACTCCCAAAGTGTAACCTGGATGGATGCTATCAGTAAGAGTTAACATTTACTTCACTACTTACACTTGTACATAATTTAGAATATTTTTTAGGATTAATTTCTTCTTTAACATTTTTAGGACATTAATATTAAGATACAGCATTAGAATGGAAGGTTACATGAGCACATGACTAGAGAGACACAGATGTTGGGCAAGCAATTAGGCATAAATAACATTAAACACTCTGCTCCTTTTTTTTCCTGCAATAGTGTAACTAGTCTCCTAAAGTCCATCTCTCAGAAAATGACACCTTTTAAACTTTAAATCTAAATTAACTTAGAAGTTCATGGACACATATTAATGCTGTTGCATACAGAATTGACTCAGATGTGGAATCAAGATTACAGCCTTGATGAGGAGGAAGGTATAAGTAGGGAATCAACATTTTTAAAAAGTTCCCCAGGTGATCCTAACATATAGCTATGTACTAACTTATGGCCTCAGGGTCTTACCTTCTACCCCAAATTTTCTACAAAGTAATTGTGGTGCCAGGTTTTTTAAAATAAGAGAAAACAAGGTTGTCTCTATTATAACAGTGTAAATTATGACTTCTTAAAAAGCTACAATTGATTATTACAAAAACATTTTATAGCCATCCTGGAAGAGAAAATAATCTTCTACTTAAACATATAATTCCTTAATAATCACTGGTTGACCAAATATTTCATATTTTATTACATAATAAAGGCTCTGGGAATTTTTACTTTTAAGGTGAGTAATAATGTCAGCTAATATTCTTATAGCCACTTTTGAAAGGGTGACAGCCATAAACTTTGGGTCAGATGTATCTTCAACTTGGAGCAAAATTATACTCCTTTCTCCTTTCACCCCAGTCTTTAGTTATTGATTTGACCTCTGGGAGAGGTATTAGCAGTGCTTATAAGCTGTTCTCTTTTTCTTTTTAGCTGCTTGACACCTCTTCACCTTCACTGACCAAAGTCTTCTGGGTGATTCTATAGCTACTGACAATCACAGAAGACTGCCTTGAGAAGTCATGTGGAGAATAAAAATCCATTTCCTCCTCAGCTTTGGGGGTAGAGTAGGGTGGTGGATTATGGAATATATATATATATATATACAGACACACACACAGTTTTGAATATAAAAAAGCATATTTTAGTAAAGTATAATAAAAAAGGAATAAGAGTGAATAAGTGCTATAAAAGGTATAAAAAGCAATTATACTTTATACTGGTAGTGAATAAAACTGAAATAAATACACGTAATTTGAATAGCCTGAAAAGTTTAACATTATACTTTTATGTTTTATATTCAGAAGTTACCTGGGGGTGCCTGGATGGCTCAATCGGTTGAGTGTTGGACTACTGGTTTCGGCTCAGGTTGTGATCTCATGGTTTGTGAGCTAGAGTCCTGCGTGGGGGTCCATGCTAGGCGGGGAGCCTGCTGAAGATTCTCTCCCTCCCTCCTTCTTGTTCTCTTCCCCCACTTCAAAAAAAAAGTTACCTCAAGAAAAAATCCAAATGCAAACTACGTACATTAGTTATGTCTATGCTACTCAAATTAGAAAGCCAGCGTGGTGCTGAGTGACAGGAGCGGGTGCAGAATCCACTGCTTCTTTCAGCGCTTTGTGTCTGACTGCTACACAGCTAGTTGCCCAGTTTCCACTCACATTTTCCTGTTTGATTGTAAGAGAGAGGGACTAAATGGGAGTTACTCATTAAGATTCCATCACAAAACTGTATTTTCTACCAAATTCTAAAATTTCCACAGACAACGGTGTATAGTAGAGTATATTTTAGGAATGGGCTGTATGATTCTCTTGGAAAGAACACTGTACTCTTTATACGAAATCACCTCCAGGCACTTTTCACATTTCCACGAAAATAGCCAGCCAAGTAAGTTCCTAAAATAAATTCAGTCACCAGGTGTGTAAGTAAAACCAGAATATTTGTGTAGCTATTTCTAGTCTCTTTTCATCACGAATAAACTTTGTTAGTCTTAGTATTATCAGGAAGCAAATCTAATGAAGAACTGGGGAGATGTTCTTGAAAGGTCATCACTAAAGGAGTTACAAGCCTTTTTCCTAATTTTCGGAGTTTATCAGTTTGGAGCAAAACGTTTAAAACGATTGCTTTGCCTTGTATACACCATCAGAGCTCCAAGCTTACCGCCTGTTATATGCAGGGTGGTACCCAGAGGAGGGGGCAAGGAGAGACTAAGCGCCCCTGATTACTGAGGCATTAGAAAACCCTCATCAAATGACTCCCCAAACAAAGTGAAGCTAGAAGAGGGTTACTTTGGCCTCTGTTTCTCAAGGGGCGCTTGGGCCCTCGCGAAGTGACGCTTTCACTTTGATTTCCCTTTAACGAAGCAGGTGAAAGGCCATTTGGCACCAGGCGGTTTCTTTTACTCCAGCTGCCTGTGAAGAGCGCGGTTGCCAGGCAACCAAGTCCCAGGCTCTCTTTGTGCCCGCATCAGGCTAGGAAATTTGGAGGTTTTTAAAGCTGTTGTCTATTGCAGACAACTTATACCGAAATGCCTTTAGGTTTTTTGGACTGTTTCTTAATTCCTTATAGTAAAACTACATTCTGTCTCCTAATTTTCTCTCTTTTGTAGAAGAGACTGTTTAAAGTGTACATGGCTATATTTCCACAGGAAAATATCAAGACCTTGACTTCAAAATCAGAAGTAATTTACATTTTAAAAGAGGAGCAAATGAGCATCACAGCTGCATTTCATATGTTCCTTCCTGTCAGCTTAATTTTTTTTCATTTTCTTTTCTCCTTCTTTGCTTTTTAAATTTTTATTTGCTTTCCTCTCTTCTTTTCCCCCCTTCGTTCCACCCCACTTAGACGTATGCTTCTTTTATCTCTTTCTTCCTTACTCTATCCAGTGACATGAACTCTGTGTTATTTATGCATTCGTCTTTAATCAATTGCTCATCCAATGAATGTGAAGTGAATCAAGCTTTTCTTTACAACCTTCCTGGTTTATACTTTCTTCTTACTTCGTACTCCTTTTATTTTTCTTTTTCTAACCTGTGGCTAGGGAGGACCATAGGGAGATAACTGACAGAATATTTCCAGTTGTTATTTAGCCTTGTCTTGTTCCTGACAGAGAAACCTGCACCATTACTCTGTGAGCCTCCCAGTGTGGTCTCTCTGCTTGTATGGTAACCCTCTTGGCACATTCCATTAACCTTGAACTCACAGAGTTCTCTGAGGTATTTTGGGCCTACATCAACGTAGGACATTCTCTAATGTATTTAATAGTATGAAGATATTTCATAGAAGACCATTCAATTTAAAAAGACATGAAAAGGATATGCTTCCTTTTGTTCTTTTTCTCTGAGTCTGGCAATGGCTCAAAATAAATGAGAGCAAATTGGTCTGGCCATGCTTTTACTATCCATGCTCGACTCTGGTGCTGTGCTGCAAAGGGAAACACCTGGTAATGAGCCAAAAAAAGAAAAAAAAGGGAAGTCAGAGTTCTTCTGGAAAGATGTACACTCAAGACAGCAATGCATTTCAAACTTGGACGCCTTCTGGTTCCCTCTACCTTCTCTCCACCCCACCCCCCAAAACCACCCAAAACAACACCAAAAACACCAACAAATCCTGGTGTTTCTTTATCACTGTGAGAGTTAACAATTAGCATATGGGTTTTCATTTATTTGCTCACTAAATATTTATTATGATATGAAAGTAGACCTACTTGACATCATTGCCTGAAAATCCACTGTTGTAGATAAATTTATCTGTTAAAACTGTTAAAATGAAAAATGGGCTTAATTGTTAATACAATTTATTGTTGTGATTTTGAGTGAGTAGTTATGCAATCAATTATATATATATATATATTTCTGGAATTTATACTAAAAACTACTCTCCCTTTATGCTCGGTGTTGGGGTCATCCATATATTTGCTATGAAAAACATAACAGAAGCGTTGTATTCTTTTCTATATGATAACATCAGAGTACTGTATTATAGTAGGCCAGAAATAGATGGTATGGGTTTTAATGTGTGTTTGATCTCTAGCTAGCTTTTTGACTTTGGGCAATTTCCTTAATCTTGGTCTCAGTTCCCTTTTCTGTAAAGTTGTGAGGTTGGAGTAAATACTCTCTGAGATATATTCTGCTATTAAAATTCTATTATTGAATTTGAAAACCACTAAAGCTTTCAGTGAGTCTGATTTAGGAGAGGGACGATACAACTTTTTTTTAAGCGGGTAAAGTTTTTCAGTGAAAAAAGTATTTAAAACCTCCTTGTATTTGTTAATTGAGCTATTTTTTACTTAGATGTGCAAGTTCAAAATTTAGATGTGTTTTTGACTCCATAGCCAGTGGTTAAAAAGTGCAATTTCTGGAGATGGCCTATGCTTCATCATTTTGAATTTGTGGAACATGGGCATGTTCTGTAATGTCTTTGTGCTCAGTTTACTCATCTGTCACTAGGAAGTAATAAAAGCACCTGTAACAGGGATTTTGTGAGATTATTCAGGGAAACTCTTAGCAAATGACTAGAACATTAACATATTCTTGGTATACTCTGCTGTCACCAGCTATCCCAGGCTATTATCACTCCATACTTTATTAGTGTAATAATAGCCTCCTGGTTTTAAAATCTCTTCCTTTAAAATCTATTCTATGCATTCCTCCCAGCTTACACTGCCCAAAATATAATTCTCATAATTCCCCTCCCCTGGTAAAAACTATAGCAACAGATTTCCAATGCAACCATAACCTGGCATTTAAGACTTTCATTAATATATTGGTTCAATTTGTCTTCCCAGTTTCATTCCATTACTTCCTCATATATAAAGGCTTTGCATGAATGGAACTCCCCAAATGTCCCTGAGAACAAGTGCTCTGCTCGTCTGTGTTATGCAATTAAGAGCAGAGGTTATGATGCTACTTTATACCCCAGTATCAATCCAGGACCTGGAACACAGTGGGCAGGCGATGCTTGTTGAAATGAGCAGCTTCTTCTAATACTATTTTCCTCCCAGAAATTCTCTATTCTTATCTTTGCCTACATAACACCTATCCTTCAAGGTCCCATTCAAATATCATGAATTACTGCTATTCATAAGCTGCCTACTTCCTCTCATAGTAATATCATGTGTCTCTCTGGTAGCATTTATATTCTGCTGTGATTATAATTGTTTTTGTCATTATCTTATGTCCTAATTTTTCAGTGGCATTGAGAGCAGTGTACTATGTCTTATTCAATTTTATTTCCTGCAATGCCTAGCATTTGGCTTTGACTGTGTTAACTGCAAGTGGCCAGTTGTGGAGTCAGTGGACATGACTAACAGAATAATATTATTCATTGTTTCGTCTTCATTTTTTAAAGTGACCCTATTTCCTAGAAACAAATCTACATTCCTTGTCAGGCTTCTGAGTCTCTCCATATCCACTCACATCCTCTCCATGTAACATGACTTTTTGGAACTGTTGAAGTCCTACTGGCCTTCTTATTATTCCATGGACATACCATATTCATTCTTAACCCCCTCCCTTTGCTAATGTTTCCTTGGCCTGAGTGCAGTCCTGTCTTCTTTTTCAGCTTTCCAAGCCTTATTTCAGGTCCCAGCTCAGTTCCTGATTTTTCCATGGAGCAGTCCATGATTATTTCAGCAATGTCTCCTCTCTTTCACAACTGAAAGGAGAAATTAATACACTTAATTTCATACTTAGTCATACAAAGACTTCCCCCCCAAACCCAGAACAATTAAACTGGAAGAGAATTTAAAAGTGTGGTACTACAGGTGTGCCTAGGTGGCTCAGCTGGTTAAGCATCCAACTCTTGATTTTGCTCAGGTCATGATCTCATGGTTTGTGGGATTGAGCCCTGTGTCAGGCTCTGCACTGGCAGTGTGGGGCCTGCTTGGGATTCTCTCTCTCCCTCTCTCCCTCTTCCCCTCCTCCACTTGCACTTTCTCTCTCTCTCTCTCAAAAATAAATAAATAAACTTAAAAAAGGGTTGTACTACAGAAATTCTAATATGGAAACTTGAGAGGGGCTGTTTCCATATTAACCCACTTATATTATCTATGTTATCAATATTATATTATCTATACAGATTATCATTCTTGACTACTTGTTTGTAATATGGTTAAGCAACTGAATCACCTCTAGAAAATAGTATGACTTTATATATATAAGTGCTGATTATATGTTAATTCAATAGAAAAATATGGCTTACATTTGCATCTTATTTTTCATGTGTTTTAGTCTTCTAAGCCAATTAGATATTAATTAGGTCCTTGTGGGAGAGGTCAAATCTAGAACTCTTTGGATTTCCTATGTTAGCAAACATAATGCTGATTGTGCTGGAGATTTTGACACATGAACAATATTCATTGTTGGATGGGACCTACCTGCCAAAACGCCTGGTTTACTTTAAATTTATTTCATAATACCTGACACTCTAACTTCATTCCATTTTTCCTGGTCTATTGGCTCTAAGTTACTGCCATACTTACACTTTTTCTCTGCTCTATTGCCTTCTAATTTACTGTCACACTTACTGGACTTCCCAGTAAATAAGGCAACTAAAACTCTATCATTAGAGACTTACACAGATACATCCTGGGGGGTAGGTACACAGGGTGGGAGAGGATTTATCCTTTATATCACATTCATGCTATTTTCACCTTTTGACAGAAGATGAAAATGGGGTATAGTATAAATATTTGTTGAGTGGTCATATAAAGAGTAGTGTGCTAGACAATTTATACACACTATCAAGTTTTCTCTTCTCAACAAGTCTATGTAGTTGCTGGTACTAAGCTACATTTATAGTCATGAAAACTAAAGTTAAGAAGGAAGTAATTTACTCAAGTTTTTATCCTTAAACTTGATCTCCGGTCTGTCTGATACCAAGGTCCCCACTAACAGAAGGAAATAAGACAGTGGATATCCAACTTTAATAAGCAGAAAAGCCACCCAAGGACCTTCTTAAAATACATATTCCTGGGATCTATTCCAAAGAGTCCAATTTGTTAGGTTTCAGGTAAAGCCCAGAAATGTTTATTTTAACAAACATAAAAAAGGGTTCATTTGGAAAAATTTTGACATAAGGAGTAGTTACAATAACAATAGTATTAATATCAATAACAACTATACAACGTATGGATCAACACCACATTGTCTACCAATCACTGTACCACATTACTATTCCTCAGACATCGCGTTAAGTATTTATAACACATTTGTCATTTAATTCTCATGGCCACCTTAAGAAGCATATATTATTATCATCTCCCTTTTATGTGGGGAGGGAGCTATGGTCAGAGAGGTCACATAGTTAGTAAATGGTGGAAATAGTCTGACTACAAAGCTCATGTCCACAACTCTAGGAAAGGGGCAGCCAAATGAAAGGAAAACCAGGGAGAATGCTATGACAGAGCCCAAAGGAAGAGTGCACAAAAGCAGAAGATGTCAGTGCCAGAGTTAAATGGGATAGGTAATGAGAAGCATTCCCTGGATTTGTAAATGAGGAGGTCATTGCTGATGTTAGCAGTGTCAGCTTGAGTAAAAAGATTGAGCAGTAATGGGAGTAGTAAGGCAGAATGTAGAGAGTTAAAGAATGAATGGAAGATGTAAAAAAATAGCTTAAATCCTCATTTTATGAGTTCCAATAAAAGGTAAGGGAATGAGGAGGGATTGTTTTAGGGAGAAATGCAAATTAGGTGAGCATTTTAAAAAATATGGGATAGTCATGAAAATATTAAGAAAAAAGGAGCAATGAAGAAAGTGGATAAGGATCAAAAAGGTAAAATTAATGACAGCTCTTTGGAGAAGATAGGATAGATTTGTTAGCTTTGTTTAGAAGCACTTATTTTTCTGGGATAGGAGGGAATAGGGTAAAGAGGAGCACAGCTATGGATACAGGTGTAAGTATTTGGTAGAGAGGCAGACATGGGCATTTACAGATAGTGCAATGGAACGTTAAAGTAGCTCATGTGTGATGGATTTTATTTTTTGCATTGGGAAAGTTAATAGTGCCTTCAAACAAACTGATGAAGATTTAGTATAGCTATTGTGGGGAAATAGAGTCAGCACTGATTAGAGATATATAAAAGGATTGCTGTGGGGTTAAAAGCCCAGTTGAGGGGAAAAATCATATATTGTAATAGTATCAATGTGCATGACTGTGTAGTTTTTCTTCAGTGGTGATCAGTAGAGGGAGAGAACTAGACGCCAGGACTGGGTTCATCTTAGCTTAGGAATTTAGTAAAAGCACATAATGTGGGCAACAATGTCACGTATCTGAAGGTGTTGACAATAGGCGTGGTGAAATGAAGGACTTTGAGGCTGGAATTTAAGGAAGACAGTGAAACTTATGGACCTAGAGGTAAGGGTGACCAAGGAATTGGGTTTGAAAGAGATGGTAAATTAGTACATGGTAAAAATAGTGAAAGAACTGGAAAAGTATGCAGTTGTGGGCTCAAAATGGGAATGAATGGGATCAATTGTATTTTAGTATATATGGCAGCAACCTGACAGGAGTGTGGTTTTTTAGCTCCCACGATCCAATCTATCTTTCTCTTACTTTTCAGGAAATCTGAAATCCTAAAGTCAAAGGACAAAGTCTAATTTTGGCTTTGTGTTGTCCTCTCAGGTACCGTAAATTTTATAATTACCTGGACCTTTGTTCCCTGTGTCTCCATCACTATCAATTCCACTATCAATTATTCTTTGTTAGTCAAATGAGGAATGAGAAGTATTTATTCCTGCAATTTCTAGAATAATTATTGCAATGTGTAGGGCCATCCATCTGTTTCACCTGGAGAGCATGTTAAAAATGTACATTTCTGGCCTTTCACCAGACATACTGAATCAGAATCTCTGTGGGAGTAGTTCCCAAAGAATATTTATTTTTACGAAATTCCACAGGAGATTCCGACTCTCATGACTGTTTTAGGAGATGACAGTTTCAATTGGGCAGAGTTCATTAGATTTTTCTCCCTTGAATTACAATTCATATTCGCTACGTTTTTGCTGTTGTCTCCTATTCGTGGAGCATTAATGCTGCTGGTGAGCTTTAAGGTTGGGGTGGAGAGGCAAGAAAGCAACAATTCAATCTTGAAATTGGTGCATTTTGTAATTTTCTTTCTTACACACAACCTCTCTTACCCACATTTGGAAAAAGCAAAACCAAAAGAGAGATCAAGGTGGAAGAGATTTATAGAATTAGAAACTTGACAGAAGGACTCCAAATAGTAGAAATGATTATAAGTAAAAAGTGTTTTGGAGGTTGGGTATGTGTAGAGGATGAGAGGCGAATGAAAGTTTTATTTCAGAGAAATGTGTTATTGACGGTGACCACAGATATACAATGTTGCTTTCATCTGCATTAAACATCTGGTAGATGGCCACATATTTGAAACCTACTGCCCTTGTTATATTTTATTGTTTTGGTAGTTCTGCGATCATTAATAATAAATGGTTTCTCTTGCCACTGAACTCTTGTGTCATTACATATTCTACACTGAAAAACTTTTAGTTTACAAACAAGAAGAAATCTTATTTTTGGTATCCTGGTACCTAGAGGCAAGTAGAACATATATGATTTTTTTCAGTATCTGCTGACAAGTTTTCAAGGAACAAAGGCACAGGGCTGCATCTCAAGTCTCCCCTCAGTGACATAGCAGTCAGGCTTCTGTGTATTGGGGCTATGAATCATACAACAAATGAACAAACTTGTAGATGAAAAAGTTCATCACTTGATAATATTACGTGGTGAAATCATAATCCATAAGCAATGAAAATATTTTTAAAAATATTTTGGGAAGGAACTATATCTTAGATATATTGTCTTTGTAAATTGTGCTTTTATTATATCTTGATTAATGATTTCAGCTTAACCTAATACAAAAGTTCTTTCTCCCCATCTCTCTTTTTCTCCTTCATCTTCCTCTTCTTCTTCATCTTCTCCTTCTCCTCTTTTTCTCCCTCTTCTTCCTCCCCCAACCCCTCCTCTTCTTTTTTTTCTATTTCTCTGCTTCCCCCCCCTCCGCCCTTTCTGCTATACCACTCCAACACTCTTCCCTCTGTTTCTCTGTGTATATAGGCTTATTGGCATGTTTGTTACTTCATGTTAGAAATCTTACTACAGAAAAAATTGCTAGTGTAATAATGGGAAAATTCAAGATTGCATAATCTGAATAACATTAACAATATGGAACACGCCTTTCTTTGATTAAGAATACATGGCTGGCTGTCAAAGACCATATAATTATTCTTTACTTGATAAGAATTCATAAGTTAAGTTTCAACATGAACCATGTAAATTTCATCTCCCTGAAATGAATTACCATCATCTTGTCCCTTCTGCTTTGAATCCTAGTGCTCAGGTGCATGGACTGTCTATATTCAGGCTGTGCTGCATGGCAACATCAAATGTTACCATTCCATTACTTCTACAAACACTATTTTGAATTTTTCATACTCTCCAGTGGGGGGAAAATTTAGCTTTGGGCTAGAAGAGTCAATATTAGTTTATTCACTTGATAAATTCTGTCCAATATTAACTGTTTTTTTTTTTAACGTTTATTTATTTTTGGGACAGAGAGAGACAGAGCATGAACGGGGGAGGGGCAGAGAGAGAGGGAGACACAGAATCGGAAACAGGCTCCAGGCTCTGAGCCATCAGCCCAGAGCCCGACGCGGGGCTCGAACTCACGGACCGCGAGATCGTGACCTGGCTGAAGTCGGACGCTTAACCGACTGCGCCACCCAGGCGCCCCTAACTGTTTTTTTTTTTTTTAAATGAATGTATAGCCTCTCTTGTCTGAAATCCACAATCCAGTTGCCCTATTCAGTTTGGACTTTGGCTAATAATACTCATAGTCTGCCCCTAAGGTATGTCTCTTGGATTTGTTCATATTTTAGGAATTATGCTTATCTCAGAAGTAACTAACCCTTGCTCTTGACCTTGTTTCCATTTTCAGATTCTAGATCTAAGCCCAACTTGATGTTCTTTCAGTACTTTGGCCCCAGTGTTCTCTGATCTGAATTCCAAGGCCATCAATGAAACTATGCCATACAGCTCTTTGTTTCAGTCCCAGTACATCTGACTTTGTACTCACTCCGTAGTCCTTTCTTACATTACAGCCATCCACCTTCATTTATGTGTGATTACTTCATACCTCAGTGATGGAAACATTCTCCTAAATTGCCTCTGTGATACTCTTCACCGAATCCATTGTCTATATTATTGCCAAATTAATAATCCTAAAAATACACTCATTGTGGTACATTCCCTCGTGAAAAAACTTCATTGGCTCTACAATGCTTACAAAATGAAATTGATAATCCTTAGTTCACCATTTTATGTCTTCATTCACAATCTGTTCTCTACTTATTTTTCCAGCCTTATCTTTAGTTATCTCCCTACACAGCTTTAACTCTGACTTTCTTGATGTTGCTGAATTATACCTTTTGCTTTTTTATTTATTATATTCTTTCTCCTGAAAATATCCTCCCTCTCTAATTCACTTATGGAGATCCTACTCATTTTCTTAGGTTCAATTAAATTGTATTTCTTCCATGAGATTTTCTTAATCATTCTTGTAGGACCTTATCTCTTTTATCTAAATTCCTGTGGGTATGTTTTACTTATTTGGTACTCACAAATATTACTGTAGCTGTCTTGAAACATAGCATATCTACTCAAGCAGATAGAAAAACCCGAATAAAAGAAACTGTTTCTTATATATCATGTATATCAGAGGTTTGGGAATAATAGATACATGAAAAGCATTTTTAATGAAAAGTAATGACAAATACATCCAAACAAAATACCTTCATGAGATAGTGAATAATAAATTAAAGATAACGATAATCATCCTTAAAGTATGAGGGTTGAAATTCATTGGTCTTTAAGACCATTTCCATGTGCCCATATAATCTCAGTAGGATTATATTTAACTTTCAAAAGTAATTCTAAGTAGCATACCATAACACTTAAATAGAGTTCACAAAAAGGAGTACTCTCTTAATTTATATGGAAAGTAATGCTAGAACACCTTAGGATTTAACACTTACTAGAAGTCAGATTTAGCTTTATTATGTGTAAATGAACAACAAAAAAATCTCCTCAAAAACAACAACAAAAAACCCCCCACATCTAGCATTTGGCTTACGGACTCATTCATTCCTTTATTATTATTATTATTTTTTTTTGTTCATGTAAAAAAAATACTTGTTGAACATTGACTATATGAAAGCCAGTGAACTTGGAACTAGGGATATGATGACAAACTGTTTCCTGGGCCATACTGAATCTGGGAAAAATTAAAGTATTAAAGTTTCTCACATGGAGGGAAAATACGTTTGTATTACAGAGAAAGACAAGAGAATATGGACTTATTTGGGAAGATGGATGACATATTATACAATTTTATGAATTCCTCAAAAAGGTTAAACATCCACTATGTGCCATGGACTATATTAAGTGGTAAGTGTAGGGCAGCTGTTACAGACTTCATTACTGTTCACTAATTCATCTTCCTTTCCCTGTCATGGAGGAGAGTATACTTCACCATTCTATTGATTTTGCACTTGTCCCTGTGATTGCTTTGACCAGTGAAATGAGGGCGGGACCAACTGTGTGACCATTCTTAAATAAGGCTTAGGAATCCACCATCCATTTATTTCCTCTTGCTTTATTGCTTTTTAAAACATTTTTAATGTTTAATTAATTAATTAATTAATTTTGAGAGAGACAGAGCATGAGCAGGGGAGGGTCAGAGAGAGAGAGGGAGACATGGAGTCCCAAGCAGGCTCCAGGCTCTGAACTGTTAGCATACAGCCTGACAGGGGGCTTGAACTCACAGGACAGTAGATCATGACTTGAGCTTCAGTCAGACGCTTAACCAACTGAGCCACCCAGGCACCTCTCTTCTTGTGTTATTGTCATTTTCCATTAAACTATACTGCATGATGTCAGTGTTTCTTCAGCCTTGGTTCCAGAATGAGCAATATGTGGAGCAGATACAAATTTACGCAGCCTACAGTTATGCTTAGCTAAGCCCAGCTGGGTCCAGTTGGGTCAAGCTGTAGTCAACACAAAATGGTGAAGAAGAAATAGATTTGTTGTTTTAAGACTCTAGGTTTGGTTGGTGGTTAATGCGTCAAAAGTTAATGCAGCAGTGAATAAGATACCGTGTCTAGTGGAGAAGAAAGACATTAAATAGGTAGTTACAAATGTTCTTTGTATTTTGAGGAAATGGAGTGTTTCCACAAGTATGTATAGCAGGTTATTACATTATTCTGGGGGAAGAGAAAAATCTGGGGTGGCTACTATTTATATATAAATCAATATAATTGAGCTGGTCATTATTTAGTATGTGTCACCCCAACTTCCATTAGAGAACAGATGCACCTGTGGGAAACTATATACTGGGAAAATCAGATGCTATATTCACAACAGGAAGCAATTGTTATTTTTACCTTATGTAGTATGTCTACACAGTAATATATTAATAAAGTACTAAAGGGATCCAATTCTGTGTTTTCACTTAACATCAAATTCTTATAGCTTATTTATGACAGGTAATTTCTATATGACAGGCACAAACTTATTCCGTAGTCGTAGAGAATATTTCTCTTAAATTATAGATCAGAGAATTTAGATTGGTTTGGTTCTCAGGATAACCTGGCCAATACTTCATTTTGCAAGACAAGCAACTGGGGTCCACAGAGGCAAAGTTACTTTCCTAAGGCTCCCATTGGAGTTTAGGAAGGGTCATCTATGCAGGTCTGGTGTCCTGATATCTGGATCATAATGTCTATAACATTGACAAAACTGTTTTTCTCATATAATTGTCTTTGGATGAATTTTAAAGAATTTTAAAGAGTTGATTATAAAAATTCCAAGTTCCTATATTGATTCAATTTAGAGGCAAGAAGTACATTTTATTTATTTATTTATTTATTTATTTTTTTTATTTTTATTTTTTTTTCAACGTTTATTTATTTTTGGGACAGAGAGAGACAGAGCATGAACGGGGGAGGGGCAAAGAGAGAGGGAGACACAGAATTGGAAACAGGCTCCAGGCTCTGAGCCATCAGCCCAGAGCCTGACGCGGGGCTCGAACTCACGGACTGCGAGATCGTGACCTGGCTGAAGTCGGACGCTTAACCGACTGCGCCACCCAGGCGCCCCAAGAAGTACATTTTAGAGGCTAAAAACTTTTATTAACTGTAGGGCAAAGAGTTTATTTAACCTATCTATCAAATTTCCTTACATTTTCCTGACAATCCTGGTCACAATATAAATTTTTATTTATTGTATGCTTCATAATCTATCATTATATAATTATTTGTGTGATCATCTATTAATGTACATCATTTGTATAATTTTTCTTTTAGGGTCCATTAAAGCAGAGACAATGTGTCCCCAGTAAGGAGCACAGTACTTGACACATGGTAAGTACTTAATACATTTTTGTAGGATTAATGAACAATCTTTCATCCATTCCACTCAAGCAGAATGATCATGCTTCATCATATGGTGTAAAGTATGTCCTTGCTAAATGATCTCTTGCTGCCAAATTGTGACCAGAATATACCAGTTTTTCATGAACTCTGAAACAAATGGATTGCCTTTAGCAGATTTTTATTAACAGATCACATAATGAATATAACATTAAAACATAGTATTAATAATAGCAACAATAAAATCTAAATTGACACAAAATTATTTCATTAAAATTATTTTATTTAAGACGAAAATAAGGGTGCACAGTGGCTCATTAAATGAAGATCTATTCAAGTGGAATTAATAGAAATACTTATAAAAGATTTTGACATTATTTGAATGACTAATGCTTAAGATATGGGGAACTAAAAAGGCAATAATGCCTCTGATTTGCTATCTTGATATTTAGAAGAAATATCTGTTGTTTTTTTAGGGTGGCCTGATTACCTAACTCCTATGTGTTGTATTATTGAGTTGTGTCAGAAAATAAAGTTTTAAAAAGAATAATATAGAATACTTATTTTGCCAACATTTTTGGGATTCCAGGGCTAAAAGGATAAGAGGAAAGGGAACATCTGCATACAGCTGAGTAACTGCATTCCTACTCTTTTTTTTTTTGTTTTATTTTTTTGGGGCCCCTGGGTGGCTCAGTCGGTTAAGCATCTGACTTCAGCTCAGGTCACGATGTCGCGGTTCGTGAGTTCGAGCCCCGCGTCGGGCCCTGGGCTGATGGCTTGGAGCCTGCTTCCGATTCTGTGTCTCCCTCTCTCTCTGCCCCTCCCCCGTTCATGCTCTGTGTCTCTCTGTCCCAAAAATAAATAAATGTTAAAAAAAAATTTTAAGAAAAAAAAATTTTTTTTTAATGTTTATTTATTCTTGAGACAGCGACAGAGCGTGAACAGGGGAGGGGCAGAGCGAGAGGGAGACACAGAATCCGAAACAGGCTCCAGGCTCTGAGCTGTCAGCACAGAGCCAGACGCAGGGCTTAAACCCACGAACTGTGAGATCATGACCTGAGCCGAAGTCAGACACTTAACCGACTGAGCCACCCAGGTGCCCCTGCATTCCTACTCTTGATGTATGGGAGTTACCAGCTCCCCAAAGGATCTAAACTCTAGTTTTTATTTTTATTTTTAGTTTCTGCTGTTTGACCTTCTGGATTCTCTAAGAAATTACTGTTTACTCATTTAAGAATGGACTGTTTAAGAATGGACTGTTTAAGAATGGTGTGAGGCCCGGGGCCCCTGTGTGGCGCAGTCAGTTAAGCGTCCGCCTTTAGCTCAGGTCATATTCTCACGGTTTGTGGGTTCGAGCCTGAGCTGGGCTCTGTGCTGACAGCTCAGAGCCTGGGGCCTGCTTTGGATTCTGTGTCTCCCTCTCTCTCTGCCCCTCCCCTACTTGCTCTCTCTCTCTCTCTCTCCCTCAGAAATAAATATTAAAAAAAAAAATTAAGAATGGTGTGAAGCCCTTTGGCATCCAAGTTACAACAACATATAGCAAAACTCAAACCAACCAGAAGGCTTTATTGTCAAGTCAAAGTGGTATGTATATACTTATAATCGTAAAACAAAAGTATGTCTTGCAGTTTCTGAGGAGGCCACCAACAAATAACGTCTCTCTTTCCCACATAATTACTAAATGATTGGAGGAATGAAACAAATGAGTATATATGTCAGGCAAGATATCGCCTTTGTCACTGCTAGAGGTCAGGGTGCAGATTGTGGCTCTAGGTCCATTAGCCAAATGGGCCTGCCACCAGGATCCAAGGATTTGGGCAACCTCATGCATTTACAGAAAGCACTGGACTTGGGGTAGATCTCATTTCACCACACTCACCGGAGCTGACTGCTGTACCACTTCCAGCATGAAAGAGTGAAGGAAGATGCATGGTCTCTGCAGGGGACTGGCTTTGAGAGACACAGGAGGATAGAGGATATCTAGTTATTCTTCTTATGCTTCCAGTCAGAAACTTCACCCCATCTTCCTAGCAAGGAAGTGAGTAACAACAGCAACAGCAACAACAAAGTTAGCAGAAGTACATTAATTGAGCTCTCTAAACACCAAGAAAGTGAAGAATACAGGAAGCTTGCCGGGTTAGATGTGATGAAAATGTCTTTAGTAGCAATATACTAAAGTTCCTCTCCCCAAAGAAGCAGAGACAAAATTAGATGCCACATCTTACCCTTGTAAGAATAAAAAGGCCTCAGTCAAAAGTGAAAAGTATGAACAATTTCTGGCAAAAATGTTTATTTTGATATGGACAACAGGACTTGGAATCCTTCTATAAAAGAACAGTGACCTCTTGAAAATCTATTGAAGGTCAAAAAAAGCCAACTTCATTCACTTTTAAAAAGAAGAGGTATATTTAAAATATGTTCATCTAATTTTTAGAGTTGTTACTCTATCATAAATGAATTATATGTAATTTAATAATAATTGCATTTAATAAATTACACATTATTTATTGTAAAAAAATTGGGGAGTAGAAAACAAATGAAAGAAATGTGTCTTATTCATACTTCTCAGAAGAAGCTTGTCTCCACGTTTGTGTGTTTCTTTACAAGTGTTTCTATGTATTTTCACATTAGATCATACAGACTATGCAGTTTTATGATGTAAGAGTTCACATATATCTCATCTCTGGATAGGAAACTTACTCAGGTTTTAATGAAGAGACTTTCATGAAGGGGCTCTATAGAGAAGTGTGGTTAGGATTAAGGACAAGGGATGGTGGGCATCAGAGGCTAGCAGCAACAGGAAGCTATTGGGTTCCAAGGGTGAAGGAAAGACATTATGTTTTTCTGGAGCTCCGTGGAAACGGAAGTGACAAAGAATCTATATGATGGAGTTTGTACTAGTCATTTTCTCAGAGGACAGATCAAGGAAGAGAATGGGAGAGAATGGATCTGGCAGAATGGGGAGCAAATGGAGAATAATCAGCATATTAGTTATTAAAAATTGCTTATTAATAGATTTTTATGGCCATGTAATAATCTAAAATAACCATGCCATGTATTACAACCCCTCCTTTTTGATTGACTACTTAGATTGTGTCCAGTGTTTTTGCTATTATAAACAACATTGCAATGCATGTATTTCTCTATTTCTACAGTTTTCTTAGAGTAAATTCTTGGGATTTTAATTATTACACTAAAAAGCATAAATGTTCTTAGGCCTCTTAAAACATGCTGACAGGGTTTTAAAGCTATATGTATTATTATTCCTCCAGCAATGTAAGAGTGTGCTTATTTTTACTGCACATTGTTGAGGATTGCATATTCCCATGAAAGTTATTTCTTACTTTGATGAGAAATTTTTCCAGAAAACCCACATCTGCATATTTAAAATTTTTTAATTAAAAAAATGTATTTTAGAGACCAAGAGAGAGAAAGAGTAAGCGCCAGACAAGAGGGGCAGAGGGAAAGAGAGAGAATCCCAAGCAGACTCCATACTCAGTGTGGAGCCCCTCTTGGGGCTTGATCCCACCACCGTGGGGTCTTGACATGAACCAAAATCAAGAGTCAAACACCTAACTGACTGAGCCACCCGGGTGCCTCTCTGCATATTTTTAAAAGAAATCTTTGAAACTGCATCTTTTTTAATTTTGTTACAATTTTTTCCGATGTGCTTTTTAAATTTTAAAATTGTGTCAGCATGGTGAAGTGATAATAGTGTGTCATTGCTCTTTGTCACTGCTGTGCCAATTTCACTGACTTAATAATTCCGTCTTTCCAGTGCTGATTTGGGTTGCTTTCTTAATCATGTTGTGCATGGTTACATACAATGATATATGTTTTTGAGCTACCTGGTTTATTTCATATTCCACTCATTTTTTTTTTTTTTTTTTTTTGCAATGTGATTGAAGCAGAGCAGCTCTAACACCAAGCTTTCCTATAAAATATTTGGACAGTGGGAAAGCAATAACATGTTCCTTAGTAGGAGGTTCAACACCTCCTTCTTTACCTTTCAGCTATTCCTATCAACTTTAATGGTGATAATCATAAAATGAAAACAACAACACAATGAACAACAGCACCAGTGAGTGCTTACCACAGGCCAGGCATTAAGAAGAAGCTACCACATCAGCTCAAACCACAGCCACAATGCTTCTCTTCTAAGTCAGGAAGGAATATATTGGGAGGCTGGAGTCTTCATTACCAAATCTTGTTGATTCTACTTTCAAAGTTCTTCTTAAATTTCTCCACTTATTTCTACTCTCACTGCCACTGCCCTATTCAAGCAGTCATCTTTTTTGCTGGAGTAATAGAGCAGACATTTTCAGTTCTCAACTGATTTGGTTTGGTCTCTTAGTAGGCCTGCTCTTTAACTTATCTATTAAAGTTTTTAAAATTTCATTGACCATTTTTATTTCCAGAATCTCCATTTGGTTCCTTTTCAAATACATCTGTGGTTTTTTTTTTTTCCTCATAAAATGATCTTTGTTCTTCATGGATTCTCTTGCTTCCTTGATCTCTATGAATATTTTAAACACATTTTAAAAATCTCTTTCTTGTCTGTTTGATCTTTATTTCCTTAGTATAAAGTATGAGTTCTCCATTTATGGCTTTTCCTAAGCTTGTCTCCATTGGGAGTTTCATCTCTAAAAGGCCTGGACATTTCTTGGATTTTACATGTTGCCGTTTCATTGTTAGCAGGGCCCGGTTGGGTCAACCAGTTTGGGACCTATATGCTAGTTTCTTATTCAAGGTCTCTGTGCCTTATGGATACTGTGAATTTGGGTCTTATCTGTGTGCAAGATAAAGGCTTTGGTTCTGTATTGTGGAGGATAATTCCTTCTACTAATGGCCCAGGCGGGGTTTCTGTCTGCAAATTAGTTTGGAGTTTTTGTAGTTTCCGTGAAGACTTAGTTTCCAAGTCAGTTGGGTTAATATCCTAGGGTAGGGATTGCAGGACAATGTGATACGATTCTGGTAAGTTTTGTAAGAACCCTCCAAACTGTCTTCCAAAGTGGCTATTGGGTTTTGTGTTCCCACAAGCAATGAATAAGAATTCCTGTTGCTCCACATCTTTGCCAGTCATTGGTATTTCAAGTATTTTGAATTTTAGCCTTTATAAAAATATGTAATGCCATCTCATTGTTTTGATTTGCATCATCTTAGTGACATGCTATTGAGAATCTATTCATATGCTTATTTGCCATCTGTATATATTCTTTGGTGAGGTGCCTATCCATTTCTTTTGCTCTTTTTTTTTCTTTTGCTCTTTTAAAAATTAGGTTGTTGATTTTCTTATTGTTGAGTTTTAAGAATCCTCTGTAGATTTTGGATGCAAGTCCTTTATCAGATATATGTTTTGCAAATATTTTCTCTGAGTCTATGGCTTGTCTTTTTATTCTTAGAGCAATGTCTTTCATAGAAGTTTTTAAATTTAAAATTATTTTTAATTGTGGTAGAATACACATAACATAAAACTTACCATTTTAACCATGGGTTGCCATTTCACTTTGTTGTTTATATGCTTTGATGCCAAGAATTTTTATTTTATTAAAGTCTAATTTATCAATTTTTTTTCATGGATCATGCACTTAATGTTGTGTCTCAAAACTCATCACCAAACACAAGGTCACATAGATTTCCTCTCATTTTCTTCATGAAGTTATAATTTTGCATTTACATTTAGATCTATGATCTATTTTGAGTTAACTTTGTGAAAGGTGAAAGGTCTGTGTCTGTGTTCACCATTTTGCATATGGATGTCTAAATGTTGCAACACTATTTGTTGAAAAGGCTGTGCTTTCTCCATTGAATTGCCCTTGCACCTTTGTTGAAAATCAGTTCACTGTGTTTTTAAGTCTATTTTTTGTCTCTCTATTCTATTCTATTGATTTATGTGTCTATTCTTTAGCTAATACGATAATGTCTTGATTATGGTAGTGTATGGTAATCTTGAAATAGAGAAGTGTGAGTTCTATGATTTTTTTCTGCTTCTTTATTATTGTGTTAGCTACTCCACGTCTTTGCCTTTATATATGAACTTTGGAATCAGTTTGTCTATATCTACAAAATATCTTTCTGGGATCTTGATTGAGATTGCATTTAATCTATAGATTAAGTTGAGAAGAATTGATATTTGAACAATATTGAGTCTTACTATCCACAAACAATATCTTTTTATCTAGTCCTTATACAGTATGCAAGGTTGAAAAATTCCATGTAGTTCTAAGCTTTTTTTTTTTTTTTTTAAGAAAGCCAAGTACTAGGTCCTTTTCTAGGGACAGCCTCAAATCTAATCCATACGCTATGTTAAAATGCATGTCTTAATGTGTATATCATGTCCTGACCACTTCCTAAACCATAGTTTCCTTCTAATAAACTCATTGATACATATCTGAATTCCTCAGAAGACTACATTTATTTTTCTTGATTTAAGGTACTTTGCAGACTTTTTCTCGGGCCTCTTAAAGTGATCCTTTCCCCTGAGATTTCTGCCTTCTTCTGGATACTCAACTTTAAATTTGAGTTTAGATGTCATAATCTCAGTGAGGAGTCTTCTGACTCTTCACTTAGGTTGAAGTTCCTCAGTTTACTCCCTGGTACTGGTATATTCTATTTCTCATAAACCAGGCATGAGAACCTGACATAATTTGGAAAGAGTACAAATCTTTATTTACTTGCATTTATTAAAATTTATTTTACAGAGCACACACAGTCACCAACATTCCTTCACAAAATCCTTTTTCCATCCTCTGCCAACACAAACCCCAGCTTTTTTTTTTTTTTTTAATTTTTTTTTTTCAACGTTTATTTATTTTTGGGACAGAGAGAGACAGAGCATGAACGGGGGAGGGGCAGAGAAAGAGGAAGACACAGAATCGGAAACAGGCTCCAGGCTCTGAGCCATCAGCCCAGAGCCTGACGTGGGGCTCGAACTCACGGACCACGAGATCGTGACCTGGCTGAAGTCGGACGCTTAACCGACTGCGCCAGCCAGGCGCCCCAAACCCCAGCTTTTTTAATATGCCTCTCTTCTTAAAACCATAAGAAAAACTCCTTTGAATCCAAGGAACTGTTAGTTTTGTAGTCAACACATTGTCTGTAGTTCAGTGTGTAAATTGACTTACCTGCCATTCCTAAAGCACTCCTCATTTCCTCCTCTGCCCATTCTCTGAATTCCCATCAAAGAGCTAAAAATCATGACCTCAGACTTCCAGGGAAGATGGCAGAGTAGGAGGATCCTAAGATCACCTTGTCCCATGGATACAACTAGATAACACCCACTTTGGTGTAAATACCCAGGAAACAACCTGAAGACTGACAGGACGGATTCTTCACAGCAAAATGTCAAGAAGAGGCTACATTGAAATGGGTAGGAAGGGTAAAGATGCAGTCAGAAGGCAAACTGACATGCTAGACTCTCTCCAGGAAGGAGGGATGCTGTGGGTACAGAGAGGAGAGGGGAGCAGACTCTACACGCAGCAGGTACCCACACTGGGGAAGACAAATCCCTATAATATTTGGCTTTGAAAATCAGAGTGGCCTAATGTCACAAATTCTTACAATCAGTGAGGCTTAACACTTAGAACCTTAAAAATCAGTGAGCATGGCTCTGAGAGAGCCAGAGGTGATAAAAATTGAGTTTCTTCCCTTAAAGGGACAGTACAATGAACAGTCCTGCTGAGATATAGCATAGAAGAGGAAGTTTGAAAAACACTTGAGGTATACAGGAAGATGTATTTACTAATATCAGAGCATGTGTTGGAGGGGCAGGGATCTTTGGGAGATGTCACCAAGAACAAAACAGCTGGTGGGCAACATTTCCTTCTCCTTCCCCCCAGCCTGGATACACGGACATCTGCCAGAACCAGCTCAGCACAAGCACTCTCTCCCCAGCTTCCTGCAGAATACCCTGCCACCATGTTCTCCTGTGGACGAGCTCCCTCCAACATACTCTTGGCAAGAGTCCATCAAAGCAGCACCACAAGCCTGGCATTGTGCAAGCAGCCCTGAGAAAGGCTAGTACCACTCCAAAGTGACTTCTGCCTCAGGGAGAGAGGAAGGTAACCACATCCCCAGTATGACTGTGGCCCCAGCAGTGGTGGTGGCACACATCTGGTGTGACTGTAGGCCCCTCCCAGCAGTTAAAGATTCTCAAGGGACAACTCAGGAGAATGCCCTGGAATTTGGTACGACTGCAGCTCTGGCAAACACCTGATCTGACTAAACTCAAGTCCAAGGCAGCCCCAGACTGGCCCACTAATAACACAGGGACCAAACCCTGCCCACAACAGACAAAAAAAGTCATTACATGACTAGACTGCAAGCAAATGCAGCACAACCAGCACAACAGAAAGCATGCAACACACATAGGAGACATCAGAAGTGGTTCTGGCCGACGGGGCATTACATTGCAGGGCACTGCAGGACCTCTTTTTCATAAGGCCACTACTTTTCTTTTGTTGTTTTTGGGATTATCTCTCCCTCTTCTCTCTTTCTGCTCCTCCCTTGCTTGTGCATGCACTCTCTCTCTCTCTCTCTCTCTCAAAATAAATAAATAAACTTAAAAAAATGATTAAAAAATTTAGAGTGCTATATGCATAAGATGTTACATCAACCTAATGGTAACCACAAATCAAAATCTGATAATAGAAATACAAAAAATACAAAGAAAGGAATCCAAGTATATCACTAAAGAAAACCAGCAAGCCATGAGAGTAGAGAACAAGAGAATAAAGGAACAGAGAAGAACTACAAAAATAATCATAAACCATGTAACAAAATGGCAATAAGTACACACTTATGAATAATTACTTTGAATGTCAGTGGATTAAATGCTCCAACCAAAAGACATAAAGTGACAGAATGGATAAAAAAACAAGACCCATCTATATGCTGCCTCTAAAAGACTCATTGAAGATCTAAAGACATGTGCAGTAAGCCGGTGTAGTAATACTTGTATCGGACAAAATGCATTAAAACAAAGACTGTAAGAAGAGACAAAGAATAACACTAAATAATCATAAAGGGATCAATATAACAAGAAAATATAATAATTTTAAATATTTATGCCTACAACATGAAGCACCTAAATACATTAAGCGGCTAATAACAAACATTAAGAAAGTAATGTATAGTAACTATAAAATAGTGGGGGATGTTAACACCCCACTGATATCAATGGCAGGTCATACAAACAGAAAATCAACAAGGAAACAGTAGTTTTGAATGACACATTGGACCACATGGATATAACAGATATATTCAGAACATTCTGTCCTAAAACAGCAGAATGCACATTCTTTTTAGGTGCACATGGAACATTCTCCAGAATAGATCACATATTAGGTCACAAGACAAATCTCAACAAATTCAAATAGATTGAAATCATACCATGCACCTCTTCTGACCAGAATGCTATAAAACTAGAAGTCAACCATAAGAAAAAAAATGTGGAGGGGACACAAATACATGGAAGTTAAAGAACATATTACTAAACAGTGAAAGAGATAACCAAGAAATCAAAGAAGAAATTAAAAAATACATGGAATATAATTTTTACCTTCCATACAAACCAAAAAATACAAATGAAAATGAAAACACAATAGTCCCAAATCTTTGGGATGCGGCAAAAGCAGTTCTAAGAGGGAAGTTTATGGCAATACAGGTCTACCTCAAGAAGTGAGAAAATCTAAAATAAACCACCTAATCCGAATCCTAATCCTAATCCTAATCCCAATCCTCCTTTAGGAGCTAGAAACAGAAGAACAAACTAAACCCCAAACCAACAGTAGGAAAGAAATAATAAAGATTAGAGCAGAAAGAAATGAGATAGAAACTAAAATCAATCAAACAAACAAAAATCTAATTGAACAGATCAAGAACCAGGAGCTGGTTCCTTGAAAAGTTCTACAAAATTGATAAAACATTATCAAGGTCATCAAATAAAAAAAGAGAAAGGGCTCAAAGAAACAAAATGAGAAATGAAACAGGAGAAATAACAACTGACACCACAGAAATACAAAGGACTGTGAGAGAATATTATGAAAAACTCTATGCCAACAAATTGGACAACCAAAAAGAAATTGATAAATTCCTAGAAACATATAACCTCCCAAAACTGAATCAAGAAGAAATAGAAGATTTGAACAGACTGATATCCTGCAATGAAATTGAATCATTAAAAAACTCTCAACAAACAAAAGTCCAGGACGGCCTCACAGGTGAATTCTACCAAACATTTAAAGACTTAATACCTATTCTCCTCAGAGGCACTTGGGTGGCTCAGTCGGTTAAAGGTCAGTAAACAAAATTAAAAAGGAAATAAAACATATCCAAATTGGTAAAGAAGAAGTAAAGCTTTCACTATTTGCAGATGACATAATACTATATATTGAAAACCCTAAAGACTCCACTGAAAAACTACTAGAATTAATGAATGAATTAAATTGAGTAAGGATGCCGGTCACAAAATCAATATACAGAAATCCATTGCATTTCTTTTTTTTATTAATTTTTTTAAGTCTTTATTTATTTTTGTGAGAAATTGCACAAGCAGGAGAAGAACAGAGAGAGAAGGAGACACAGATTCCGAAGCAAGCTTCAGGCTCTGAGCTGTCAGCACAGAGCCCGACTAGGGGCTCCATCTCAGGAGCTGTGAGATCATGACCTGAGCCAAAGTTAGCCGCTTGACAGACTGAGCCACCCAGGTGCTCCTCCATCGCACTTCTATACAGTAACAATGAAGTAGCAGAAAGAGAAATTAAGAAAACAGTCCTGTTTCCAATTACAGCAAAAATAATAAAATACCTAACGAATAAACTTAACCAAAGAGTTGAAGACTCATGCTCCAAAAAGTATAAAACACTGATGAAAGAAATTGAAGATGACACAAACAAATGGAAAGACATTCCTTGCTCATGGGTTGGGAGAACAAATATTGTTAAAATGTCCGATATTACCCAAAGCAATCTACAGATTCAATGTAATCCCTATCAAAATACCAACAGGGATGCCTGGGTGGCTCAGTCGGTTACGCTGCCAACTTTGGCTCAGGTCATGATGTCACAGTGCATGAGTTTGAGCCCCACTTCAGGCTTTCCTGACAACTCAGAACCTGGAGCTTTCTTCAGATTCTGTGTTTCTATCTCTCTCTGCCCTTCCCCAGCTTATGCTCTGTCTCTCTCTCTGTCTAAAAGTAAAGAAAAGAAAAGAAAAGAAAAGAAAAGAAAAGAAAAGAAAAGAAAAGAAAGTAAAATAAAATAAAAATAATACCAACAGTGTTTTTCATAGAATTAGAATAAATAATCCTAAAATTTGTATGGAACGACAAATGACCCTGAATAACCAAAGAAATCATGAGAAAGAACAAAGCTGGAGATATTACAATCCTGGATTTCAAGATATACTACAAAGTTGTAGTAATCAAAACAGTATGGTACTAGCACAGAAATAAATCCACAATTATATGGCCAATCAATCTTTGACAAAGGAAGCAAGAATATGCGATGGGGAAAAAAGTTTCTTCAACAAATGGTGCTGGGAAAACTGTGGAGCTACATGCAAAGGAATGAAACTGAACCACTTTCTTACACTGGACACAAAGGTTAACTGAAATGCATTAGAAACCAAAGTGTGAGACCTGAAACCATAACCATCATAGAGGAGCACAAAGGCAGTGATGTTTCCGACATCAGTCATTGCAACATTTTTCTGGATATATCTCCTGAGGCAAGGGAAACAAAAGCAAAAATAAACTATTGGGACTGTATCCAAGTTAAAACCTTCTGCACAGCAAAGGAAACAATCAACAGAACAACAACAGAAAAAACCCCTACTGAATGGGAGACAATATTTGCAAATGACATATCTGATAAAAGGTTTTATCAAAAATATATAAAGAATTTATACAACTCAGCACCATAACCAAAATAACCCAATTTAAAAGTGGGCAGAAGATATGAACAGACATTTCAGAGGCCAATAGGCAAATAAAAAGATGCTCAACATCACTTATTATCAGAGGAATGAAAATCAAAACCACAATGAGATGTTACCTCACATCTGACAGAATGACTAAAATCAAAAACACAAAAATCAACAAGTTTTGGCAGGGATGTGGAGATAAAGGAATCCTTGTGCACTGTTGGTGGGAATGCAAACTGGGATAGCCACTGTGGAAAACAGTAGGGAGGTTTTCAAAAAATTAAAAATTAAATTATTGTATGATCCAATATTTCCACTATTAGGTATTGACTCAAAGAATACAAAAATACTAATTTGAAAAGATACATGCACCCTTATGTTTATTGCAGCATTATTTACAATAGTCAAATTATGGGAGCAACCCAAGTGTTCATGGATGGATGAATGAATGGATAAAGAAGGTGTTGTATATATATGCATTGAAATTACTCAGCCATAAGAAGGAATGAAATCTTGCCATTTGCAACAACATGGATGGATCTAAAGGGTATTATGTAAGTGATATAAGTCAGTCAGAGTAAGACATATACCATATGATCTTGCTCATACATGGAATTTAAGATACAAAACAAAGAAAAAGAGAGAGAAACTGAAAAGACTCAAGTATAGAGAATTGTTGGTTGGAGGTTGGTGGGGGGATGCGTGAAATAGATGAAAGGGTTTAAGGAGTGCACTTGCTGTGATAAGCTCTGGGTAATGTATGGAATTGGAATTGTTGATTCCTATATTGTATATCTGAAACTAATAAACCAGTGTATGTTAATTATATTTCAATTAAAATAAAAACAAATTAATTAAGTAACTTAGAAAAAGAACTAAAAAAGGTGTCTAGTAATTCTCAGCATTCCTAAGGGGTTGGAGAGGGCACAAAGCTGCCTGGATACAGCCACACTCTGCTTTCAAGTTGTGGTTCTGTCTGCTTTCTTCTTTGCCGCCATTTCAGGTATTCAGAAAAATACCTGTAGCAAAACATGCACTCAATATTTGTTCAATAAATTACTAGAGTCATTTTCTCAAATATGCATTTCTTAGTTAAGTCTTCTTTCTCCTGCCTTTTGATTTTTTATTCATTTAAACATACATGCACATTTTTTAGTAAACAAGTTAACAAACATTAGCTCATGATGTTTTGTAAACTGGTTTTCCATCTTGATCATTATCAATTTTGGACATACTATTATGTCAATTAATATAAATCTACACAATTATCTTAAAAGCTGCATGTATAATTTTCTACTCCACCTAAACAATTTCTTAAACTTTTAGAAGGGTAGGCTATTTGTAATTTTTCAGTATTATAAACCATACTATTTTGAATGACCTTTTATATGCATGTTTGTACTTGCTTGAGAATTTCCTGAGGATACGTTTCTAGATTTAAAATGCCGTGCTAAAGATTATCCACAGTTAAAATTGTAATGCAATTTACAGAAAATTTATGTAAGTTTGTCCTCTCACTAAAAGTAATCTGAATTTCCTTTCCCACACACAAGATACCTCTTGATTAGAGGTATCTTCCAAATTTTCATCTTTGCCAGTCTGATAGGTAAAGATAAAACTATTTTATTTTTTTATATCACTTGCATTTCTTTACATGGCATGCAAGTTGTGTACTTTTTCATGCACTTCATAGGTTTTTGTAGTTTCTTTTCTTAATGCACTTTAATTTCTATCTGGTGTTTTTCACTTTCTTACTATTTTTAATTTAAAGTTTACAAACTTTAAAAATTATGCATAACTCTTTTCCTTTCCTATATGTTGAATGTTGTAAACATTTTCTCAAGTTTTCATTTTTCTTTAAACCCTTTTTTCCGTCAAAATAGCAATTAAGGAAGTTCAGACAGCCACATGGAGAGGCTATATGTAGTGTTGTGACTTGCAGTTCAAGCTGAGGTCCCAGGCCACAGCTAGCACCAACCACCAGTCATGTGACTTTAGATGATTACAGCCATCAGCCACCGAGTAATCTTCAGACACTGAGTCTTCTCAGCTGAGACCCCAAATACCATGTGAAAAAACCAAGATGTTCTTAAAGTGCTTTATCCAGGGGCGCCTGGGTGGCGCAGTCGGTTGAGCGTCCGACTTCAGCCAGGTCACGATCTCGCGGTCCGGGAGTTCGAGCCCCGCGTCAGGCTCTGGGCTGATGGCTCAGAGCCTGGAGCCTGTTTCCGATTCTGTGTCTCCCTCTCTCTCTGCCCCTCCCCCGTTCATGCTCTGTCTCTCTCTGTCCCAAAAATAAATAAACGTTGAAAAAAAAAAAATTAAAAAAAAAAAAAAAAAAGAAAAAAGAGATTACCTCCTACCCAAGGTCATAAAGGCATTAAAAAAAAAAAAAAAGTGCTTTATCCAAATTATTTATATATCAGATGACTGGAATAACAGTCTTTCATGTTTTCACCCAAATGTAAATTTCCAGTCTTATCAGCCACTGGTCTCCTTCTAAGGAGTATATCAGTCTAGTCTGTCCCCAAGCCTATGAAGATGCTTCCACCCAAGCCCTCTTTAAAGAAGATAGTATGGCATCATTGTGAGGACCTCCAATAGCTGAAGGAATTAAAGAGAGGGTCACTTCTCTCAACTGAGTTAATTAGATTATTCAAGTGGGAATTTGGAATTGGGGTGATGAGGGCCTGTGTTGTCAATAAATTAGAAAATATGAAATATATGGGAAAATAGTTAACATATACATAATAGAGGTCCTTAAGTTCTCTAGTTGCTACATCTTTTGTGTCCTAGATGTTTAGATTTTCCTTGGTTCTGATAGTATATGTGTAATTAAAATATTTTTGTTCACTTGCACCAACTTCAGAGACTTTCATTTTCTTGCTACTAACTTGCTTCCTTGACTTTACTCATACCTTTTGCCTCACTTGTTCAGAACTGATTTTACTCATACTATTCTTCCTCTCTGGAACACAAACTACAATGCTCAAATCTTAGCTTCTTTTGTAAATATTGAATTTCCAAGGTAGAATTTATAACTTCATCTCTGGTAATTTCACCGTGCTCCACTCATACCTTTAGAACCAACTCTCCCACTGGATTTTAATCATTTGTGTGCATGTTTCTTCCCTCACTCACAATACTGCACACAGACAGAATGAACATCACTGATTATCACACACAGTGGCACAGGATGAGAAATTTATCCTATGACCTATTAAGTGCACATACTTTTTTATAATTCTACCAAAACCTGTTAGTTCTGGGAAATAGAATGTATCTCATTATCTGTTCAGAATAGATGGGAAACTAACATTCATTAAGTTTTATCACATTCCAGATACACTCAAAACCCCCTGTGATCATAAAGGGGGCTTAAATCTATTTGAAGATCCCTGCCATCCACCAACAATAAAGGATGCCCAAAAGGTGAAATGCTCGTAGGTGGGCCATGCCATAACCAGATTAACCATTCCAAGGAAAGAGAGTAGTTTACTTTTTTTTAAAGTTTACTTTTTAAAAGTAAAAAAGTTTACTTTTATTTATTTTGAGAGACATAGAGAGAGAGAGGCAGGGAGGGGCAGAGATAGAGAGAGGGAGAATCCCAAGCAGGGTCTCCACTGTCAGCACAGAGCCCAATGAGGGGCTCGAATTCAGGAACCGTGAGACCTTGACCTCAGCCAAAATCAAGAGTTGGATGCTTAACCGACTGAGCCACGCAGGTGTCCCAAGAGTAATTTACTTTTATATAATTTTATAATTATATAAAATTATGATTTTAAAAACAGTGAGTTATAAAATGAAAGATGCTACATTAATATTGAGAATTATTAAGTGTCTTCCTGAAAAACAAAACAGGCAAGTTAAATTCATAAAGTTTGCTGATGGCAGACAATTATCATTTATTCTTCACAGGAAGGAGAGGAAAAAGTGAATCGCATACAAATGAATGGGCGGAATTATTAAATGGGTAAAATGTAATGAAATACCTAAGAAAATGGAGAGCTAAGTACCTAGAGGGGAGAGAGGAATGGATTAGCATTAAATAGCAAGGGAAATTATATTTCAGGGAGCATAAAAATAAGGACAGTTTATAGTTAAGGGAACATTAGGAGAGTATAAATAATGTGAAATAAAAACAAAAAGAAAAATGTAAGTTGGGGTAGGGTTTCTGAAGCATCAAACTATTAACTAGCTAGGTGACAATTTCTTTCTATTCAGTAGTGAAACTGACACAGCAGGAGATATGACTTTTCAGTTTCCTTAGTATTTTTGCCATTTAGAAATGGAATATGTGAGGGAGTTTATTCTATTTAAAACAAAAATAGAATTTTAAATACGGTATCATGAAGCTAGGTTTGAAATATTAATAACGTGATTTGCATTCTACCTCTCTGGAAAAATGTAAGCAACAGAATTTCCATGAAGCTCCAGGGGTTTGAAATTAGTTTAGAAAGCTACTAGGGCATGGCACATTACTACAAAATCTTTAAACACTGTAAGCACCAAGATGGGAAGGAGAATGCTGTCTGATCTAAAAGGGAATAATCAAAAGATAGGAGGAAATTGAGCAAAAGAAACTTTATCCTACCATCCAAAAATTTGCTCAACAGTGACAAGGGACGAGAGCCCCAAGGAAATGTTAAAAGCTTGATGACATAAATAATTTTAACCAGTTTGCATCTCACTGAATATCTCTTTTAAAATCATGCAAAAAAAAAAAAATGTCTTAGGCTTGGTAAAGAGGCACTATGTAGCCAGCATTATTATTCTATGATTTGTGGCATTCATAATAGATCAGTTCCAAATAGATTGTACACTTATTATTGTTGTATCTGGAAAATATGAATGCATAGCTCAAGGGGAAAAGCAAAAGAGAATCAGTCATTTAAAAATTGTAGAGCTGGAATCTGAGAGACAACTTTGTGATCTAATTTGCTTTTTCAGATTAAACAACAACCAACCAACTGACCAAATAAACAAAAACAAAAACAAAAATCCAATACCTGAGAATGTAACTCGTTGAACACCATGTAATTAGACTAGCAAAGCCAAGACTAGGACCATGTTTTCTAACAGAAAAGTTAGTTCTCTTTCTAAGTATCCTCTGTTGGCCAATTAACAGCTTGCATTAACTGCTCAGTAGCTGAAATCCAGGCACAGCTTAGGCCTCCTATTGTCCTGAAATTAATCTATCCAATGCAGCAAGTCTTCATGTCCTGAGCTTCTTAGCATGGCTTAGAGCAGGAGCTGAAAACTCAAATGCTACTGGGACCAGACTTCTTATACAAATTAACAAAGTAGATAGAGGTCTCTATATTAAATGCACAGAAATAATTCTCATTTGCCACAAAGAAATATATATGTACTATTTTCTTAAAATGTGTCACCATAATAATTGTTTTTTGCTTTTCTACTTTTTATTAGATTATTTGAATTATTCAACACTTATGGCAGAAACAAGGTTGATATGCATTAAGTAACAGCAGAAAGCCACTGTGGCTACAGTAGAGTGAACAAGGCAAAGAGTGATAGAAGATAAGGGGCAAAAGAATGGCAGGATGACCTACTATTTCAGTTTGCCCAAGCCTGAAGAAGTTCCTGGGACATAAGATTATCATGTTAAATCTGGGGCACCTGGGTGGCTCAGTTGGTTAACCATCTGGCTCTTAATTTTGGCTCAGGTCATGATCTCGTGGTTCATGGGTTCAAGCCCTGCATCAGGCTCTGTGCTGACAGCATGGAGCTTGCTTGGCATTCTCTCTCTCCCTCTCTGTCTATCCCCTCCCCTGCTTATGTGCTCTCACTCTCTCTCTCTCAACAAATAAACTTATAAATAAAAAAACTGTCATGTTAAATCTGGGAAAACCTTAGACAAACTGAGAGGAGGTGGTCAAGCTAGTGAAAGGAAACCATCTGATGGTTTTAAGCAAGGAACATAACATGACATGGTTTAACATTTATAAAGGTCACTCTGGTGAAGAACTGACTAGATAGACAAGAGTATAAACAGGGAGACTTGTTAAGTAACTATTGATGTAGTCTAAGTGAAAAATGATGTCGTGTTTAGGGATAATTTACAGTGAGATGTGGTCAGAGTCAGACAGATACTTTGATAGCAGTGTCAGCCAACTTGTTGAGAGATTATATATCAGGCATGAAGGGTCAAGAATGAGCAAGTGGACAATTGTGGTTCCCTTTACTGAGATGAGGAAAGCTGAAGCAGGAGCAGGTCTGAAGAAATTCAAGAGTTCGGATGCAGACACATATGCACGAAAACCTAATCTGTAATCAAGTAGAGACATTGACTTGATCTGGGCTTTATGAGTTCAGGGTAATGTTTGAAGCTAGAGAATTCTGAGAATTGTCACGTAGTAAAGGAATATTTAAAACTGATGGAATGAGGATGGTCAGAAGAAAAGAGATATGAGAAATGGGATGCAGGGAATTAAATATGAATGGGAAATAAAGCAGTAGAATGCAGATAGGATGAGGAGAATCCTTCAAAAAAGCTTGAAAAGGGTCAAAGAGATGGGAGGGAAAAATGCAAGTGTGGTGTCATGGAAACCAACAGAAGAAAGTATTTAAACAAAGAGTATCGAACAACTTGTCAAATGCTGATGAGATGTCTCATTAAGGTAACAACAAAGAGTTGATTTTTAGTTTTAGCAAGATGGAAGTTATCAATGACTTTGACAAGAATAGTTTCAGTGGAGTAGAAGGGATAAAAGCCCGACTGAAATGGCTTTGAAAAGGGAATGAGAAGACAGGAGGAGAGACAACTCCTGTATCAAGCAGTTGGAAGTTTGTTGTGAAAGAGAAATGAGGCAGTAGTTTGATGTGGGATATGAAAAATGGAGTATTTTATTTATTCATTATTACTTTTTTTAAAGTTTATGTATATTGAAAGAGAGAGAGAGGAAGAGAGAGAGATTGAGCTGGGGAAGGACAGAGAGAGAAGGGGACAGAGGATCCAAAGCATGCCCTGTGCTGACAGCAGAGAGCCCCATGCAGGGCTCAAATTCATGAGCCATGAGATCATGACCAGAGTGGAAGTCCAACACTCAACCAACTGAGCCACCCCAGCACCCCCACAATGTAGTATTTTAAAGAGCGAAGATATTCTTGCCTGTTTAAATATTGATAAGGGTAAGCCAGTTGAGAGGAAAAAACTGTAGAAGAGTGTAGAACCTTTAAGTATACAAAAAGATAATGGGATTCCGAATACACTTAGAGGACTGACTGTAGGTAGAAGCCTGGCATTTTATCCATTTTTGCATTAATGAAGGCAGAGGATGTGGGTATTGGTACAGATAGATTGAGTACGGGAAATACATTCATACTAGAAAAATGAAAGAGCAGAGCCACAGATATATACAGAAGCACCATCTGACCTTATGGTGGGTAGGGGAGCGCATGAGCAGTGAAGGTATTGGGACAAATTGGAGAGCACATGCTTTCTGGAAGGGGGCTGCTGCTTCTCAGCTCTACACAAGTTTTTTTTCTTTTGTTGCTTGATCTATTCAAGAGAAACCTAAAATGTGGATTTTAATGGAAGATCTTCCCTTTTTTTAAATTTATTAAAATATTTATTATATAATTTTGACACGTGACATTGTATAAATTTAAGGTATACGAGGTGTTATGTTGATCATTCATATATTTAATATGATTGCTGATCACATAACATTATTGAAGTACAATATTATTGTCTAAATTCGTTACACAGTATATTAAATCTCTGTGGCTTATTTACTACTCCTTACAAGTTTGTACCATCATCCCCTGCCCCATTCCCCGGTAACTACCATTTTGCTCTCTTTTATTTTTTAAATAGCTTTAGGTTTTAGTTTTTATATTTATTTTTTTAAATTATTTTTTTAATGCTTATTTATTTTTGAGAGACAGAGATAGAGAAAGTGAGCAGAGGAGGCGCAGAGAGAGGGAGACAGAAACCCAAGCAGGTTCTATGTTGTCAACACAAAGTGTGACTCAGGGCTCAGTCTCACCAACCACTAGATCATGACCTGAGCTGAAACCAAGAGTCAGATGCTTAACCAACTGAACCACCCAGGTGACCCTTTAGTTAATTTTTTTTTTTTTTTTTGTAATCTCTAAGCCCAACATTGGTCTTGATCTCACCATCCCAGGGATCAAAAGTCACATACTCTACTTACTGAGCCAGCAAGGTGCCCCTACAGGTTTAAGTTTTTAAAAGTCCACATATAGGGGCACCGAGGTGGCTCATTTGGGTAAGTGTATCTTTTCGGCTCAGGTCATGATCTCATGATTCATGAGTATGAACCCCATGTTCGACTCTGTGCTGACAGCATGGAGCTTGGGGCCTACTTCTAATTCTGTGTCTCTCCCTCTCATTCTGCCCCCTCCCTGCCCCTGCTGACACTCTGTCTCTCTTTCTCTCAAAAACAAATAAACATTAACAAAATTTTTTTTTAAATTCCACATATAAGTGAGATAATGTAGTAGTTGTCTTTCTCTAACTTATCTCACATAGCATAATGTACTTGAGGTTTATTCATATTGTTGCAAATGGAAGGATACCCTCCTTTCTCATGGCTGAATAATATTCCACTGTGATTTCATACCACATCCTTTTAACTGGTTTATTCATTGGTGGGCATTTGGGTTGTTTCCATATATTAGCGATTGTGAATAATGCTGTTATAAATATGGGAATGCTTATATCTCATCAAAATCCTATTTTCATTTCCTTTGAGTATACACCCAGATGTGGAATTGCTGGGTCCTATAGTAGATTTATTTAAACATTTTTGAGGGCTGTCTGTATTATTTTTTACAGTGGTTGAACCAATTTATATTCCCATCAACACTGTGTAAAAGTTTCTTTTTACCACATCCTTGCCAACACCTTTTGTTGTCTCTTGTCTTCATGATAATAGCTATTCTAATGGGTGTGAGGTGTTATTGTAATTTTGATTTGCATTTCTCTGATGATTAGTCATACTGAGCCTCTTTTCATGTGCCTGTTGGCCATTTTGCAGTCCTCTTTGAGAAAATATCTATTTAGCTTCCCGCTCCCCCCACCCTTTTTGAATCAGATTGGTTTGTTTTTGCTGTTGTTGTTAAATGGGCTGAGTTCTTTATATATTTTGGCTTTTAACCTTGTATTCAATATATGGTTTACATAAAAATGTTCTGCCATTCTGTAGGTTTCTATTTTGTTGGTTGTTTCTTTTGCTGTGCAGAATCTCCTGAGTTTGATACAGTTCTATTTGTTACTTTTTGTTTCTGTTTGTGCTTTTGGTGTTATGTTCAAAAACTCATTGCCAAGATCAATATGATGAGTTTCTTCTCTATTTTATTTTATGAGTTTTATGATATCAGGTCTTGTGTTCCAGTCTTTGAAAGGTCTCTCAATTTTTAATTTTGACCTAAATTTTATAAAACAAAACAAACAATAGCAACAACAACAGAAGCACTATGTAGGACAAGCAATTACTTCTGACATCTAAATGTAAGCTCAGGATCATGAGTTTGGAGCTTCTGTTCTGGAGGCTTAAAATCTGGTCTCACATACATAAGGACAACTGACATTTGTTCATTGCTTCAGAGGAAATAGAGACCAGGCAAAGAGCAGTACATACCAACCTATACTTTTGCTTCCAACCTGAGAGCGGAAATAAATTTGGTTTCCTAGGGAGTCCCCAGTTTCCTGGACACTTGCCTGAGCAGTCCAAGAGGGATTTGTGCAGAAACTGTGGGTAATCCACACATCCTAACCATACTCTCTAGGAAGATTTTTTTAATTCATGAGTGGGTACATGGGAAAAAAAAACATAGGAACCAAGAAAGAATTAAGTGATACATAAAAGGGAGCAGGATCCTGAAAACTCAGAGGAAAATAATGTTGTCTAAGTCTGCTTACTTTGGGGCACTTGGGTGACTCAGTCGGTTAAGCATCCAACTTTGGCTCAGGTCATGATCTCACCATTCCCGAGTTCCAGCCCCGCGTCGGGCTCTGTGCTGACAGCTCAGAGCCTGGAGCCTACTTTGGATTCTGTGTCTCTCTGTCTCTGCCCTGCCCCACTCATGCTCTGTCTTTCTGTCTCTCAAAAATAAACATAAAAAAAGAAAACAATCTTATATTCTCGGTAATATTAATAATTACAAAATGGTAATAGTAGTGTCAGTAGTAGTAGCAGCTGCTGCCAAAATTTACTGACTATATAGGCCAAACTCTGTTCTAAGTGCTTCATAGGTATTAACTTATTTAAAACTCGTATCAACCAGGTAATAATGCTATTTTTACCCCATATTATAGATATAAACTGAAGCACAGAGAGGGTGAGTAAATATCTCTAGACTGCAAAGAGTTGAGTGTAAAATGATTTAGTAAATATATCACATCGCTTTACTTTAAAATGTTTCAGCATAGAAAATGCTGTGTATGTGAATTTTGATTTATATATACCCCACAGTGGTTACTATGGAGCTGCTGGGTGGGTGAGAAAGTAATCAGAATTTGAAAGACTTAATTTAAAGTCTTCATTCCATGCTCCAAAGACAGTAGCTACAAGCAAGTCAACTCTTTTTATCTCTGGTTAGAACTAGATGGTTTACCAATCAGTATAAAGGGACGTGAGAAATCATGTTCGTTGATGGAATTACTGATGTTTAAGATTTGTGGATTAGCTAGAGATATTAATCAAGCACCAGTGTCTTTGCATAAATAAGATTTAAAATCAAAAAGGTCATTCCCTTTGGAGTAGTATCCCTAGAGTCATCTTGGCCCTGAAATGAATCACAAAACAGAATTCTGTCACCTGATTCTGATGAAAAACTGGCTGGATTCTGCCACTACAGAATTGTTACATATGCGTCAGGTAGATCTTGCAAGGTGCTTCAAAGAACAGGTTGATCTAGCTTCCTATGAAAGGTCATATGACTGTTCTTATACTACTTGCTGTTAATCCAGGCAGAAGTGGTGGGATTCAGACCAACCTCATAGAATATCCAGACCATCCCTGGATAACGAGGAGGGCCTTGTAAGTTGTCTTCAGTCTTTGAAGTATCTCAGGCCATCGGAAATACTGCCATCTGAAGAATCTAACAATTGTGGGGGGCCAAATGGACGTAGTTCACAGCAAATAGATAAATTTAATGGTAGAGAAATTGACTTTCTGAATATTTCCTAGAGAAAGCTATTTTATTTTATTTTATTTTTTTAAAAATTTTTTTCAACGTTTATTTATTTTTGGGACAGACAGAGACAGAGCATGAACGGGGGAGGGGCAGAGAGAGAGGGAGACACAGCATCAGAAGCAGGCTCCAGGCTCTGAGCCATCAGCCCAGAGCCCGACGCGGGGCTCGAACTCACAGACCCGAGATCGTGACCTGGCTGAAGTCGGATGCTTAACCAACTGTGCCACCCAGGCGCCCCGAGAAAGCTATTTTAAACACAAACCAAGTAATGTTGGATTGTGAAGTTCATTTCATATTAATGAAAGATACAATTAGGACTCAAGGTATAATAATAATAATGTGCTCAATAATAATCCTAAAGATAATAGCTACAGTGTGTTGTATCTACAGTGTATTGTACAGTGACAATTCTTCTGAGCCCTTCAGGAACACCATCTCACTTCAGCTTCACCATCATTCTGAGAGACTCAAAATCCAAATGTTCTTCCTCCAAAGTCTATACTGTTAAGCACTATATGGTATTGTTTGGTATATGCTGAATAACAGCATCTATTCATCCATTTATTTTATAAAATATTGAGGATGTACAAATTTTCAGATTTTAAAACTGATAGTGGCGATACAACAAGTAAGACAGACACAGTCCATGCTTTTATGGAGCCTGCATTCTGACTTTTGACCAGTAATTACCCAAATAACTGAAAAGCACAATTTTGATATTAACCAAGTGGTAAAGGAGAAAAACAGAGAGCTCTGAGGACATGTAACCAGTAACAAGTAATGCAGAGTGACAGAAAGTAGAGGGTTGATGAGAGAAAGCTCCCTGGGGGAGAAATTAGATTAGTGGCCTGATGTCCTCCAAGAAATACAGATGTGGCAAATCTGGAAGATATTCTGCCATATTATTAAATAGAATGTTTAACATACCCAAACACCTTATCACTAGGCATGTAGATTAGCAGATGGAATTTTTTACATTAACAGTGAATTCCTCACACCACAAAAATATCACAGGGTCCTCTTAGGTAGCACCTTATCAAGTGTGTGTTTACAGATCATTAAATTCTTAAAGAGAGCCACTGCATAAACATCAACCTGAAATTTAAATAAAATGAACCTCAATTATCATAGACACAGGTTATCACTTGTTGGGTGGTTTATTTTCATTTTAGTTGAGAGGAAGTTGAAATACTGAATCCTTTGTTTCAATTCCACATCAGTTTTATATTATGTCAAATCATTCAGAACAACCCAAAGGGGTACATACTATTACTCGTCCCTTCTTATTTTTGGGAAACCTGATGCATAAAGAAGCACATTAACTTGCCAAATCTTACGTGCTTAGTAAGTGGTAAAACTGGAATTCAAGTCCTGGGATTCAAACCCAGGTACCCTGGCTCAGAGTCTAGCTCTTAACACCAAAGCTACGTTGCATAGGCTCATAAGTTGTATGCTTACCTATTCAGAAAATATCCATATACTTTAATATCCTATAAATTCATATACCTATGAAATACATATATAGGTATGTATATTTCCAAAGTTTTCGTAAATAGAAGGTAGAAAAAAAAACAGGAAAAATTGAGAAATCATCAAAAAACTGCTGAATTTACCTTATTGGTAAATTCTCTTGAAGTGTTTGGCAAAGATAATTGGTGTGCTGCATCCAACACTCCATAGTCTGTGGTAAAGGTGGGGTATCTCCATCTTTTTTCAAAGAGCAAACACAGCTGTGTTTTTACATCTTTACCAAATTGGTAGAGATGGCACAAAGTAATGTCACATTCATCTTACTTTTGAATATAGATGTAAAAATGTCAGAAAAGGCATTTTAGGGACTACAGTTTATCACAATTAAATATGGTTTTCCCTGGATTGCAATTACAGTTAAATATTACCATGTTAATCAATCAATATATCAATATATAATTATATTAGTAGTTAAAATGAGAGAAAAATTATCTCAATAGATACTTCAGACGGTATTAGTATTTAATAATAATAATTAGTAAGTATTAAGTCCTGACTCTGGTAATTACTATTCTAGGTATTTGGTGTATAAAGCAAGGATTTCTGCTCTTATGGAGCTTACTTAGTAATAGAGGGAGATAACAATAAAAAATAAATCTAATAAATAAATCATATTGTATGATTTAATTTCCTTCCATAAATTTCATGGAAGGAAATAGAAAAAAAAGAAAGGAGGAAGATAATGGAGATTGGTAGTGCTAGGTGGAGTGGAAGAGTAGAGTGTAATTTCAAATAAGGTGGTTTTCAGTAGACTTCACTGAGAATGTGACATTGATGAAGGTAAGAGTCAGTATGACAGTTATCCTGGAGGAGCCCACTCTAGGCGGAGGGAACAACCAGTGCCAAAGCCAAGGTGGAAGTTTCCCTGGCACAGCTGGGAAACAGCAGAGAGGCTGGTGTGCTTAGAGTGGAACCAGCTAAGGCAAGGATAGTAGGAAATGAGGTCAGGGAGTGCCTAGTACAAGAAAGAAGAACATGTAGAGACTTGGGTTTTATAAAAGCTTTGCTTTTTATCTTAGATGAGAAGCCACCACTGGGTTTTGAGAGAGGAGTCATTTTATCTGAAGCATGTTCTAAAAGGATCCTTCTGGCTTTTCAACTTTAGACTGTACTGTAGGGGAGCATAGAGACCATGTAGGAACCAGGCAAGTAATCACCACACATGAGAATGGAGATAATGAAAGTAGGTGAGATTCTGGGTAAATTTTAAAGAGAGACCCAACAGAATGCTGAACCGTTAGATGTGGGGTAATAGAGAAAGAATGGGGTGAGGCATGTTTTTGCATGAAAAACTGGAAGGAAAGAAATCTGGTAGTGTAGGCTTAGAGGCAGGGAGTTGGGGGAGGACAGGAGAGCAGTTTAAATTATGTTGAATTTGAGAAGTCTCCGAGGCAATAAGGTGGATGTATCATATAGACAATTCTAGATATAGGTGAGACTTCTGGGCTGATGCTAATTTGAGATTCATCTGCACAAGAATGACATTTAATGCTCTGAGAATGAGAATGCTCTGAGCTCACCAAGGGAGTGAGGATTGATGAGAAGAGAGGGGAGGTTAGGGGAATGGAGGGGAGGAGAGGGAAGAGGAGAAGAAGTTAGGGGAGGGGAGGAGAGGCCTGCCATGCACTAATCCCTAGCACTTGCAGCTTAAGGAGCAAGGATATACAAGAGAAACCAGCAAAGAAGACTGAGAAAGGAGGACCAGGGAGGTGATATTGAAAACAAATTAACTGTGATGTCTGTCTTTGTTATCTTCACATGTGGTGCTGTTGAAGGCACTTATGGAGTCAGGGATGCTACCTCTTTACTCTTAAAGGCCATGCAGGAGCATGAATCCTGCTCTGAGTATCCACTCATACTCATTTGTCTGTAGCAGGTCTCTGCCCAGTACTTTCTCCTCTCTCGCTGAACACTGCTCGGATTAATGGGGTTTTGGGGTGGTGGTGGGGTGGTCCAGAGCTGACAGCCAAGAAAGAATTCTTGAAGATGTCTTTGGTGCAAAAAGGTGATTTTATTAAGGCACAGGAACAGGACCTCTGGGCAGAAAGAGCTGCACTGGGGTTGTGATGGGTAACTGATTATATACCCTCAGATTGGAAGGGGATTAGGGACAGCGTAAGTCTCTAAGGTTTTTGGAAACAAGGTTTCCAGGACCTTGAGGGGCTATCTGCTATTAGGAAAATGCCGTTTTTACCATTTAGTAAAATCTCAGTCATGAGACCCTTCAGATGTATATCAGGGAGGCATAAACTTGGAGAATGATTGCCAGTCTATATCTTGGGGAAGTTGAGATAAGGGAGGTTTTAAAAGGAATTTTTATATGTTAAAGTAGACTTATAGGTTCCTGGGGGGTCAGGATAACATTAAACCAGATTCCCTTTTGCCCCCTAGCAAAGTGTCATCATCGAGGCAGCTGAGCTCCTAGAAGGAGGTCACTCTGCTTGTTTCAAGGACTTGTCACTGGGCTGTACGAAGTAAGGGAATTTAATTTTTCATTTACCTTTGTTTCCCACACCACCATGGCAAGCACTTTAACTCCTTTGCATTTTGATGAGGGTGATATTAGGGCTCTAGGAAACAGTATAGATTTCTAGAGATTAGGCTATGGCTAAGATTGCCTTTTTCTTGCAGTTTACTAAGTTATCTGTAAACTGAAGGAGACTCCTGTCCTGCATGACTGTGATCTCTATCAGTCAACCATTTGCTTTCTTTTCTTTCCCCTGTTCTTGGGCAGCCCAGCAGTGTCCAAGGAATATCACACATATTCCACCTGGTGATAGGGGGATGGTGCTGTTAGCCTGTACATTGCCTTCAGCTTGCCCCACACTCCACAATCAAGATTATGCCCCTACTTGCCTCTCTGAGGCCATGGCTACTGGTTTGATACAGTGATTGATCCCAAACTGGTATTTTTCTGTACTCTGTTCCAGAAGATGTTACTAGGCATTAGTAACTTCTGTCTGTGAAAGAACAGTTTCATGCCTTTGACACGGTTTTCTGAATTACCCTTCAAGGTCCAGTTCAAAAGTCACTTTACTCTGGGCATCCTTCCCAGACCTTGCTTCTCCCAAGCAGGAAGGAACTTCTGCACTTCCATAGCTCTTTACGAGCACTCAATTTATGGGTGCTTTTAACTTTCATCTTGTGTTAGAGTCTTTGGAGGGAATGTTTTAGCTTTTCTCTTAGATTCTAGATTCTTTGACATCAGTATCTAGATACCACCCCCACAAAATGTAGCATTAATCCTACATGTACACTAATCCTTCTAATCCTACCTCTCAATATAAATAACATTAACTTATTTGAAACCCAGAGATGAAAGTACAATAGTCCTCTATTTCCTATTCTGTTGTTATGTCCCTTCCCAGAACAAATTCAACTCTGAAAGAAGATATAAATGCCACTTAGATCTGTGTGAATGCTTTTTAAAAGTAATTATTAAAGACTAGTTCGAGCATTGCAAATCTTATGTAATACTTTTATTGATCGATTCTAATTGACTTTAAATATCTGCCATGATATATGGTGAATATGTTTTTTAATACACAAAAATAATGACTTAAAGAACAGATTTTCGGGGCGCCTGGGTGGCGCAGTCGGTTAAGCGTCCGACTTCAGCCAGGTCACGATCTCACGGTCCGTGAGTTCGAGCCCCGCGTCAGGCTCTGGGCTGATGGCTCAGAGCCTGGAGCCTGTTTCCCATTCTGTGTCTCCCTCTCTCTCTGCCCCTCCCCCGTTCATGCTCTGTCTCTCTCTGTCCCAAAAATAAATAAACGTTGAAAAAAAAAAATTAAAAAAAAAAAAAAAAAAAGAACAGATTTTCTTTCCTTAGAAATTACCCAGTGAAACATAAAAATGAAGCTATATAAAGATCTAAAGCAATAAGTATAAAAATATTGTAAATGAAGGATCGGAGGCATATAACCTACCATTTGTTTTCTATTAGCAAGGGCATAAGATAGTTACATTTGTTTTGGAAAGATGTATTATATAAGGGCCTGAAATCCCAGACACAGAAGGGAATGCACATTGATTTCTCTGAAAATGATTTATGATTTAGGCACTGGTGGGAAATCTTTTTTTTTTTTTTTTTCATTTTACATCTCACTTGAAAGCATTCACTTTATTTGGTCCCTAAAGTTCTTTTTTCTCTTACAAATGTTTGTGCTAAGTGAAAATTTCTATAGGAATTTTACATTTTTTTGCATCAATTTTAGACTTTAGAAATTTAAAAAATAACAGACTTTGAGTCCTTCTATAATTATATTAAGCACATAGATCATGTATATCCTAGGGACCTGCTTGGTAACAGTCTATATGATGGAGAGATAGAGTTAATTCAGGTTGATTTTGCTTATGGACAAAAAGCTGTTCTAAAGTAGTTCATTTAAAAAATCTGATTTGTGTATGTGCTTTATATGCGAAAAGAGTTCACTTTATAGATTCCAATGGTCTAATCACATTTTTATTAAGAATGATCTAAACTTCTTTTTAATGGCATTTAACATTACATCATTATTACTGAGAAAGTACTGATATTTGTGTAT
Source organism: Puma concolor (assembly GCF_028749965.1). Taxonomy (NCBI): domain Eukaryota; kingdom Metazoa; phylum Chordata; class Mammalia; order Carnivora; family Felidae; genus Puma; species Puma concolor. The sequence continues at coordinate 88,223,083 of NC_141671.1, read as the reverse complement.
CTGAGAGTAGAGAGAAGATATTTGAAACTTGGAAACTTTCTTGAAAGTTTGAGGAAACATATAATTTCATGCCTTTAAAAGTACATGAAACCTAGGTAGGTTAATAAATTAAAATACAATATTGGTTATTGAATGAAGAATTTAATTTGCATGTGATAAATTAATAAATAATGACAGATCTACAACTCTGATCTTGTTGAAAATATTAATATTAGAATTATATCTAATTGATGGTAATGATGGATTGAGGATTGATTTAGGAAAGATTCACAGGCAAATATTGTGTAACAGTTTAGTATTAATAGTTTATTTTTTTTAGTAAAAATGGAATATTATAGAAGTCCATAGTATACAAAATTTCCCTATTCATATATGTAACTGTGGAAGAAATTTAGAAATTAGATTCAATTGTCCACTTGAGTTCTCTTAAAATAAAACAGAAAATGAAAATTGAAATAGAGCCTTGGGAATTTGAATAATCCATTTTAGATTAGTCTAGACCATTCTAGATTAATATTTCTGTAATGAAACTTAGCTTTTTCTGTCTTTCTCTAGATTTTCAGCACTGCAAAATACCAATGTTTTTCTGCATTACACTTAAAGAACATATATGCTACTCTTCATTAAAATAATGTTGATTTTAGCTTGTGATTTGTTTGCTGTGCTACTCTTAGTACACCTTAGCACTTCTTGAAAATGGCATGTGGAATGAGCTACATGCATAGTATTATTCATCACCTCCTTTCAAGTAGCTCATGAAGACGTCCATTCAAGCCCATGTAGAAGGTCATAGTTTTTAATGGCCCAATCGTGAAAGGAGTCACAGTAGTGTGCAATAATGATAAACTTTCCATAAATGTTTATGGTTTACAATAGAAAGATGCTATTAATATATGTGTATTAAAAATATTATGAGCTTAAAAAATTATGGTAGTATTTATACATGAGTGTTAAGCCTAAATGGAAATGTTTTTGTTTCCGAAATTAATCTTTTTTCCTTGTAGTTTCCTATTTCCATACCTCCCTTTGCCCTTACTTTTGTCTAAATATAGTTACAGAACTCTGCATTCTTGAATGCTACCTCCTCCTAACCCTCTACTCCATGACTGCCAACCAAAATTCAGAATGGAAATTTCAAAATAAATTGTTACATTTTGCTCTATATCTAGATTATGAATTAAATGTGAAATTAGTTTTTCACTTATAGAAACTTGAATTACAGCATGTTCGTTAGACTTTAACTACTATTTGATGTGGCAGACTCATGTAAAACAGAAAAAAACGAGAAATAATTAACAGTTAGTAGAGATACCCAAAGTTTAAATAAATGTAAGTAATATAATACAATCCATTATAAAATTTGGAATTTTTAAGCCTTTGGTTTTATTTAATGAATAGAGAGATATCAGAAAGAAGACAGAGGAAGTACTTATTGACTTCATTTATGTACATTGCTACTAAAAATTGTTTATGATCTTGCGATGGATTCTACAGAGAACAGCTGAAAAAGTAAATTAGTATGCCATAAGGACTGGTTAAACTCTCAGTTTTACCTCAAATGTATTTATAGGTGTGTTAAGGGAGGCATTCATCAGACTGTTATGATTTAAAACTTTAAATTGTATGTAATTATAGTTGGATGACAGCTTTAGAATTTCTCTTTGTTTGTTTCATCAGTCATGTTAGCTGATATTTCAACTTGAATGCTAATTTCTTAGTGCTTTAAAGACAGCTTTATGAATGTCATAGGTTAAAGGGAGAAAATGCAACATTAGTTTGATTAATATTTTGAGCTAATGGGAAAAGAATGATTGATCTTAATCTCCTTCACTAAAACAACCAAGCTGGTGCAATAATCTGCAGAATTACTAAGAGAATTTATGTGGTACTTGTAGAGTCAGTTCTATCACAAAGGTCAAAAGCTCAGACTTTGCAGTCTGACAGCTCATAATTTACTGTTAGGTTGACATTTTTTGTGCCTCAATTTCCATATGGGTTTATTAGGGATTAAAATATATTACCAATAAAGCATCTACAGTAGCACATGGTATCATAATGTCATACCACTACAAACCCATCAAAATGACTAAAATGAAAAATTCAAATAATACTAACTGTTGGACCAGAATGTGGAATATCTAGCACTCACACGTTGCTAGGTGTAAATAATGGAACCTCAATAAATACATAAGTGAAAAAAATTAACAAATTAAATTAAAAATTTTTTGGAATTTGTAATTCATAAAGGTGAGTTGTTAATATCAGGGCATGTGTAAATTCACATACATTTAATAAATTAGCAAATTATTTCATTTTTGTCAGCTTGGATGTTTAGATGCCTAATCAGGGCTATATTTCTCACTATTGTTTGGAGATGACCTATTTTTTTTTTTAATATTTTTCTTTTTTTGTTCTTTTTTTTTTTTTGAGAGAAAGAGAGCATGTGCATGAGCAGGGTCAGGGCAGAGAGAGAGAGGGAGAGAGAGAATTTTAAGCAGGCTCCATGCTCAACAAAAAGCCCCATGCAGGGCTTGATTCCATGACCACAAGTTCATGACCTGAGCCAAAATCAAGAGTTGGATGCTTAGCTGACTGAACCACCCAGGTGCCCCAAGAAAGATGACCAACTGCTAAGAAATTGTTATTGCTTAGAGTGGTTTTATATACTTGGTAAAGATAATTAAAATTTTTTTTTTTTTTTAATTTTTTTTTTTTCAACGTTTATTTATTTGTGGGACAGAGAGAAACAGAGCATGAACGGGGGAGGGGCAGAGAGAGAGGGAGACACAGAATCGGAAACAGGCTCCAGGCTCTGAGCCATCAGCCCAGAGCCCGACGCGGGGCTCGAACTCACGGACCGCGAGATCGTGACCTGGCTGAAGTCGGACGCTTAACCGACTGCGCCACCCAGGCGCCCAAAGATAATTAAAATTTAAAATATAGAATATAGCTTTTTTTTTAATTAATGAAGGGAGGGGATATGTCAACAGATGAAATGGTATAGTGTAGAAAAGGAGTTACATACGAGCTCTATTCAATAAGACCTCCTCTCTGCTAAAAACTGTGTATTTGTCATATGAATATTTTCATAAAAATAAAGAAGTTAGAAGACAAATCCCTCTATATCTTTCATCCTAACTCAAAAGCTGCTTTTGACCTTTACCATGTTTCCCTCTGTTGCTTAAATTGATATCTATATATGTAGGTACACACATGTGTGCATTTATGCATGTATATTCTGAACTTAGATTATATTTTCTGTTCTATATTTTTACCTAAGATTATATGCTAAGCTGTCATTATATTCAGTATTTAAAATTATTGTATAGCTTGGGGCGCCTGGGTGGCGCAGTCGGTTAAGCGTCCGACTTCAGCCAGGTCACGATCTCGCGGTCCGTGAGTTCGAGCCCCGCGTCGGGCTCTGGGCTGATGGCTCAGAGCCTGGAGCCTGTTTCCGATTCTGTGTCTCCCTCTCTCTTTGCCCCTCGCCCGTTCATGCTCTGTCTCTCTCTGTCCCAAAAATAAAAAAAAAAAAAAAAAAAAAAAAAAAAAAAAAAAAAATTATTGTATAGCAGTACATTGATTTATTTCATAATTTACTTCTCTGAATATTTGGGATAGGTTTTTGTTGTTGTTATTTTTGAATGACATCTAACCTGGTATAGTTTTTCTGTTTTTGTTTTTGTTTTTGTTTATGTTTTTTATGACTTCCTTAGGATTATTAGGTCAAAGGGTATGTACTTGGTTGTGATTCTGGATAAGTACAGATATTTTGCATTCTAAAAAAAGTACCAAGGTAAAGTTGTTATTCACACTGTACATTGCACATATAACCAAGATCATATCCCAGTGAAATGGGACATCCTGGTCAGCAGGAAGTATTGTCACTAAAGTTACTTTTACCAATTTATGAAGTAATAAAGACACTATTTTTGAAATTTAATTATTTTGATCAATAGTGTAGTTTCTTAAATGTTTACTTAATGATTGGATTTCCTCTTGTTTTGAATAACCTCCTAATGTCTTTGACTAGTTAGCTATTTGAGTCCTTTTTGTTTTATGCATGGTAGAATCTGTATAATGTAGGATTAGTCCTTGCCTGCCATATATGTCGGATTCCATTCCATTTTATTTTTTGTCATAATAGGAAAACCATATATGTTGTCATTCTGGAGTCAACATACTTTTGCACCAATGTCATTTGTTTAGAATCTTCTACACATTTATGCCATTTTCTTACTAGGTTTTTTCAATTTTAAGCTTTTACATCTAACTTTTTAAAAAAAGATTATTTATTTTGATAAAGAGAGAGCATGCATGGGAAGGGCAGAGAGAGGGAGAGAGAGAACCCAAGCAGGCTCCATGCTGTCAGCACAGAGCCCAATGCAGAGCTCGATCTCACAAACCATGAGATCATGACCTGAGCTGAAATCAAGAGTCAGATGTTTAACCGACTGAACAACCCAGGCGCCCAGTACATTTAACTTTTAATTACCCTAAGGTTCGCTTTGTGTCTCCTTAATTACCATAAAGTTTATTTTGTACATGGCATTTGATATGGTCTAAATAACTTTCCTGAATATTTTAACTTCACTGCATATCACCAAAATAAACTAAATTGAGCCTTGCTTAGAGATAGGAGATTTTGATAAGCACCAAATACAATGTGATAATGAAATTGGGAGGGAAAAATTCCCTGATGTTAAGATTTATGTTTCTATTTCTACACTCATGCTTCACACGAGTACAACCTAGAGATCCACTGGGGTTATCATTTTTTGAGAATTAAATACAAATTGAGTTAAACTTCACAAAGATGATGAGGTTAATGTTTTATTTAATGTGTCAGGATGCTTGGAGGAGGTGGACTTGCATGTTGCCACTGAATTCTCAATCTTACCAAGTCTCACATCCTGGAGCTGTTTTCATTTCTCTGCTTCAGGTGTAAAATATGAACCACATGACTTTTCTTTCTAATGATACTCATTTGCCCAGAACTTTTGTGTGTGCAAAAGATTTTGATGTTTTTCCCCTATTCTAGAATTTTTTTTTCTAAATAAAGAGAATGTGTCTTTTCAGCAAATAAAACTAATGAAATTAAATGTCAGTGTTTATCATCAACATTCTTTACCTTTATCCGTATTGTCCAATATCCTGCCATGTCGTTTGGACTCCTTTCTTCCTTATGCATAGTTTCTTCCCCCAGTAATATTTCTGTTAAATTGCTACTTTGAACAGTTTGGGTATATTTCACTCCGCTGTTTCCATAAAGAACCTACTCTCTGGGCACCTGGGTGGTTTAGTTGGTTAAGTGTCCAACTTTGACTCAGGTCATGATCTCACTATTCATGAGTTTGAGCCCTGTGTCGGGCTCTGTGCTGACGGCTTGGAGCCTGGAGTCTGCTTCAGATTCTGTGTCTCCCTCTCTCTCTGCCCCTCCCCTGCTTGTGCTCTGTGTCTCTGCCTCTCAAAAATAAATAAACATTAAAAAATTTTTTTTAAAAGAACATACTCTCAGGTCTTGGTGTTTCCCTCATTAAAGTTTTCTATGAAGGTATTTCCTAAGTAAAGTCTCTTCTCTCTGGGCATCTGGAGCCAGCTATAGAAATAGAAATTTATTTCTCCTTAATATACCATAACTTACCTCCCTGTTTGGACAAAATAGAATGATATTCTTCTCCTACCCCCCAAACCCCCATTTGCCTATGAACAATGGAAGGAATTTAATTGTGTGAATTGAGCCAGGGTTTATAGTTTATAAGTTTATTTTTTATTTCCTAGACCTGACACCTGTTAAGATGAGCAAATGGAGAAGGTAATGGCATTAGGTACCTTTTGAAAGGCCACAGTTATCTTGTATTAAATGGGATATATTTCTCTGGTGAGGTGAATATCATGGATCTGATTGAAGGAGAGAGGGCCTCAACTCTGTTTCTGGCCATCCCACACCTCTGTTATTTGAGGAAAGTCATTTTGCCTCACCAGTGTTCATTTTCTCATTTGTAAAATGAAGCAATCTGACTAGTTTACCTCTTTCTGAAGTGATCATTTTGGCCTATTTAAAAGATCCTATTTTAAAATACATAGATTCTTGCTTTCAAGCCTGTTCCCTTTTTGCTTTACCTGATAGCATGCCTTTTTACGTAGTCAGTAGTTTCATGGCTACTTTTAAGATAATATTTCATTTTAAATTATAGAATAGTTGGGCTGTGTGGGAGGAAAAAAAATTTTTAAATCATAGAACAGTTAGGCTGTGTGGGAGGAAAAACTCTTCTATCTAAAGAATATCGATCTCTGCCACAAACAACCAAGTTTTTCTTAGTTCACAGGTTAAATTCACACAACTTGGGAAAAAAAACTGGAAAATACCAAAGCAAAATTTATGAAGTGAAAATTATAAATAATCAATCACAGATAATATTGAAATATTGTTATATAGTTTTAATACTTTCTGTTCTGTTCTAAAACATTTTGCAGGGCATTGTTAAGAAAGTCCCCTACTTTGTTTATAATTACAGTAAATGTGGAGTTTAATACTTAAAAGAAAGTTAATGGTCTGTCAGTATTTGTAACAATCTTCAATATTGAATGACATTGTTCAAAGTCCTTATTTTCAGTTTTTTCAAATGTAATTAGCTAATCCCTCCATGCTTAAGGATAAAATGCTTTTTCTTTCTCAAGGAACTTAAAAATTTGTTCTATGCCACTAATGAGAATTTTGAAAATATATCAGTAGCAATGCCTGCTAAATCTCTGCGCTTAGGGGTGGCAGGCTTGGGTGAGGTGATGAAGCAAGCAGGAGACTGCGATGTTGGTGGGTAGCACTTTGGGTCTGGAATCAGACCCGAGTTCTCTGGGATGTGTACTGCACACTGGTACTAGGCTGTCTTTAGAAAAAACATGAGATCCTCACAAATAAAACTGTACTGTAAACCACATCAGGAACCAGCACAAGTGGACTGTGGCAATGAGTGACATTTTATGAAATATTTTGTTCCATAAGCCCTGGGTCCTCATGTTTCCTTTGGAGGCTCTGTGGTTGCTGTGCTTGGAGCATCACTGGATAAAATTGGAAGCAGGTTCTTTTTCTCTCTATTTTTATTTGCATTATCATAAACACAAATACCAGGTGTATTCTCCTGGTGATTCCCAAATGAGCGATATAGTCTTTGAACAAGTGGGTGGGGAGGCCCAGGTGCTACAAAGAATTAAACACATGGGTAGATGGTTGTTGGCAAAGGAAGACCCCCTATTTGAGGAACTGAAAATCTAAAAGCCTTTTTGAGTCTTTGTTGATTTCAATGGGAAGAGGAGTAGGGACTTTCATTCTTAAGTCCCCTTTGACTGATTCCTGCTTCCAGACAAAGTCCTTTATCTTTGCCCTGGGGCTGATCCAAATGTGGAAACAGCTTCTACCACGGGATCATAACACTCCAAAGCACCCTGGATAAAAGAAAGTTACGAAAGCAGCTTTTTCACTAAAGCTTTACTAAAGGGTCAGCTCGATCACCTCACAATAACTTATAATAACCTGATTTATTTCCTACTTAGAAACCGCAGTGGTTATTCCTACCCAGGTGGCACCTTGGCTGACTGCCATCTTCCTTGCTTTTCTCCTGACCTTCCAATTGCTTTTTTCAAGGGGTGAGAAAAACCTCTTGCTATTATGTAGGGCAGCATTTACCTCTAGTTCCTGGCCCAAACTTGCAAATCTGTACCCGTAAAAATGCTCAGAGTACAATGTAACAATATCCCTGCTCCTTTGAAGGCACTTGTGTTGATATATAACAGTTATTTTTCGGTTAGGCCTACGTAGCATTTTCTATCTGTAAATATTTTTGTAATATTGTGCATTGGCTATATAAAGCTGAGATATAAACTACTATTGGGATCACCTCGTAAACATAAGTGCATCCAGACTTCCTGTGAAAGTGGCAATCAGACTGAGCTGCTTCTCTGGCTGTGCCTTGGAGGGTGATTTGGGGAGTAGCTATTTGAATTCTCTTTTCGCATTATGCTGGGATTTCTTAGCTATTTTATTTTATTTTATTTTTTTCTGAGTGCCATGCCCACACTCTGGAGTTATCTTCTTGTCAACTTGTATGGTGACACCACTTGTAAATAAATGCCATGGTGTAGTTTTTCTTTCTTACAGAACTGTTGATAGAAGTATAATGAAATTCATTCCTTGTGTCGTTGACCTTTACTTTTAAAAAGTACATTTTCATATTGGAACAGCTAAGCCATTAGCATGTGCAAAAACATCTGTTGTAGCATTTGTAATTAGATTTGGAATGATTTTTTTTTTTTTTTTTTTTTTTTACCATCCCATGCACTGATACCATAGTTGTTGCCAGCCTATATATTGGTAACATAAGGACTCACCTATTTCCATATCTGTGGTATCACTGCAAAATCATGATGCTCTTTGAGCTGAGTAAAGACAGTCTAATCTTAGCAATATCCTTGAGTATATTTCAAGAATCTTTTTTTTTTTTTTTTTTTTTAAATTTTTTTTTTTTTTTTCAACGTTTATTTATTTTTGGGACAGAGAGAGACAGAGCATGAACGGGGGAGGGTCAGAGAGAGAGGGAGACACAGAATCGGAAACAGGCTCCAGGCTCCGAGCCATCAGCCCAGAGCCCGACGCGGGGCTCGAACTCACGGACCGCGAGATCGTGACCTGGCTGAAGTCGGACGCTTAACCGACTGCGCCACCCAGGCGCCCCTCAAGAATCTTTTAAAATGTCAACTGAGAGCTCAAAGATGTAGAGAGCTGGAAGGACATTACTCCCATCCTTATAAGAAAAAAGCTGGACTAACTACAAATTAAAGAGCAAACCACTAACCCCAAATGGTGAAAGATAGGGAAAAACAGGACCCCAGACTTTGAGTATTTGAGGAGATGTTGCCAAAAATTATATAAACCAATAAGAAAATGTAGCTAAATGTTTTTTAAAAAGAATTACTAAAGGCTAAATATGGGTTTGTGATAGTGGGAAGCCTCTGGAGGCCACAGCCACAAGGGTTTGTACCTTCTTACAGGCTTTTCCTCCATGAAGACCACCAAATACTTGCAGGGATGATTATGGAGAATCCTGAGAAAGGTTCCTTGTGGTCCTGGCTGAGCAAGGGGAACAGAAATCATTGCCAAAATGTCACTGAGATCCACGTTCTTTATCTTCCTTATGGAATAAAAGCGTTGGTACACCCAGTGAAGAGCAACAAAAATCTATTGCATTGGAGCACTGGTGAACCCTTTGCAGTTGGAGGAGAAGAATAAGGAGAAAAATTTTCTCCTTCTAACAAAGGGGTGGAAATACATGCTAGACTCAGAGTACAGCTGGAGGAAGAGCAGGAACCATGGGGAAAGCCACAAAGCCTAGGTGCAGCCTCACAGCGCTTGCCTAACAACAAGGTTTAATCAGAACATCAGAGAAGGCCTCCCTTTCAGACCACCCCCTCCAGGCCGATAAACAGAGATTGAAAAAACACCCCCTCACTGAAGAGCTAGCAGAGAAGTTGTGTTCATCCTTAAGCATAAAATGTATTATCTCAGTATCAACAGGCCTGCACATATATACAGCTTCAACAATAATTATGCAGTATATACAAGGCAAGAAAAAACAGTCTAAAGGGACAAAAAATTATGACTCAGATATGATACAGGTGGGACAGTTACCAGAGAATTTAGTTATTTATATGTTAAATGTTATAATGCAGAATTTCCTTGAAAATGTCAATAAAATTGATTAACCTCTAGCAAGACTGACCAAGAGAAAAAGAGAGAAAACACACAATAATATCAGGAGTGGGGCTGCCTGGGTGGCTCAGTCAGTTGAATGTCCAACTCTTGATTTTGGCTCAGGTCATGATCTCATAGTCATGAGATCAAGCTACACGTTGGGCTCTGTGCTGAGCATGGAGCCTGCTTGGGATTCTCTCTCTCTCTCTCTCTCTCTCTCTCTCCCTCCCTCCCTCCCTCCCTCCCCCTCTCTCCCTCTCTCTCTGCCCCTCCCCCATGGGCACTCTCTCTCTCTCTCTCAAAAGAAAGCAAATAATATCAGGAATGAAAGACAGAGCATCATTACAAACCCATAGTTATTAAATGGATAGCAATGGGTTACTGAAAACATATTTAAGCCTACATGTTTAACAACTAAGATCCTATGGCCCAATCTCTTGAAAGACACAAACTACTAAAACTCACTCAGAAAGAAATAGAAAATCTGAATGGTTCTATACATAAAAAGAATTAAGCTATGGGTAAAAATCTTCCCAAAAAATAGAATTCCAAACCCAGATGTTTTCATTGGTAAATTCTATCAATATTTAATGAGGAAAATAATACTAATTCTACACAATCCCTTTCAGAAAATAGAAGAAGAAAGAGCACTCCTATGCTCCTTCTATGAGGCCAGCATTATGCTAATATCAAAACCTGAGGAAGACTTTATACAAAAACAAAACTAGAAACCAATATCCCTCATGAACATATACATAAATTTGCTCAACAAATATGAAAGACTGATTCAAAAATTTGAAAAATCAATGTAATACCCTGTATTAACAGACTTATTATTTTCTTATTAATAAGAAAAACACATATGACAATATCAACAGATGCAGAAAAAGTATTCAACAAAATTCAATTTTAATTTATGATTTAAAAAATTCCTCAGCAAACTAGGAATAAAGGAAACTTCCTTTACCTAATAAAGGACATATACAGAAAACTTCCAGCACACATCCTCAGTATGAGTGCTTGATAGTCTGAATGCTTTCTGTTAATATGTGAACAAGGCAAGAATATTGTCTCTCACTAACATTATTAACAATGCACTGGAAGTACTAGCCAATACAGTAAGACCAGAATAAGAGGTAAAGGGCATATGGATTAGATGGGTGAAAATAAAATGATCTATATTTGCTGACCAGAGAATTGTCTGTTTAGAAAATCCCATGGACTTTATAAATGAATTCCAGAGTACATAAATGAGTTTCACAAGTTTGTAGACTATATAGTCAATATTCAAAAGCCAATAATCCCTATTTACCAACAATGAACAGTTGGAATTTGAAATAAAAAACAGTACCACTTACAATTGCTCAAAAAAATGGAATAGGTGTAAATTAAACAAAAAATGTGCAGGTTATAAATCTAAAAACTCCAAAACTCTGATGAAAGAAATCAAAGAATATTTAAGTAAGTGAAGACATTACACCATGTATATTGATCAGAAGACTCAACATTGTTAAGGTGTCAGTTATTCCCAATTTGATCTATAAATTTAATGTAATCCCAACTAAAGCCCCGGAAAACTAATATATTTTTTAGATATCAGTATGCTTATTTTATAACTTATATGGAAAATTGAAAGAACTGGGATAGAGAAACCAATTGAAAAATAAGGATAAATTTAGAAGACAATATTCTCTGATTTCAAGATGTACTGTAAAGCTACACTGATAATTCAGTATGATGTTACTGAAAAGAGAGTTATATACATTAATGAAACTTGATAGCACAGAATAGACCCACACAAATGTAGACCATTGTATTAGTCAACTCATTTTGAAAAAGGTGCAAAAGCAAGTCAATGGAGAAAAGACAGTCCTTTTAAATAATGGTACTGGAGCATTTAGACAATCCTTTGCAAAACAAAACAAAAACAACCTCAACACACACCTCAAACTTTATACAAAAATTAGCTAAAAATGAATCATAGTCCTAAATATAAAATGCAAGGCTATAGAACATCTAGAAGAGTACAAAGGAGTAATTCTGAGCCCACTGGGGTTTGACAATGAGTTTTTAGGTATGACACAATAAGCATGATTCATAATAGAAAAAATGGTAAGTTTTGTACTTTATTAAAATTAAAATTTTATCCTGTACAAGACAATGCTAATAAAATGAAAAGACAAACCACAGATTGAGAGAAATTATTTGCAAATCATATATCCAATAAAGTAGTTCTTTCCAGAATACAAAAAGAATGTAAAATCTGATAAGAAAAAAATTAAATTAAAAATGGGCAATAAATCTGAACAGATACTTCACCAAAGTAGTTCTATAAATTATAAATTAATATATAGGAAGATGCTTAACAACATGATTTTTAGGGAAATGCAAATTAAAACCACAATATGGTATCAGTTCAAATCTATTAAATGGCTAAAATAAAAAAGGTTAACAATACCAAGCAATGACCAGAGCGCAGAGCAGTAAGAACTCTAATTCATTGCTGGTGGGAATACAAAATGATACCACCACCTTGAAAATAGTCTGTCGGTTTCCTATAAAATTGAAAACACAGTTATCATAGGACCTAGCATTCTCAAACATAGGTATTTACCAAGAGAACTGAATACCTATGTTTACACAAAAATCTGTGTGTGAATATTTGTAATCTCTAAAAGTTGTAAACAATCCAGATGGCTTTCAACATGTGACTGGATAAACAACAGTATATCCACATGATAACATATTACTTAATAAAAAAAGGAATGAAACACTGATTCATGAAACAGCATGAATAAATCTTACAAGCACTTTTCTAAATGAAAGAAACCAGATTCAAAATGCTACACACTAGCCTTTTATTTATATGACATTCTGGTAAAAGCATAGGCATAGAAAATAGGTCAGTGATTGCCAGAGGTTGGAATGAAAATAAAGATTGGCTATAAAACTTGCACAAGAGAATTATTAGAGTTATAACTGTTGTATATGGTACTGTGATGGTGGTTACATGATTCTAATCAGTCACCAATACCCTTAGAACTATAAACTGCAAAGCATACCTTATATTATATGCAAATAAAAAAATAAAATTTGAGGATCCCAGAATGAAATGAAGACCAGGACAAAAACATCCTAAGTATATTACAAATGCGTGACATAACCTCACTAAAGGCAGTGGCAGAAGAAAAGAACTCACCTAAAATGTTTGGCTTCATCTAGATACTGTACAGCTAAAAGTGTAAACTGTGCATAAAAATTATAGATTAATAAATTTGTTTCTCACAAGGGTGTGGTTTCACTGTTCTTAAACTACTTTACATGGAAACTAGGATTGAACAAATAAGCAAATATACCAAAATCCAGGTATCTCACTGTGATCGAAAGAAGTCAAGAATTAGAGGGCGGTGGCATGTGTGGGTAGCTCAGTAGTTCGGTTAAGCGAACGCCTCTTGGTTTCAGCTCAGGCCATGATCTAGCAGTTCATGAGATCAAACCCTGTGTCAGGCCCTGCACTGAAAGTGTGGAGCCTGATTGGGATTCTGTGTCTCCTCCCACTGGCCCTCTCCCCACCTCCCTCAAAATAAATAAATAAACATAAAAAAAATTAGAGGGGGGTTAGAATGAACCATGTGGTCATAACAATAAGAACTCATGCTTGTTCTCATATATATTCAGAAAGATACAGAAATAAAGCTAGGGTTGTTAGATTTAGCAACTGAAAATTCAGGACATCCAATTAAATGTGAATTTCAGATAAACAAGAAATAATATTTTTCAGCATAAGTATACCCCATGCACTATTTGAAACACACTTATACTAAAAACATTTATCTGAAATTTAAATTTAATTGGGAATCTTATATTTTATTTGGCAACCTTAAATTATAGATACGTGTATGTGCATGTATGAAGATATGTACTTAAATGTCCTGCTTTATTCTCTGAGAGGAGCATGAAATCCCAGTAGCAGCAAGCACAATTAGTACCCAGATTTTGGTTTCTAAATATTAATTGTTGGGGTGCCTGGGTGGCGCAGTCGGTTAAGCGTCTGACTTCAGCCAGGTCACGATCTCGTGGTCCATGAGTTCGAGCCCTGCGTCGGGCTCTGGGCTGATGGCTCAGAGCCTGGAGCCTGTTTCCGATTCTGTGTCTCCCTCTCTCTCTGCCCCTCCCCCGTTCATGCTCTGTCTCTCTCTGTCCCAAAAATAAATAAACGTTGAAAAAAAATTTTTAATATTGTTTAATAAATGCACAAAGGCTTCTTGTAGGAATGGCTGATTCTAGATTTGGGCCAGGGAAACAAAGATGAACCTGGGGTGTTTTGTAGTGTCAGAAAGGTAGAAAGTGCTCAGAGTAAAACAAAACAAAATAGAAGAAAACAAAGATGAGGTCATGTCAAAGTATACTGAAGCCATGCAGTGAAAGAGCTCCCAGGAGCCAAAACTGCACAATTTGAGCAGTAAAATAAATAACAATAGTATTGAATTAAAAGCCAAACAATAAAATAAATAACTTTGAGTGTATACTTACATAAATGGATGAATGAATGAATGGGGAGAAACATTAAACATTTTTATAGAATTCCAATTAATAAATATGAAAGGCATTAGGGAAATAAACGATTATCGGTATAGCATAGTAGTGACTATTGTAAATGAAACACTGATAAATGCTAAGGTTAGATTAACAAGATCTTTAACTGCAGGCATCCAATGTCATCTTCATAGAAGGTTCAGAATTCATTTACTCAAAGTACTGAGCACCTACCACGTGCCAGCTACTCTCCATGTATGAGATCAACGTGCCCAACACAATTTTCTGAGAGCCATGGAATGACAATTCCATCACCCACAACCCCTCCTGGACTTGCCTTTGCTCCCTCATACGCCTTCAAAGCTCTGATTAGATTTACAATTATTTATATGTCCCTCCCCTGAGCTAGTTTCTTCTCTTACTGTTCTAGTTACACTGCCTCAAATAATAAAATATACCAAAGCATAAATTTACATCTTCGCCACCAGTGGTATCAACAGCAGTTGTCTTTAATGATCTTTTACTATTCTGTTAATATGCAGACAAATCCCGGTCTTGGAACTTATTTATGATTCTTTTTTTTAATTCTGGAAATGACAGGTTAACTTTACTCAGGCCATTAAAATGATCTAAAACACCAGGTACCTGAGGTTTTTGGTTATTTGAATTCCCAATAAATGGAAGTTTATTCTGCTTTTTCTCCCTAATTATTAAATGTTACACATAAGTTATAAACACACCGTTTACAAACTAACTGTAGAAAAATAAATCCATTTGATATTTACTCACACTGAAGAGAATTTCTGGGTACTGCAGTTTCCATTAGTTAAAAGAGGAAAGGAAAACAATCTCTTTGGTCTCTGTGGAGACTTTTTGGTTAGGGAAGAGGCAATTTCTCCCTGGAGGTTTGTAATTCCTTTTAGTAGAAGTTTACTTATGGATTGACAGTATATTTTCAGTGTGAAGATAAATGACTGACAAAACACAAAGCCTCATTGAACACAGGTATTTTTACTATCTGAGCCCTGGTTTGACAATAGGCAGAGAATGATTTTATTTGAGCCACACTTAGAATTCATGACAGGTTCACTTTCAAACACCAGATTTCTGATGGCGTTAGTGTCTTTACATGATGCTTCAGTTCTATTTTAAGGGGCTGCAATACCTGTCTGGGTTTGACAAGTAAAGCTAAAGTTTTAATAACTCCAAATGTGTGTCATTGCTGAAAAGGAACTGATGAAATGTTTAAAAGAATTATTTGAAACTTGCCTTATTACCTTTATATCAGAGCACATTTAAATAAAAAGCAGATAATTTCATTACTGTCAAGAAGCACATTTTTCAACTGTACATTTCTATAGCAACATCTCTATCTATAACAACACTTCACTGTTTAATTTGAAATATAGACTGCAGGAGGAACACATTTCATTTGTTTGTTCTGTAGGCGATTCCTAATCCTGTTTAGGAGTGGTATCAACATACAGACATTATTAAGACACTCATCGTGATATTTTATTGGGTGGGGGAGAAATAATTGTAACTACAAAAAGTGACTTTATTTGTGGTTTACTATTAAAATATAACCCTGAATCTGCTATCTGAAGTCCTCCTCAAGGATGTCCACTCATAAATGATTTCCCCAAATCCTGTGGGCTGCCTTATTGGCAGTTTCGCCCTAATTCTCAGAATCTACTTTATCCACCTTTGAATATCACAGTGTCTTTATCAATATTTTTGTGAATCCCTAGGAGTTAGGTGCTTTCTTTTTGTTCCCTAATTCCTGTTACTGCTTTTGGTCTTTTCCTCCTCTCTTCTTTTCCAGTTTCTCTACGTTTTCCTTGTCACCCCAAGCCTGCCTTAGCTCTCTCATCTACATCCTCGTTTCAGCTAAGCCTCACCTTCTCCCTTAGTGGTTCCTTAAGTTCTGCTTTTAAGCAAAGGCATGTGCCTCAGTGAGAAGGATTTTAGTAACAGCTCTTCGGACACTCACCACATCGTACTTGCATATCAGAACAGTGTCATCTAAAGTCAGTGGGATTGCTGACTTTTGGCTTGATTGTCATAAAATCAGTGACAGTCTGGCTCAAGTTCTGGATAATCTAATCTAAGTTCTAGGTCATTTCTTATCTATCTTGGATGGAAATGTTATGTCTCTCATTGTATAATTTTCAAAATTAGAAATTAAGTGTTAAACACATGCTAAGTTCCCACTCTTTCTCTAAACATTTTAAAGATGCAAAATCTGACAGTCAGAAAGTCATCTCTTCTGAGCCAATACCATCTCCAGTTTGGATGCCACAATGTTGGTTTCAGTCTTCCTGTCTTTTCTAATCTTCTGCATTGGCACACCTGAGAGGGGCAATTTTTTCTACACATTCTTCCCATTCTCAAACTTGGTTTTACCATTCTCTCTTGCATTTAGTTTGGACTGAAAGCCTTACATGCCCTATACTGAATTATTTATCTGTTGTTGTTTCTTTCTTAGCACTGCTATAATATTAGATTTTGTAGAAGTCTGAGGAGTTAGGCTACAATTTTGGTATGGGTGGTATGTCCCAGCTGATGCTGGGATAGGCCAGACATACAAATTGAGCTGGACTTGTGGGCATTGCCGAGCGCAGTTTCCTGAATGCTCTATTACTTTTCAGCCTCACCTTTTGCTTTCTTGAGTCCACTCCTTCTCTGCCCCTATTTTGTATGTCTACAGTTGTCTTCCCTATAATGGGTGTCCTCATTGTAACTACTAATTATATGCTGTCATGAGTCTCCTTTTTATTCACTCTTTTACTTGTACCTCATGGTGTCATGAAATCTCCTAACAAAATAATACAGTAAAATTAAGACACACTTGAGCACAAAACCTATTAAAGCTCTAGGAATTTGCTGGCAGGTATTTACCGTACATGGAGACTACTTAAATAGCAGATATTTGCACAATGGAAACGAATTACATTGTTGGAGTAAGAAAAAAGATGAAGTCCAAAGTTATAGGCTGTCACTTTGGTTTTTAGTGCCTAGTATTGGGAGGGCAAAACTTTGGTGTATAAAAAAGGTACTGACAGTGATTTGTGTTAAAATGTATAACTTCAATAAATTGAATTTAAAACCAACTTTTTAAGCTTAATTTACAAATCTTATTTTTAAAACAAATCTATTAATATTTTGTTTAAATTAAAATACTCGTTTTATTTTTCTTCTATTAAGTTTCAGTTAGCTTATGGATTTACCAGACTAAATTCCCTAAATTTTAATACAATTTGAATAGTTGATTAATGATTACTTTTAGCTATTTCATACTAAAATCTTAAATCTAAAATATCTAATTAATTTAAGCACATTAAATACAGAATAAGACAGAGCTATAACTCAAATGAAAGGGATTCATAAAATTTTAAATATGTACCTAAAAGCCTAAACATATGGATTTAGTAAATTATATCTTCTTTGTCTTTAAATATTGTTTTAAATAAAAATTACATATATTTTACATCAACATCATAAATATAAGCTACTCAAATGACCTTAAAATATTTAAAATTTAAAAAGTAGGTCAAGATTTCGTTTAGAAACTACAGCTACTCTGGATTTTTACACAGAAACATATCGAATATAAGGAAAATTTTTGAAAGGGCTGAGAAGTTGGGCATAACTGGAAATACTGAATTTAAACACATGCCACAAAGTATGCTGTCCTAGGACCAGAAACTTCCTATGTCCGCAGGCACTTCTGTTGCCCCAGTTTTGTCTCAACACCTATGAGAGTGATGACTAGACTCTGAAATGCCAAAATCGGCTGCCAGAGCTTCCTTTCTTCCCTCTGTTTCTGTAATACTGCCTGTTAGGAGAATATGGTAGCAGACAGTACCACTGTGAAGTGGCTTCACTTCTACCTTCCGAGTCTCCTGAGGTTATGTCTAACGGGCAGAAACTATTTCATATGTGAAATCCTAGCTGCCAGTGAGCCTGAGTGATGTGATTTTTAATTCTTGGCTCCTGAGAACAAAAGTCACGTGAAAAGGTAGCATGTTGCCCAGTAAACCGAATCAATCATGTCCATAGAAGCCCATCAAATTCTCTAAAGTTACAAATTCAGGTTATGGATTCTGGTCACGAGTCCAGAATTTCAGACACAATTTCCCAGAAGATTATTCTCAAATACACATATTTATTACTTGGATCCATTCTTACAGTCCATCTGTATCTTCTGTGTCAACCAGGAATCCCCAAATCAAGCCTTTCTGCTAAGATTTCATGTAAGTTTTATAACCCAGGTATTAAAGATACCCAACTCATTTTTATCATAACCTCCTAGCTCCTCATAACTCCTTTCCCAACTTTTTATCACCTAACTTTCTATGTTTGAATTCTCACCCCTCGCATAGATTGCAAGCAATCTTTTTATTGCCAAATAGAAAGAACATAATTTCACCAGTAGTGGAATTAAATTATTGTTGTAGTGAAACACTTTACAACATGGTTTCACTGAATACTGTTCTTCTATTTATGCTAAGATAGGTATTTTCGTTAGGAAAGTGAGATTTGACTCTTGAAAATGATTCTTTTTCTATGAAATAATAGACTTTTTGCAAGTTCTGTCACCTAGTATTCAAGTCCTCCAATATTGTTCTTTTTCTTTGGTATTGTGTTGGCTATTCTAGAGCCTTTTTCTCTTTGAATATACATTTTTTAATTTTATTTTTAAAATTTACATCCAAATTAGTTAGCATGTAGTGCAACAATGATTTCAGGAGTAGATTCCTTAATGCTCCTTACCCATTAGCCCACCCCCCTACTTTCTTGAGGGTTTTAATCAAGAAAGGATGCTGTATTTTGTCAAATGTTTCTCTCCATCTATTGAGAGGATCATATGGTTCTTCTCCTTTCTTTTATTGATGTGATGAATCACATTGATTGTCTTGCAGATATTGAACCAGCCCTGCATCCCAGGCATAAATCCCACTTGGTCGTGGTGAATAATTTTTTTAGTGTGTTGTTGGATCCGGTTGGCTAATATCTTGTTGAGGGTTTTTGTATCCATGTTCATCAGAGAAATTGGTCTATAGTTCTCCTTTTTAGTGGGGTCTCTGGTTTTGGAATCAAGGTAATGCTGCCTTCATAGAAAGAGTTTGGAAGTTTTCCTTCCATTTCTACTTTTTGGAACAGCTTCAAGAGAATAGGTGTTAACTCTTCCTTAAATGTTTCGTAGAATTCCCCTGGAAAGCCATCTGGCCCTGGACTCTTGTTTTTTGGAGATTTTTTTATTACTAATTCGATTTCCTTACTGGTTATGGGTCTGTTCAAATTTTCTATTTCTTCCTGTTTCAGATTTCGTAGTGTATATGTTTCTAGGAATTTGTCCATTTCTTCCAGATTGTCCATTTTATTGCCATATAATTGTTCATAATATTCTCTTATTGTTTTTTTTTCTGCTGTGTTGGTTGTGATCTCTCCTCTTTCATTCTTGATTTTATTTATTTGGGTCCTTCCCTTTTTCTTTTTGATCAAAATGGCTAGTGGTTTATCAATTTTGTTAA
The DNA here is from genome assembly GCF_028749965.1 of Puma concolor. Classification (NCBI taxonomy): domain Eukaryota; kingdom Metazoa; phylum Chordata; class Mammalia; order Carnivora; family Felidae; genus Puma; species Puma concolor. The sequence goes on along the minus strand of NC_141671.1, from coordinate 88,203,265 downwards.
TTCTTTCAAAAAATCATCTTCTGGTTTCATTGATCTGTTCTACTGTTTTTTTTTTGGTTTTGATAGCATTAATTTCTGCTCTAAGCTTTATTATTTCCTGTCTTCTGCTGCTTTGGGGTTTTATTTGCTGTTCGTTTTCCAGCTCCTTAATGAGTAAGGTTAGGTTGTGTATCTGAGATCTGTCTTCCTTCTTTAGGAAGGCCTGGATTGCTATATACTTTCCTCTTCTGACCGCCTTTGCAGAGTCCTATAGGTTTTTGGTTGTGGTGTTACTATTTTCATTGGTTTCCATATAATTTTTAATTTCCTCTTTAACTTCTTGGTCAGCCCATTCATTCTTTAGTAGGATGTTCTTCAGTCTCCAAGTATAGCGTTGTTGTCTGAAAATATGCATGGTATGATCTCGATCTTTTTATACTTGCTGAAGGCTGATTTGTGTCCCAGTATGTGGTCTTTCTGGAGAACGTTCTATGTGCACTGGAGAGGAATGTATATTCTGCTGCTTTAGGATGAAGTGTTGTGAATATATCTGTTAAGTCGATCTGGTCCAGTGTGTCATTCAAAGCCGTTGTTTCCTTGTTGATTTTTTGATTAGATGATCTGCCCATTGCTGTGAGTGGGGTGTTGAATTCTCCTACTATTATGTTATTACTATGGATGAGTTTCTTTTTGTTTGTGATTAATTGATTTATATACTTGGGTGCCCTCACATTTGGCGCATACATGTTTACAATTCTTAGGTCTTCTTGGTGTATAGACCCCTTGATTATTATATAATGCCCTTCTGCATCTCTTGATACAGTCTTTATTTTAAAGTCTAGATTGTCTCATATAAGTATGGCTACTCCAGCTTTCTTTTGTTGACCATTAGCATGGTAGATGGTTCTCCAACCCCTTACTTTCAATCTGAAGGTGTCTTTAGGTCTAAAGTGGGTCTCTTGTAAACAGCATATAGATGGATCTTGTTTTCTTATCCATTCTGTTACCCTATGTCTTTTGATTGGAGCATTGAGTCCATTGATGTTTAGAGTGAGTACTGAAAGATAGGAATTTATTGCCATTATGATGCTTGTAGAGTTGGAGTTTCTGGTGGTGGTCTCTGGTCCTTTCTAATCTTTTGTTGCTTTTGGTCTTTGTTTGTTTGTTTGTTTGTTTATTTATTTATTCATCTTTTCTCCCCTCAGAGAGTCCCTCTTAAAATTTCTTGCAGGGCTGGTTTAGTGGTCACAAACTCCTTTAATTTTTGTTTGTCTGGGAAACTTTTTATCTCTCCTTCTATTCTGAATGACAGCCTTGCTGGATAAAGAATTCTTGGCTGCATATTTTTCTGATTCAGCACAGTGAATATATCCTGCCCCTCCTTTCTGGCCTGCCAAGTTTCTGTGAATAGGTCTGCTGCAAACCTGATCTGTCTTCCCTTGTAGGTTAGGAACTTTTTTCCCTTGCTGCTTTCATGATTCTCTCCTTGCCTGAGTATTTTGTGATTTGACTATGATATGAGTTGTTGATGGTTGGTTTTGTTGAATCCAATGGGGGTCCTCTGTGCTTCCTGGATTTTGATGTCTGTGTCTTTCCCCAGGTTAGGAAAGTTTTCTGCTATGATTTTCTCACATAACCCTTCTACCCCTATTTCTCTCTTTTCCTCTTCTGGGGCCCCTATGATTCTGATGTTATTCCTTTTTAATGAGTCACTGATTTCTCTAATTCTTAAATCGTACTCTTTTGCCTTCATCTCCCTCTTTTATTCTGCTTCATTATTCTCCATAAGTTTGTCCTCTCTATCACTGATTCTCTGTCCTGCCTTATCCATCCTTGCCACCATGGCATCCATTCGAGATTGCAGGTCAGTTATAGCATTTTTTATTTCATCCTGACTAGCTTTTACTTCTTTTATCTCTGCAGAAAGGGATTCTAATCTATTTTTGACTGCAGCTTGTATTCTTATTATCATGGTTCTAAATTCTGGTTCAGACATCTTGCTTGTATCTCTGTTGGTTAAGTCCCTGGCTGTCGTTTCTTCATGCTCTTTCTTTTGGGGTGAATTCCTTTGTTTCATCATTTTGAAGAGAGAAAAGGAATTAATGAGGTAAAAACATTAAAATTAAAAAACATTAAAATTTTAAAAAATATTAAAATTAAAAAATTAAAAACACATACACACAAAATCGAATAAATGATGCTAGACTTAGGTGTGTTTTGGTCTGGGTGTTGAAAGGGGCTTGGTAGATTAAAGAAAAAAGGGCAAAGAAAAGAAAAAGGAAATCATGTGAAAATCTGAAAAAACGAATACACTGAAGTAGGCTAAAATGAAAAGGATGGAAGTAAAATAGAATTTGAAAAAATTTACACAAAAGTAAAAAATATAGTAGAAAAAATACAGAAAAATATTTTTAATAAAAATTAAAAATAAACATGAATTTTTTCTCTTTCTGTATTCAAGAAAAATAAAACAAAAAATAAAAAATAAAGAAAATTGAATAGATGGACCTTTGAATAGACTGAAATACACCTGAAATTACTTTGTTTTCCTTTAGAACTCAATCTATGAAGCGCTTATTAGTCCATAAACTAAGCAGGTGGAGAGTTGTATTCCTGAAAAGCGAGCTTGGCCCAGTTGCGCGGGGCTTAGTGTAACGGGTCCCTTCTCCGTTAGATGGCGCTGCTTAGCTAGCTGGGGTGGATGGTTGTGGCGCTTGAAGATGTGTATGCGTATGTGTTGGAGTGGTGAAAATAGCATCACCCAGCTACCTAGTCTCTAGTATCAGAACTCTGTTCTCCCCGATCAGCAATCGCACACCCGTACTTTTCCTTCGGCTTCCATTCACTCCCTGCTTTTACACAGACTGTGACCAAGCCCCATGCAGCACCTCCCTCCTGAGTTTTGTCTCAGATGTGGCTGTTTTTCTTGACCCCTTACTTCTGAGTGACTGCGGCTTTGACCCATTCTGCCCCTCTGAAAGAGGGTCTTACCAAGCAATGGCCAGGTGCCCACAACACCCAGGAACATTTGCGGGACTGTCCTGCTGCCAGTGCCCAGAGACTGCGGGAGATAGTGTAACAGCAGAGTTTCAGGGATTATACAAAAGCACAACACACATCTGACACCAGGCTTCACCCTTAATGAACTTGTTCCAGCACCAGCGAATGTGGCTGTTTTCTGCTGGGCCTTGCCTTTGGGGAACCCACACGGCCTCTACCAGGTGTCCTCCCATCAGGGGAACCACCTCTCCCGTGTTGCCTGAAGACCCCTGGACCCCACTCTGTTCCTGGGGATTTGCCCTTCCCAACAGAGAACTACCAGGTATCAAACTTTGGAGTTTCAGACTCTGAGCTCCCCCTGTTTATAGTCTTAATGGAATTTAAACCCTCTCTTCTCTCCTTTCTCCCCTTTTAGTAAAGTCCCTGCGGCTGTTTCCACTTTTCCACTTTCTCTCCAGCTGCTTTTAGTGGGGGGGGGTGCTTTCCCCATATTCTCCACTCACCCCCACCCCATCTCCGTTCTCTCTCCACATGCAAAAGTGGCTCTCTCCCCTCTGCAGCTTCTCTCTCCTGTAGTTCACCTCTATGCACCACGTACCTGCTGAATTCTGTGGTTCAGATTGTGCAGATATTTGTGTTAATCCTCAGATCAATTTTCTAGGTGTGCAGGATGGTTTAGTGTTGGTCTGGTTGTATTTCATGGATGCGAGACACACAAAAAACTTCCATGCTGTTCCACCATCTTGGCTCCTCCCCTGCATATACATCTTAGAATAAGCTTGTTGATGTCTATAGAACAGCTGCTGGACTTTTAATTGGTTTATGATAAATCTATAAATCAATTTGGGAATAATCAATATTAATAGTATTCAATTTTCCAATTCATGGACATGAAATATCTATCAATTTATTCAGTTTTTTTATGATATTTTTTAATCAGTGTTTTTACAATTTGTACATATATTTTGTTAGATTAATACCTAAGCATTTCACTTTGGGGGGTGCTATTGTAAACTTTTTTTTTAAATTTCAAATGAAAATTGTTCCTTGCTGGTATATAGGAAATCAATTGACATTTGCCTGTTGACATTGTATAGTTACATTGTGACTAGCTATAGTTGCTTATTAGTTTCAGGAGTTCTGTTTTTGTTTTTACTTTTGTTTTTGTTTGTTTGTTTTTGTTTTGCATATTCATTGAGGTTTTCTATATAGACAATAATATCATTTGTGAACAAAGACAGTTTTATGCCTTTCTTTCCAATATATAAATTCTTTTCTTGTTTTATAGCACTAGCTAAGGTTTGTACTGTGATGTTGAATAGGAGTGGTGAGAGAGAACATCCTTTTTTGTGTGTGAGAGAGATAGCATGTACGTGATTGGGGGAGAGGGGCAGAGGGAGAGAGAGAATTTAACAGGCTCCATGCTCAGCAGCACATGGGGCTTGATCCCACGACCCTAGTATCATGACCTGAGCCTAAATCAAGAGTCAAGTGTTTAACCAACTTACCACCCAGGCACCCCTTTTGAGTGTGATATTAAAGTGATGTGGCCACTCTCTCACTATTAAATTTGATGTTTGCTCTAAGTTTTTTCTAGATAGTCTTTATCAAGTTGAAGAAGTTTCCCTCTATTCCTAGTTTACTGAAAGTTTTTATCACTAACGGGTGTTGGATTTTGTCAAATACTTTTTATCAGTTATAATCATAAGATTTACTTTTTTCTTTACGCTGCCGATGTGGTGGATTACATTGACTGATATGTATGTATGTATGTATGTATGTATATATGTATGTATGTATGTAAGTAATCTCTACACTCAATGTGGGGCTGGAACTCAAGACCCAAGATCAAGAGCCCATGCTCTAACAACTGGCACCAGCCTTGTACCCCACACTGACTGATTTTTAAATGTTGAGACAGCCTTTCATACATAGAATAAATCCCAGTTTGTTGCAGTATATAATTATTTTTGAACATTGTTGGATCCAATTTGCTAGTATTTTGTTATGGATTACAATGACAAATGCATGAATAAATCTATCAAACATAAGATTCTTGGTATAAAATTTTGAGAATGCAAGTTTACTTAAGTGGAGAAAATGCTGGCTTGAGCTGCTAGGATTTGAGCATTACAAAATATATGACTTTACTTTATACCACTGGTTGACAAAACCTATAGATTTAATTTTATTTTCTTTCAATCTAATGATATTGGTGCGATTTTTGTTATTTCTCGGCATATGAAGCTGACCATTCAGTTACGGAAGGATATAAGTTAATTGCAAAGGATCACACAGCTAATAAGTGGTGGGGCTCTGTTTTAAATCATGTTTTTCATGTCTTAAAAGTCCATGTTTTTCCTACTATAATAGACAATCTTGCTAAGGGTAGGGAGGATGGAAGATTGATACATTAAAAGCCATAAAGCAAGCAAGTAGTAAAATTTCAAAATGAAAAATATATATGTATTTCAATATCTGCACTAAAATCATCAGTCTAAGTTATGTAGTCAAGATTATTCATATATCCATATGTGGATATATGATGGATATATGAATATATGCAGACTATTGAAAATAAACTTCCTGACATGTATTATAATGAAGAAGATTAGATTGGCACAGGCTCGTTTACTATGAGAAACTGATATAGAGTCTATATAACTCAATGCTCACTCTGTTTCTTTTAGAACTATGAAGAAGTGTTTTGTTTCCCTGAACCTCAAACTGATTTTCTCTGACACAGTGTTCTCTCATTCAGCAGTGTCTTTTATGAAAATTATCAATGCAACACTATTAATCATTTAGCAGCTGGTACAAGAAAGAGCTTTTGGGAGACTTGGGTTGATGTACAATTCAGAAATAGTCATTTGCTCACTGTGCTGCATGAGATGTCTGACACCTAATTTGATGAACCAGGGACACATCCTCATTGTTTTGCCCTTATGATTTCTGAAATTGAAATGTTTAGTATATGTTCCTTTAATAGGCCTCATCATGTTTATAATTTAGTGCCTAGATAACAATATGTGGCATTCTTTTGGTGAAAGAGAAAAGGGAAAATAAAGGAAAAATTATCTTTCAATTCTCTTTAGGTGGTTCATTTTTTTGTCAATTAATAATGCAAAATAGCACTGAAATATTCAACTGAGTTTTAGAAAAGGAACTGGCCATTTTATAAACTTCCCCATGAACTAAAAATTTCAAAATGTGTAAGATGTTTATTTCAAATTTATGACTATGAAGTAGGCATACTTCAATTTTTTTAATACCATGAGGTACTTTGATTATTGTATGGTCAAAGATTTTAAGCTAACTAGGATATTTATTAGAACAATAGGGCTCTATTTATCCATAATCTGGAAAAAGACTCACACTTTTTAAGAATCAGTTAAATCACTAATGCTTATACTTAGAGGAAAAATGAGTTTATGTGAGAAACTTAGCAAATTGGAGATGGTATTCATTTAAGTAGAGGATGAACATTTGAGGTAATCTGTAATGTCATATTCATTGCCCAAAATAAATTTGTGTTCTGCTTATCAAAGTAAAATTATTAACTCAATTCAGCTTTTAAATGTTGAACTTTAAATCAAAAAGTGTTGTGGTCTAGGGGAGCCATATAAACTGAGAAATTGTCTTTTTTTCAACTGAGTCTTTTTTTTCCACTGAGTTTTCTCACATGTGTAAAGTGCTTTAATAAGCAACATAAAGTTCTGCTATTTCAATAAATCTCCCAGAAAATAGTCTAAATCTGGAAGGATTACTTTAGGTGTTCAGAAAACCCAGAGGCTGCACCTGTTGGTGCCCATGAAAGCAGGACTAGTCAGAGGGGTAAGGGATCAGTCAGTCTCAGGGATATCCCATCGGTCTGTGGTTTGTCCTAGGCTAAAGCCACAGAGTCATTCAAGGGTGTAAGTTCTTGGAAAGAAGTGATAGCAAGTAGCAGTTAAAAAGCCTAAAGTCTGGGCTCCACCAGTTGGCAGACCTCAAGCAAATGACTTAATCTCTCTGTGCTTTATTATCTTCACATCTGAATGAGGACAGAAGTGGTAGCTGTCTCATACAGTTATTGTGCGGATTAAATGGCATGGCCCATGGTTAGCACTAGAGAAATACTGTGTAGCAGAAGTAGGCCTAGAAGCATACTATTATAAGGCATACACTGATATTTTTAATGTTCATATTATGTCCACATTCCCTTTGCTATGTCTCTCCCTGCTTTAAAAAATAGAAGATGATAGTTTGCTTTGTGTGATATAAATTTGAAAATATACTGTGGTGCCATTTTTCCAAGTAAAAAATACTTTATAAAATTCCAACTGGCCAACAAAACTTTATAATCAAATAAAGCCTAAATTTTCTCACTCATGTTCCTTAATATGCTGAGCTTGAAAAATGAAAAACATTGGAAGAGAACTACTGTGTGGTGGAAAAATTATGAACACATTAAATTTCATTTGCATTATTGAAAGAAATTTTAATTGCATATTTAATTGCATGTTTTCTTCTCTTGTAAGATGAAGCATCAGAACTCAACATCAAGTCCTGTTATAAAACAAGAGGAGCTTTAAGAACTCTTATCCAGCTAATAATTATTAACTAAATAGTTATTGGGCCATAACTAATTGCTTCACCTAGCGTTATTTTAAACATTCCATACTTAATTTAGGTGTTGATTCATACAAAATTTCTCCTCATGTCTAGCTCCTGCCTAGCCTTTGGCCCAAATGATTCAAGTGTGTTTCCATTTCCAATTGTGATATTATTTTGATATGTGACTTCATCACTCAGGGAGATTTTAAGTTCCTCAGAGTATTTTGACTGAGACGGAGGTGATAGGTCATAAAGAAGTATAATGTGGAACCTGCATCAGAGTCACAGTGACTGTTCTGAAGAGTTGATATATACCATGATGCAGTTTGGCCAATATGGATATCTTAGCACATACTTTCTTTGATAATTATAAATATTTGTCTTAAAATACTTGATCATAAACATTAAATAATGGACAGGTATATCAGAAGAAAACCTTACAGAAAATTTGTATCCTTTAAGAACATTAAGTAATTGTGAACTATTACTTTTTTAAATGTTTGTTTATTTTGAGAAAAAGAGAGATAAAGAGTGAGTGGGGAGGGGCAGAGAGAGAGGGAGACAGAGAATCCCAAGCAGGCTCCACAGATGTCAACACAGAGCCCGACACAGGGCTCGAACTCACAAACCATGATCATGACTTGAAGAATGCCAGGGTCTAAGACAGGCACTGTTGATCTGAAACTGGGGCAGGAGTCTTTACCTTAGCCACATTACTTCTGGAGAACTGGAGGAGTGTGTAAGCCTCGATGATAAACTGAGGATTATTTGCATATCCTGGATGTTACATAGGTATCAGGTTGTCGATAGAGCTTAGATGGGAAGCAAACGAGACTTATGGTATTTGGCTGTAATATCTGTAGTATTCAAGGGTTGGTGCCATCGTGTAAGGTGGAAACAAGTAGGTCTAACTAATTGCAAATGAAAAAGCCCTCTGTGGACTCTGAGGATTATCATGGGATTGGGGTTACCCTGTGGAAATAGCATTTAAACGTTAAAAAGTGATGGAATAGTAGCTGAATCCTACCCTGATAAGGAGTGAGAGCCCTTATGTATGCAGGAGGAAAGAATTTCTATTTCAGCCAAGCATCCTCAATTTGTTATGGACTTAAATGGTATCCCACAGTAAGGGTATCAGCAGGGAGTGTGTATTTGTTTTCTATTTATGCTTTAACAAACTACCACAAAATTATCAGCTTAAAACAATATAAATGTATTATTTTACAGTTCAGAAGGAAAGAGTTCTAAAATGGGTTGTCGCGGTTATATTCTCTCTGGAAGCGCCGGAGAAGAATCCATTTCCTTGCCTTTTCCAACGTCTAGAGGCCACCCACATTCTTTGGTCCTTGCCTCTCTCTTTCACTTATAAACATTTTTGTAATAATGTTCGGCCCACATGGATAATCCAGGACAATCTCTGCATCTCAAGATCTGTAACTTAATCACTTTCGCAAAGTCTCTTTTGCCTTATAAGGTAACACATTCATAGGTTCCAGGCATAGAGTGGGCACTGGCACCTGCATCTGTGGCAAAGTCTGGTCCCCTACTCACAATTCTAGCTCCTTTCTCAAAATACCATTTTTTACAGGGTTTGAAGAGAATATATTCATGATTTAATAATTTTGCATTAGATAAGTTGCTGTTTATAAGAATGACATTATTGGTTATGTAGAGATCTCCAAAAACTACTACACATGTAAAAGTTTTTGTTTGAAGCCATATCTTAGTCAAGTGGGAGATGAATCCAAGTTAAAAATACAATAATAAGTAAACTAAGCCCAAACCATGTTGTGAATATCAAAATTAAATTATTATCTTAAATAATAATCAATCTAAATAATCAAGTGCTATTAAGTGCTACTTTGAAAACTGAATACAAGTAAAAAAACTGAATACAAGTCAATATTTTTGAAAAAAATAAAATGCTCAGAGCGTGCCTACTTGGCTTAGGCAGTAATGGGTTCATATCCAAGCTATGAAATACAATGGTTGAAAATTTATTCCCACATGGTTAAAACACTGTTTTATGATGGATGATAGTAAGAAGAGAAGTAAAGAAAAATAAAAGCATGTTTTTTTAAATATGAAATTTATTGTCAAATTGGTTTTCATACAACACCCAGTGCTCATCCCAAAAGGTGCCCTCCTGAATGCCCATCACCCCCCCTTCTCTCCCTCCCACCCCCCATCAACCCTCAGTTTATTCTCAGTTTTTAGGAGTCTCTTATGGTTTGGCTCTCTCCCTCTCTAGCTTTTTTTTCCTTCCCCTCCCCCTTGGTCTTCTGTTAAGTTTCTCAGGATCCACATAAGAGTGAAAACATGGTATCTGTCTTTCTCTATATGACTTATTTCACTTAGCATAACACTCTCCAGTTCCATCCACATTGCTACAAAAGGCCATATTTCATTCTTTCTCACTGCCAAGTAGTAGTCCATTGTGTATATAACCCACAATTTCTTTATCCATTCATCAGCTGATGGACATTTAGGCTCTTTCCATAATTTGGCTATTGTTGAAATTGCTGCTATAAACATTGGGGTACAAGTGCCACTATGCATCATCACTCCTGTATCCCTTGGATAAATTCCTAGCAGTGCTATTGCTGAGTCATAGGGTAAATCTATTTTTAATTTTTTGAGGAACCTCCACACTGTTTTCCAGAGTGCTGCACCAGTTTGCATTCCCACCAACAGTGCAAGAGGGTTCCCATTTCTCCACATCCTCTCCAGGATCTATAGTCTCCTGATTTGTTCATTTTAGCCACTCTGACTGGTATGAGGTGATATCTGAGTGTGGTTTTGATTTGCATTTCCCTGATGAGGAGTGACATTGAGCATCTTTTCATGTGTCTGTTGGCCATCTGGATGTCTTCTTTAGAAAAGTGTCTATTCGGGGCGCCTGGGTGGCGCAGTCGGTTAAGCGTCCGACTTCAGCCAGGTCACGATCTCGCGGTCCGTGAGTTCGAGCCCTGCGTCGAGCCCCGCGTCGGGCTCTGGGCTGATGGCTCAGAGCCTAGAGCCTGTTTCCGATTCTGTGTCTCCCTCTCTCTCTGCCCCTCCCCCGTTCATGCTCTGTCTCTCTCTGTCCCAAAAAATAAATAAATGTTGAAAAAAGAAATTAAAAAAAAAAAAAAGAAAAGTGTCTATTCATGTTTTCTGCCTGTTTCTTCACTGGATTATTTGTTTTTCAGGTGTGGAGTTTGGTGAGTTCTTTATAGATTTTGGATACTAGCCGTTTGTCCGATATATCATTTGCAAATATCTTTTCCCATTCTGTCACTTGCCTTTTAGTTTTGTTGATTGTTTCCTTTTCAGTGCAGAAGCTTTTTGTCTTCATGAGGTCCCAACAGTTCATTTTTGCTTTTAATTCCCTTGCCTTTGGAGATGTGTCGAGTAAGGAATCGCTGCGGCTGAGGTCAGAGAGGTTTTTTTCTTGCTTTCTCCTCTAGGGTTTTTTCTTTTTTTTTTTAAATTTTTTTTTTCCAACGTTTATTTATTTTTGGGACAGAGAGAGACAGAGCATGAACGGGGGAGGGGCAGAGAGAGAGGGAGACACAGAATCAGAAACAGGCTCCAGGCTCTGAGCTGTCAGCACAGAGCCCGATGCGGGGCTCGAACTCACGGACCGCGAGATCGTGACCTGGCTGAAGTCGGACGCTTAACTGACTGCGCCACCCAGGCGCCCCGTCCTCTAGGGTTTTGATATTTCCTGTCTCACATTCAGGTCCTTCACCCATTTTGAGTTTATTTTTGTGAATGGTGTAAGACGGTGGTCTAGTTTCATTCTTCTGCATGTTGCTGTCTAGTTCTCCCAGCACCATTTGTTAAAGAGACTGTCTTTTTTTCATTGGATATTCTTTCCTGATTTGTCAAAGATTAGTTAGCCATACTTTTGTGGGTCCAGTTCTGGAGTCTCTATTCTATTCCATTGGTCTATGTGTCTGTTTTTGTGCTAGTACCATGCTGTTTTGATGATTACAGCTTTGTAGTAGAGGCTAAAGTCTGGGATTGTGATGCCTCCTGCTTTGGTCTTCTTCTTCAATATTACTTTGGCTATTCAGGGTCTTTTGTGGTTCCATACAAATTTTAGGATTGCTTATTCTAGCTTCGAGAAGAATGCTGGTGCAATTTTGATTGGGATTGCATTGAATGTGTACATAGCTTTGGGTAGTATTGACATTTTAACAATATTTATTCTTCCAATTTATGAGCACAAAATTTTTTTTTCCATTTCTTTGTGTCTTCTTCAATTTCCTTCATAAGTTTTCTATAGTTTTCAGCATACAGATCTTTTACATCTTTGGTTAGATTTATTCCTAGGTATTTTATGCTTCTTGGTGCAATTGTGAATGGGATCAGTTTCTTTATTTGTCTTTCTGTTGCTTCATTATTAGTGTGTAAGAATGCAACTGATTTCTGTACATTAATTTTGTATCCTGAGACTTTGCTGAATTCATGTATCAGTTCTAGCAGATTTTTGGTGGAGTCTGTCGGGTTTTCCATGTATAATATCATGTCATCTGCAAAAAGTGAAAGCTTGACTTCATCTTTGCCAATTTCGATGCCTTTGATTTCCTTTGGTTGTTTGATTGCTAATACTAGAACTTCCAACACTCTGTGAAACAACAGCGGTGAGAGTGGACATCCCTGTCATATTCCTGATCTCAGGGGGAAAGCTCTCAGTTTTTCCCCATTGAGGATGATATTAGCTGTGGGCTTTTCATAAATGGCTTTTATGTTGAAGTATGTTCCTTCTATCCTGGCTTTCTCCAGGGTTTTTATTAAGAAAGGATGCTGAATTGGGGCGCCTGGGTGGCGCAGTCGGTTAAGCGTCCGACTTCAGCCAGGTCACGATCTCGCGGTCCGTGAGTTCGAGCCCCGCGTCGGGCTCTGGGCCGATGGCTCAGAGCCTGGAGCCTGTTTCCGATTCTGTGTCTCCCTCTCTCTTGCCCCTCCCCCGTTCATGCTCTGTCTCTCTCTGTCCCAAAAATAAATAAACGTTGAAAAAAAAAATTTAAAAAAAAAAAAAAAAGAAAGGATGCTGAATTTTGTCAAATGCTTTTTTTGCATCGATTGACAGGATCATATGGTTCTTTTCTTTTCTTTTATTAATGTGATGTATCATATTGATTGATTTGCATATGTTGAACCAGTCCTGCAACCCACGAATGAATCCCACTTGATCATGGTGAATAATTCTTTTTATATTCTGTTGAATTTGATTTGCTAGTATCTTATTGAGAATTTTTGCATCCATATTCATCAGGGATGTTGGCCTGTAGTTCTCTTTTTTTGCTGGGTCTCTGTCTGGTTTGGGAATCAAAGTAACACTGGCTTCATAGAATGAATCTGGAAGTTTTCCTTCCCTTTCTATTTTTTGGAACAGCTTGAGAAGGATAGGTATTATCTCTGCTTTAAACGTCTGGTAGAATTCCCCAGGGAAGCCATCTGGTCCTGGGCTCTTATTTGTTGGGAGATTTTTGGTAACTGATTCCATTTCTTCTCTGGTTATGGGTCTGTTCAAGTTTTCTATTTCTTCCTGTTTGGGTTTTGGAAGTGGGTGGGTACTTAGGAATTTGTCTGTTTCTTCCAGGTTGTTGAGTTTGTTGGAATATAATTTTTCATAGTATTCCCTGATAATTGCTTGTATTTCTGAGGGATTGGTTGTAATAATTCCATTTTCATTCATGATTTTATCTATTTGGGTCATCTCCCTTTTATTTTTGAGGAGCCTGGCTAGAGGTTTATCAATTTTGTTTATTTTTTCAAAAAACCAACACTTTGTCTCATTGATCTGCTCTACAGTTTTTTTTTTAGATTTTATATTGTTTATTTCTGCTCTGATCTTTATTATTTCTCTTCTTCTGCTTGGTTTGGGGTGTCTTTGCTGTTCTGCTTCTATTTCCTTTAGGTGTGCTGTTAAATTTTGTATTTGGGATTTTTCTTGTTTCTTGAGATAGGCCTGGATTGCAATGTATTTTCCTCTCAGGACCTTCACTGCATCCCAAAGCATTTGGATTGTTGTATTTTCATTTTCATTTGTTTCCATATATTTTTAAATTTCTTCTCTAATTGCCTGGTTGACCCATTCATTCTTTAGTAGGGTGTTCTTTACCTCATGCTTTTGGAGGTTTTCCAGACTTTTTTCCTGTGGTTGATTTCGAGTTTCATAGCATTGTGGTCTGAAAATGTGTATGGTATGATCGCAATTCTTTTATAGTTATTAAGGGCTGTTTTGTGACCCAGTATGTGATATATCTTGGAGAATGTCCATGTGCACTCGAGAAGAAACTATATTCTGTTGCTTTGGGATGCAGAGTTCTAAATATATCTGTCAAGTCCATCTGATCCAATGTATCATTCAGGGCACTTGTTTTATTGACCATGTGTCTAGATGATCTATCCATTGTATTAAGTGGAGTATTAAAGTTCCCTGCAATTACCACATTCTTATCAATAAAGTTGCTTATGTTTGTGATTGTTTTATATATTTGGGAGCTCCCGTATTCAGCACATACACATTTATAATTGTTAGCTCTTCCTGATGGATAGACCCTGTAATTATTATATAATGCCCTTCTTCATCTCTTGTTACAGCCTTTAATTTCAAGTCTAGTTTGTCTGATATAAGTATGGCTACCCCAGCTTTCTTTTGACTTCCAGTAGCATGATAGATAGTTCTCCATCCCCTCACTTTCCATCTGAGGGTGTCCTCAGGTCTAAAATGAGTCTCTTGTAGACAGCTAATAGATGGGTCTTGTTTTTTTTTTTTTTTTTTTTGATTTAACTTTATTTTTTATTTTTTTAAAATTTAAATCCAAATTAGTATCTAGTGAAGCAATGATTTCAGTAGATTCCTTGATGCCCCTTACCCATTTAGCCCATCCCCCCTCCCACAACCCCTCCAGCAACGCTCAGTTTGTTCTCCATATTTATGAGTCTCTTTTGTTTTGTCCCCCTCCCTGTTTTTGTATTATTTTTGTTTCCCTTCCCTTATGTTCATCTGTTTTTTCTCTTAAAGTCCTCATATGAGTGAAGTCATGTGATATTTGTCTTTCTCTAACTAATTTCATTTAGCATAATACCCTCCAGTTCTATCCACGTAGTTGCAAATGGCAAGATTTCATTCTTTTTGATTGCTGAGTAATACTCCGTTGTATATATATACCACATTTCTTTATCCATTCATCCATTGATGGACATTTGGGCTCTTTCCATACTTTGGCTATTGTTGACAGTGCTGCTATAAACATGGGGGTGCATGTGTCCCTTCAAAACAGCACACCTCGGGGCGCCTGGGTGGCGCAGTCGGTTAAGTGTCCGACTTCAGCCAGGTCACAATCTCGTGGTCCGTGAGTTCGAGCCCCGCGTCAGGCTCTGGGCTGATGGCTCGGAGCCTGGAGCCTGTTTCCGATTCTGTGTCTCCCTCTCTCTCTGCCCCTCCCCCGTTCATGCTCTGTCTCTCTCTGTCCCAAAAATAAATAAACGTTGGAAAAAAAAAAAAAAACAGTACACCTCTATCACTTGGAAAAATGCCTAGTAGTGCAATTGCTGGGTCATAGGGTAGTTCTATTTTTAGTTTTTTAAGAAACCTCCATACTGTTTTCCAGAGGGGCTGCACCAGCTTGCATTGCCACCAACAATGCAAAAGAGATCCTCTTTCTCCGCATCCTCGCCAACATCTGTTGTTGCCTGAGTTGTTAATGTTAGCCCTTCTGACAAGTGTAAGGTGGTATCTCATTGTGGTTTTGATTTGTATTTCCCTGATGATGAGTGATATTGAGCATTTTTTCATTTGTCGGTTGGCCATCTGGATGTCTTCCTTGGACAAGTTTCTATTCATGTCTTTTGCCCATTTGTTCACTGGACTATTTGTTTCTTGGGTGTTGAGTTTGATAAGTTCTTTGTAGATTTTGGATACTAACCCTTTATCTGATATGTCATTTGCAAATATCTTCTCCCATTCTGTCGGTTGCCTTTTAGTTTTGCTGATTGTTTCCTTTGCTGTGCAGAAACTTTCTATTTTGATGAGGTCCCAGTAGTTCATTTTTGCTTTTGTTTCCCTTGCCTCTGGAGACATGTTGAGTAAGAAATTGGTGCGGGCAATATCAAAGAGGTTTTTGCCTGCTTTCTCCTCGAGGATTTTGATGGCGTCCTGTTACAATGAGGTCTTTCATACACTTTTAGTTTATTTTTGTGTATGGTGTAAGAAAGTGGTCCAGGTTCCTTCTTCTGCATGTCGCTGTCCAGTTATCCCAGCACCACTTGCTGAAGACACTGTCTTTATTCCATTGGATATTCTTTCCTGCTTTTTCAAAGATTAGTTGGCCATACATTTGTGGGTCCATTTCTGGGTTCTCTATTCTGTTCCATTGATCTGAGTGTCTGTTCTTGTGCTGTACCATACTGTCTTGATGATCACAGCTTTGTAGTATAACTTGAAGTCTGGGATTGTGATGCCTCCTGCTTTGGTTTTCTTTTTCAAGATTGCTTTTGCTATTCGGGGTCTTTCCTGGTTCCCTACAAATTTTAGGATTATTTGTTCTAGCTCTGTGAGGAATGCTGGTGTTACTTTGATAGGGATCACATTGAATATGTAGATTGCTTTGGGTAGTATCAACATTTTAACAATATTTGTTCTTCCTATCCAGGAGCATGGAATCTTTTCCCATTTCTTTGTGTCTTCTTCAATTTCTTTCATAAGCTTTCTATAGTTTTCAGTCTATAGATTTTTCACCTCTTTGGTTAGATTTATTCCTGGGTATATTATGGTTTTTGGTGCAATTGTAAATGGGATCGATTCCTTGATTTCTCTTTCTGTTGCTTCATTGTTGATGTATAGGAAGGCAACCGATTTCTGTGCATTGGTTTTATATCCTGCAACTTTGCTGAACTCATGAATCAGTTCTAGCAGTTTTTTGGTGGAATCTTTTGGGTTTTCCATATAGAGTATCATGTCATCTGCGAAGAGTGAAAGTTTGACCTCCTCCTGGCTGATTTGGATGCCTTTTATTTCTTTGTGTTGTCTGATTGCAGAAGCTAAGCTTTCTAATACTATGTTGAATAACAGTGGTGAGAGTGGACATCAGTGGGTCTTGTTTTTTATACATTCTGATACCCTATGTCTTTTGGTTGGAGCATTTAGTCAATTTACATTCAGTGTTATTATTGAAAGATATCAGTTTAGAGTCATTGTCATACCTGTAGGTTTCATACTTGTAGTGATATCTCTGGTACTTTGTGGTCCTTGCAACATTTCACTCACAGAATCTCCCTTAGGATCTCTTACAGGGCTGGTTTAGTGGTGATGAATTCCTTCAGTTTTTGTTTGTTTGGGAAAACCTTTATCTCTCCTTCTATTCTGAATGACAGACTTGCTGGATAAAGGATTCTGGGTTGCATATTTTTTATGTTCAGCACATTGAAGATTTCCCTCCATTCCTTTCTGACCTGCCAAATTTCAGTAGATAGGTCTGCCACTAGTCTTATGGGTCTCCCTTTGTAAGTTAGAGCCTGTTTATCCCTAGCTGTTTTCACCATTTTCTCTTTATCCTTGTATTTTGCCAGTTTCACTATGATATGTCGTGCAGAAGATCGATTCAAGTTACGTCTGAAGGGAGTTCTCTGTGCCTCTTGGATTTCAATGCCTTTTTCCTTCCCCAGTTCACGGAATTTCTCAGCTATGATTTGTTCAAGCACACCTTCAGCCACTTTCTCTCTCTTCTTCTGGAATTCTTATGATACGGATGTTGTTCCGTTTGATTGCATCATTTAGAGCTCTAATTCTCCCCTCATACTCCTGGATTTTTTAATCTTTTTCTCAGATTCCTCTTTTTCCATAATTTTATCTTCTAATTCACCTATTCTCTCCTCTGCCTCTTCAATCCATGCTATGGCTGCCTCCATTTTATTTTGCACCTCATTTATAGCATTTTTTAGCTCCTCATGACTATTTCTTAGTCCCTTGATCTCTGTAGCAATATTCTCTGCTGTCCTCTATGCTTTTTTGAAGCCCAGCAATTAATTTTGTGACTATTATTCTAAATTCTTGTTCCATTATATTGCTTAAATCGTTTTTGATAATTCGTTAGCTGTCGCTACTTCCTGGAGTTTCTTTTGAGGAGAATTCTTCTGTTTTGTCATTTAGCGTACTCTCTGCGGTGGCTCCAAACTGCAGGGCACTTCCCCTGTGCTCTCTGGAGTAACTTGTGTTGGTGGGCAGGGCCACAGTCAGACCCGATGTCTGCCCCAGCCCACGGTTGGGGCCACAGTCAGACTGGTGTGTACCTTATCTTCCCCTCTCCCAGGGCCAGGACTCACTGTGCAGTGGTGTGGCCCCTGTCTGGGCTACTTGCACACTGCCAGGCTTGTTGTGCTGCTTCAATGGGATCTGGCATATTAGCCCGGGTGGATCCGCAAGTTGCATAGGGGTGGGAGGGGCAGGCTTGGCTTAGCTCACTTTGCCTTTAATGGTCTCCTGCGGGAGGGGCCCTGCAGCACCTGGAGGGAAGCAGACCCATCAGAGGGATGGATCCATAGAAGCACAGTGTTGGGTGTTTGTGCGGTGCAAGCAAGTTTGGTAATGGTGATGGGTACTGGTTCCCTTTGGAATTTTGGCTGGGGGATGGGAGAGGGAGATGGTGCTTGCCAGCAGTTCCCCTGTTGAGCTGAGCTCTGTCTTCCAGGGCTCAACAACTCTCCTTCCCAGCGTCCTCTCGCCCTCCCCGCTCTCAGAGAGCAGAGCTGTTGACTTTTAACATTCCAGATGTTAAGTCCCGCTGGCTGTCAGAACTCATGGAGTCCGCCCCCTCCGCTTTTGCAAGCCAGACTTCGGGGGCTCTGCCCTCCTGGCGGGCTGCCCCACCACCTCCCTGGCTCCCTCCTGCCAGTCCATGTAGCATGCACCTCCTCTCTGCCCTTCCTACCCTGTTCTGTGGGCCTCTTGTCTCTGCTTGGCTCTGGAAAGTCTGTTCTGCCAGGCTTCTGGTGGTTTTCTGGGTTATTTAGGCAGATGTGGGTGGAATCTGACTGATCAGCAGGATGAGGTGAGCCCAGCGTCCTCCTATGCTGCCATCTTCCCCTCTACCCCTTCAAAAGCATGTTTTTTAAATAATTATAATAAACATCAAGATGACTAAACTAAGACTAAACTTTTTGTAAAAAGTTGTTAAGGATAATTAAAAAATGAAGAGATAAAAATATAGAAATTCATGGGAACAAGAAAATTAAAAACTACCTGTCCCAAAAGGGAAAACATAAAGTAAGGAAAAGCCTGCAAATTTTGTCAATAAATATAATCAGATTGAGCATTTTATTGAGGATGAAGACTGAAGACTGGCATATACATAAAACTACATGGAATCAGAATGATTAAAAATAATAAGCAGCATTTATCAAATGAAAATGGCAAGCTTCAGTGGCAATTTTAATTTCAGACAAGTTGAGAATTAAAGTCAAAATTAATTAAGTGGGCTGAAAGCTGTTATTCATATTTAAATGAAAATATAATGTTCATGGGTTCTTCTTGGTGATGCTTACTGAACTATCACAATATATATTTTAAAGACCAATATAAATATTAAAACAACATATATATTATATACATATATATATTAAAGATCAATATAGTAAAGACTTGTGGAAAAAAATAGAAACACAAATGATGTAGGATAACTGTCTTTGCTATTGTTAGGCTAAGTAGAAAAATATGGAAAATCAGAATAATATGATTAATAGAAATGAAGCATTGGTTTACATATAAACAGTTTAACTCAAAAAGTGATAGCAAAACCAAATTCCAATTTCTGTGAAATTTTTGGCACAGAAAGTTATACATCAGGCTGTAAACTAAATTTAGAATATTTCAAATGGGGGCACCTAGGTGGCTCAGTTGTTTAAGTGTTGAACTGTTGGACTCTTGATTTTGGCTCGGATCATGATCTCATGGTTTGTGAGTTCAAGCCCCATGTCGGGCTGTGTGCCCCTCCCCTACCTGCGTTTTCTCTGTCTCTAAAAAAATAAATAAATATTTTAAAAAATTCAAATGGCAGAAATATCCATGATAGATTTTTTTTCCTGACCAAAGGGCTATAACATTTGAAATATGTAATTAAAATTTTAGAGTAAACAAAACATCCAAACATTTGTTAGTTGCCACAGTAACACTTCTTGGTAACAAGTGGGTTATAGAACACTATTGACAAAGTGTTGGGGATGACTAAAGTGGTGACAGTATTACATTTATAATCAAATGTTTCTACTATTTTTTATTTTTTAATGTTTATTTATTTTTGAGAGAGAGAGACAGAGTTTGAGTGGGGGAGGGAGACACAGAATCCGAAGCAGGCTGCAGGCTCTGAGCTGTCAGCACAGAGCCTGACATGGGGCTTGAACCCAGGAACCGTGAGATCATGACCTGTGCTGAAGTTGGCTGCCCAACCAACTGAGCCACTTCAGGCGCCCCTCAAATGTTTCTATTATTGAATATTGGTTTAATTTTTTGTCACCAAATTAAAATCATATCTTAATAAGCATATTTTCACATTGTTTCCTGAAATAGTTTCTAAGACATAGAATTATTGGGTTAAATGGCATGCATTCTTTATATGCATTTGATTTGTATTAGAACCTTATTTTCCAGGAACGTTGAAAAAGTAAAAATATCGATTATTGCCTGTATTATAACAGGATAAGAATTAACTGAAAAGTCATCAATCAAATGTGTATGACATGTGTACTCTATTTTGTCTCTCAACTAATATCAACTCTATGCCTGAGCTAGTGTCATGCAACAGAGTAAGCAACGTGGTTAATTTCATTGTTCAGATCATTTTAAAGTCAGAGTCAGAGTCTTTATTGTGAAGTATCCCCAACTAGGTCACAGAGCTTTGTGGGCTCCCATGCTTTTGTCTTTCCCTGACTGGTTTGTGGCACTGATATACCCATTGTTGATTTTGACCTGTGGTGTATTTGGGGACCCAGCTGGGAACCTGCCCTACTCTTTGCCGTGGAGGATTCTAGACAAGCAGTCCATGGGGTGTGACCCCCAAATTCCTACTGATATATGTTTTATTCTCTGCCAAGCTGCCAAGCTTCCAAACTAGCTTAGAGCCTATTCCCATTAGAAAACACAAATATCCCTCCACTTTTATGGAGATCTTTAAATGTTTTCTCCCTCTCTCTCAATTGAACTTCTATGGGTATATTGTATTTTAGATGTGTGTGTGTGTGTGTGTGTGTGTGTGTGTGTGTATTACATACATATAGGTACTGGCTTATTTGGGTTTCTTTTTCTTTTGAATATTTTTATTTTTTAGCTGAGCACTAGTCTCCATGAGAGCTTCAGATGAGAAGTACCCATTAGGCTCATGTTCCAAATTGCAAGGGAAATTCTGGGGATGGGAACAATCAGGGTGGAGGCACAAGTCACTTTCTCTATACACAGCTATTAACCCCTCACCCTCCAAGATTTGCCTCTTTTTCTTTCAGCTTTATTTATGGGCTCACCTCTGATAACTGAGAAGACAGAAACCAGTTCTTTGGTTTTCTTCATTGTTTTAGTCTTACATCTTGCATAGTGTAGAGTTTTGCCATTTTTAATTTGGTTATTATCCTCCACAAATAAAGATGGGGATGGTTGCAGGGGAAGGTAGGATGACCCAGAACTGGTAGTTGACATCTTGAGACGCTGTAATAGAATAACCTCGTATGTCATTCCATTAGAGCCCTGACAATTGACTATGAAGTACTGACAAAATAATTAATGTGCATTAAAATGTAATGGAATATGCACTGATGTATCTCTGAATTAACTACATGCTAATGGAAGCATTACAGACCAACACTGAAGGGATATCTTTATTTAATAAATGGTATGGGGTAAAGTTATTTTCTAGATGAATTGAATAATTAAATGGGAGAAAAGTATAAGGAAAATAACTTTGAATGTAGATTTCTTTCAAATAAATAATATTTAGCTATGAAAATGAAATATATGTATTTTCTGACACTTAGATAATTGAACCTCAGAAAATGTGCAAAACAAAGACCACTTTTGAAATTACTCTTGGAGAAAGAACCCCAACAAAAAGAGAAATGAATCTAAGAGGAAGTAATACCATGGCATTATCGCCCAGCTAGTGTTGTTATTGCCTTAATAAGCAATAATAATAAACAGTCAAAAAGTCCATAACAATCCAGAATTAAAATTCCAGGTGATTCTAATATGATCTGGGCTATAAGGGATGTTGGAAATCAGTGGGGGTTGAGAATGGCTTAAAAAAATAGATATAAATAAATTTAAGAAATTGATAGTTAAAAATAAATGCAAAATTGGGCTTTGATTAGACATAATCATACATAAACAAAACGATATGTCTGCATTCTATTTTATATAAAATTCAAGATGGCATCGATGATAAAGCACACCATTATTTCATTTACCTCTAAGAAGAAAAAGTGCTGCTAACTATGAAAAAGGGGCTGCCAATTAAGACACAATGCTTTCTGGGGTACCTGGGTGGTCCATTTGGCTGAGCGGCTGACTTCCTCTAAGGTCATGATCTCATAGTTTGTGAGTTCTAGCCCCGCATCCAGTTTGCTGCTGTCAGCTCAGAGCCCGCTTCAGATCCTCTGTCCCCACCTCTACCCCTCCCCTGCTCATGCTCTGTCTCTCAAAAGTAAATATAACATTAAAAAAATGAATGTTTTCTTATTAGTTATAATTTTTATTCATAATGCAAGAGGTCTTTTAGATATTATCATTCTTATAAAAATATAAAAGGAAAAACCAAAATAAAACCAGTTAACATATTCATAAATCTTCTTCACACTCTTCTGAGTCCAACTCTTCTAAATGAGTTTTTAATTTAACATCATTGTTGTTTGTGGTTTTCTGCACAAAATAAACTTCTATGTTGTAAAGAGTGGCAATGCAACATTGTAAAGAATTTCTAGGAGTAAAACCGCTATACGTTGCAGGTAGAGCAGGCCTACCGTACATTTTTTTTAATGTTTGTTTATTTTTGAGAAAGAGGGTGTATGCTCGTGTGTGAGAGGGGCAGGACAGGAGTAGAGAGAGGGAGACAGAGATTCCAATGCAGGCTTGAAGCTGTCAGTGCAGAGGCCAATGTGGGACTTGAACCCACGAAATATGAGAACATGACCCCAGCCAAAGTCCCGTGCTCAAACGACTGAGTCACCCAGGTGCCCCAAGCAGGCTGACTTTAAAATTTTTAATGTTTATTCATTTTTGAAAGACAGAGAAAGACAGAGCACAAGCAGGGGTGGGGAGGAGAGAGAAGGGGACACAGAATCCAAAGCAGGCCTCAGGCTCTGAGCTGTCAGCACAGGGCCCGACATGGAGCTTGAACTCACTGAACCACGAGATCATGACCTGAGCCGAAGTGGGACACTGAGCAGGCTGACTTTAGACATCTGTTGAAGAATGTGGCTAAGGATGTCCAATTCACCACTCTGTCAACCTCTTATTCTGTAACATTTCGTTCCTAGAGATTAAAAGTGTTCTATTCTCCACCATTTATCTCTGGGATTTTCTTTAAAACTGCTGACACCCATTCTGTGGGTAACAATGCTGGCATATTTGATATTCCCACATGCTCAGGGAATGACAACTGCGTCATAACTTTACTGCCTGGCCAACCGTGTTCATAAAACACTAGAGACTTTAAACCCACCTTGATTGTCAAGAAACTATATAATAAAATACATGCATTTTAGAAGCCACAAATAGAATTTTCAACCAGCTAAGAAAATTCAACCTTCCTAATATAAAAAATGAAAGGAGAAAAAAAAGAAAAAAAAAAAGTAAAGAAACTATGGTAATATATAACACTAAGCATTACAGAGAAGAAAATCTCATTAAGAGTAGTTTCAATAAATGTGAGTTCAACTCAGAAATCTAAAGATAGAAACACACAGATTGGATTTAAAATAAGGTTTAGCAGTATATTGCTGTATTAATCAAGATCCCATCAAGGAAAAATATTCTTAGTATTTAGAAGGGATTTAAAACAGGGAATTGGTTATGCAGATTTTGGATGAACACAATACAGATGATTAGCAAGAGCAAAAAAAAGGGGTGATGCTCAGATATCAGAAGTTTGCTGACACTTTCTCCCTCAAACCCAAGAGTCTACACCTGCTGATGAACTGCTGGACATTTGTCACGTCTTGTTCACAGTCGTGGCTACTACTGATGCTGTCATCCGTAGCTGTGCTGTAGTCACTATTGCTCTGTTGCTGCCGCCACTGAAGACTCTACCAGAAACAGGAAGCAGAATGAGAGGTACAACTCTCCTCTTTCACCTTACAAATCCCTCTCAGGACCCCCATTAACAGAACTTCATAGGAAGCCGGTTGGTAAGAGATCCCGGAACATGTCGTTTGCAGACTCCCAGCCCTCTCCAAGGCACAGTAAAATACAGGAGGGGCCTCAGACAAACATGCACATAATGGACACCTTTGTCTACAGGACATGCATGTAAAACAAAAGCATATGCAGCTGTTTATTTATTCACTCATTTAACAAATATTTATGGAATGCCTTCTAAGTGTTAGTTCCTCTTCCAGGTGTGGTGATAGAGCAGGGAGCCAGACAGACAAAAAATACCTGTTCAGCATATTTTTGACCTTTTAACTAGGGAAGACGGCAAACAAAATGAGCAGTTGCATTCTATAGTATCTTGGAAAGTGACAAATGCTTTGCAAAGAATAAAGCAGGGAGGAGGGGTAGAGAGGGCAGGGGATTGTAATTTGTTAAAACAGACCTTGTTGAAAAGGTCACGTTTGAACAAAGACATGAAGAAGAAGAAAGAAGACTGAATGAAATATGAAATACTTATTTTAATAATACATCAAGTAAGGATTAAGGTAAAAGTTTAGTAGGGATAAAGAAGCATGTTATTCATTGGTAAAAGGAATCTTAGGTATAGTAATCGTGTACAGAATAATTTGTGGAATATCAGTGCAGCTCTGGAACATATCAAACAACAATGGTCAGAAGAAGGAGAAATAGGCATATCAAAAATTGTGCTTTAAATTGAGAAATCTAGCCAACAAAAATTCTTAATATGCTAGATTTGGGTAACACAATATGAAAATATCAGCTCTATGTAAACATGTATAACCAACAGAGAATGCAGATTCTTTTAGTTCATTTGTGGGAGAATTCATGTACAAGGCTGCAAAAGAAGTCCCAGTAAATTCTGAAGAATAAGCATTATACTAAGACTGTTCTTTGACCAAAATTCAATAAAGTTAGAATCCATAAAGGACAGCCTTTAAAAAAAAAAAACCTATATTTGGAGCCTAAAATAAGTATTGCTTTTATTAAGGAGGATCTCCTGGGAAATTACAAAGTACCAAATGAAATAAAAATATTACATACAACATTTGTGAGATTTAAAAAATTAGCGTTTATTTTTTCTGAGAGAGAGAGAGAGAGAGAGTGAGTGAGGGAGGGGCAGAGAGAGAGGGAAACCTAGAATCTGCAACAGGCTCCAGGCTCCAAGCTATCAGCACAGAGTCTGATGTGGTGCTTGAACTCATGAACCGTGAGATCATTTGTGAGATTTAACCACAATATTTCTGAGATTTAACCGAAGTAGAACTTAGAAATTTATATCTTAGAATACACTTAAACATTTAACTACAGAAAATACTGGAAAAAAATAGCTAAACTCAAAAATAAAGAAAAAAGAAACAGGGTAAACAAGAACTTAATAATAGTGGTAAGAAATAAAAGGATAAACATTTCTGAAATAGGGAACAAAAACAAAAAAGTGATCAATAAAATAAAAAAAAATAAAAATAAAAACTAATGACGGGCACCTGGATGGCTCAGTTGGTTAAGTATCCAACTTTAGCTCAGGTCATGATGTCGTGGTTCATGAGTTTGAGCTCCATGTTGGGTTCTGTGCTGACAGCTCAGAGCCTGGAACCTACTTCAGATTCTGTCTCTTTCTCTCTCTCTCTCTCTCTCTCTCTCTCTCTCTGCCCCTCCCCTGATCACACTCTGTCTCTCTAAAATAAACATTAAAAATTTTTTTTAAATAAATAAAAATTAATGAAAAAAAATCATTGGTAAGAGTTATCTAAAAAAGAAAAAATGAAATTCAGAACGAAAGAAGAAATAAGAATCATCATGAGCGCTACTAAGATAGTAAAGGACATCATTAACAAACACAAATAAATCTGCAAATCTATGCAGGAAGCTATTACAATGTACATACCTTGTCCTCTGGGAATTTTAGCAGTGACACTACATGGAACAATAGGTGCTAGACCTTTGTTGTAGGACATCATGAGAACTTGTCAAACCACTTTCCGCCTCCTTGTTTAACTCATTCTCAGTTCCAGACTACATGGATAATTAAGAGTTACCCAAAGGTAGAAGATTGGAGAGAAAGGGTTTCTTTCGATTGAGAACTGCTGGAGTTATCCTAGGTTTCTCTCCATTTCCAAACAAATGATAAGTTCTTTAAGATCACCTGGGGAATTTGATTTACATCTCCTGGAATTTAGGGGACAGAAGGCTAGTATTTCACATCGTCCTGTACAAGTATTTTAAAGATGAAAGACTGTGGTAAGGACAGATCTGTTGTGGCAGAGTCAACAGTACCTACTGTTCTTTATAGCGTTTGAGGTGAATTGGGGTGAATATGTGTTTCCTCTAGTCTCCTTCATTTGGAGAGGAAGCCTGAAGAGATGATAGAGCCCCAGTGATGGAGTCTGTGTGTGGTGCACACCAGAAGCCAAGAGCTGAGGGAAGGAGTCACAGTTTACTGGCCAGAGACAGAATGTCCCATCTGAGGAAACTGTAGGTGGTGTTACTTTGGAAACAGATCCTTAGAGATGGGTCCTGGGATGCCTGGGTGGCTCAGTCGGTTAAGCATATGACTCTTAGTTTTGGTCCAGGTCATTATCTCACAGTTTGTGGGTTCCAGCCCAGTGTTGGGCTCTGCGCTGACAATGTGGAGCCTGCTTGGGATTCTCTCTCTCCTCCCTCTGCCCCTTCACCCAACTCTCTCTCTCTCTTAAAATAAATAAGCATTTTTAAAAAAAAAATGAGCCCTGAACGAACCCCCTGAGTACCAATATAATTGTAAACAAGGCACCTCACAATATGTATTCAGAACAAATATTGTGGTGTTATGGAACCAGGCTGGAATGCTGGTGGAAAAAACAAGCGGAATTCAGTCATATTGGAAGGCAGGAGGTTTATTTTACACTTGTGGGCTTAGAGGAGATCATTCTCCAGAGGTCTGAGTCCCGAGCATAAGCACGGGGAACAATTTATAGTCTGTTACTTCCACATTCTGCATTAGCAGTAATTTGGTGCACACACCAAGCAGGGCAGGAAGAAGAACCTGGAAGAGGAGTCTCTAAACTAGGAACTAGAGCTTATGTTAGTCTCATCAGCCATCTTATGATGCATAACTTTACTTATTTTCCGAACAGTGGGACCATCTATCAAAGACTTGTAAAGGAGTTAGGAGAGTAAAACATTTAGAGAGTAAAACATTAATGTTAGCTGAATAACTGACATGAATTTCTCTTGGTTGCTAGGACTGGTTTTGTCATCATATCATTGTGGTGTTATATACAGGAAGACACAAACAATAGTCTTCCGCATAATGCTGTTTGTAATAGTAATAAGGAAAAAAAAGCAGAAACAACCCCAAAATACATCAGTAGGTGAGAAGAGAAATAAATCTTGGAAGGTGCACACAAAGGAACATTATATACCATGTAGAATGAATTAGAACCAGAAAATAAAAACTCAAAGAACAAAGCTGGAATGCTGGATGAAAGTCATTTTTATTGCAAGGCAGGCCCCAATCCAACAAGCCATCTAAACTTTGATGATGGGCTTTGAGGGAGGAAAAATATGGTAGGTCTTTTGAAGCTGAAAAATCTCAAATTATCTCAGTCCTACATTAGGAAAGCAAAGTCCCAGAGTGTAGATGATCGGCTGTCAATGTCTGCAATGACTGGGGAAGGTGTCAGTGGCACATCTCACTGTGATCTTTGCCTCAGAATTTGGGCATCTGGTTACCTTTGTTGTGTAGATGAGCTTCTTGTTTTGGAATTATGATACCTGATTATCTTTTAGTGAGGTCAGGTCTATCTCACTGTCAGCAGGCTAGATAGGCAGGTCAGGCTAAATACCAGCTTGGGCAGATCTCAAAAACATAATATTGAATGCAAAAGCATATTGCAGAACCACTGAGGAGTGGGAATCATTTGTGTAAATTATGTAAATGAAAGAACACGTGCAACAAATATGGCATATTGTGTTATTTTGAGCATATTTGAGAAGACTATTCTTGGGATCATTATTAGCTCCTTGTGGATTTTGTTTGCTTAATCCTTCCAGACACTGAAATCAGGAGAGAAAAAGCTAACGCACATTTGGCTTGACTTTACTTACTGTTCCATCAACAAGAAAATAGATGAGTAGCTGCTTCTATCTTCCTGCAATTCAGAGCTAGCACCAGGCATGAGCGCCTTTGGTTGATCTGTGGAGTGTGTGTGTGGGGCGGGGGGGGGGGGGGGCGGTTGGAGTTCCAGGCTCCTGCACTACTGTGTTTACATGCCCTAGCCATCACTTGTGAACTGACAACGTAGGAATGATGGCCCCTGTCTTCCTTTCAGCTTTTCCCATTGTGCTTTCAGTGCTGAAAAATGGAGACAAGAAGCTCTATGTTAAAGCCAGACAGACTTCTCTGGAGGAGCCATTGCCTTTCAGAGATTTCTGGGGAGAGCTCTAGGCATCAATATTTCCTTTTCATCTGGTGGCAAAAATTCAAGGACCAGGGGAATCACTCAAATATTTATAGGAGCTACCTGCCCATGCCAATGCCTAGGTTCTCATCAAACTTAAAGAAAGGCACGGACCTTGTCATCAAAGGCAGGCACTTTCAAAGGATAAACAACTCACATCTCATATATCTTGCATGCAAACACAAATCGTATTTCTACCGAATGTGTTAGTGTAGATGGGCTAATGATCTGTTTTCTATCCCAGGAAACAAAGAATGTTAAAATTATTCATCCATATGAACATTTTTCCCCCTCGGGAAAAATGACCCGGGCTTGACCAAGATTCACATTAAATCCCTATCTCTGACTGTCTTCACTAAGTAGTCTTTTCCAAATAGGAAGCCACTGGAGCAAGGTTTTCAGATCTACTGCTACAGTTGCTAGAGCCTAGCTGGGTGGTCAGATCCCAAGGTGACTATTTTCCTTGCCCTAATCCCAAACTTGCAAACTGCAGGTGTGGCAATTCAACTGCAGAAAATGTGACCCTTTGCTCTTTTGAAAGAATCTGCCTTCTGCCATCTAATAATGTAGGCTGCATTTCCCTATATTACTTATTTTTTTTCAAATTTTTTTTAAATTTTTTTTTAACGTTTATTTATTTTTTTGGGACAGAGAGAGACAGAGCATGAACGGGGGAGGGGCAGAGAGAGAGGGAGACACAGAATTGGAAGCAGACTCCAGGCTCTGAGCTATCAGCCCAGAGCCTGACGCAGGGCTCGAGCCCACGGACCGCGAGATCGTGACCTGAGCTGAAGTCGGATGCTTAACCGACTGAGCCGTCCAGGTGCCCCACTTATTTGGTTTTTAGATTTCATCAGGATTGTCAGAGGTTTTTATTTTCACGGTCAGACCTCCAGTGTTCTGCAGCAAGCTCTTCAATGGTACAATTTCTGTGACCTGCTTTCTTTTTTATTTTCATCTCTCTAACTTTAAATAACTCAACCCATTGCTTCCTTGAAACTGCATTAGCAGTACTGTGTAGTGCAGGATTCAACACACTTCTGAACTGTTTGCCAGCAGGCTTTTCAACTGGCTATTTTAAAATTTGCTTTTGAACCAACATTTTATTAGAATTCAATAATTACTCTTTCATCCTTGCTGCATTCTTTATATTATCCCTTAAGTGAAGCCATAACTGTACAGAATATTGAGAAGTGATATAATTATTTATTGCCGGTAGCCAAACACCTGCTGACAGCTACAAATTCCCCTGAATATGTTGATTTCTTTAGTAGATGTGCTAGTCCACAGACATATTGAATAAATACAAGCTCTTTGATTGGTTCATTCAATTTGTACACAACCAAGTCTGTTAAAAAAACTTTTGAAGTCAATTTAATCAGCTGACCAATTAGGTCAGTTTAGGCAAAATCACTAACCTGATACAATTGCCTATCTTGTGGCTGTGGTCTGCACCTTTGTAATAGCTTCACACGTGATCTGACTCATGGCCAGAAGTCCTGAGAACTAGTCAGCCTTCCTCCAAGTTGATTGTGAGCAATGGAAACCAATCATGATACTTAATTCTTAATCCTGTTGACAGGTCATTTCACTACCTCCTACTTCCCCCACAACGTTCCTTTCTTGGTGCCTTTGTCTCTATCTCTGTCTTACGGAGTTCAGCATTTTCGTCTTCTGATTCAGGCCTTCACCAGTCTCCTGCAGAGGACTTAGGAACTTTAACTTCACTTGATCCCTCCACAAACTGAAGCCTTTGTTATTGAGGCCAGATTTTCATGCTTCTAAAACCCGCTTCATTTTGATTTTTGCATATAGCATTCTTTCCTCCTCCTTTATATTCAATAATTTTAATCAATCATTTTGGGTACAATATTTATTGACTCCTTCCTGTGTCCAACATCACATCAGACACATAGTAAAAAATGAAAAGGGCAATTCTTATCCTTGAGGGGTTTATACTCAAGTGAGAGAATTGAACACACGCACACATTTCTTTTTTTAATGAGAATTTCATTTTAATTTTTTATTTTTTTTATTTTTATTTTTTTAATTTTTTTAAAACATTTTTATTTATTTTTGAGACAGAGAGAGACAGAGCATGAATGAGGGAGGGGCAGAGAGAGAAGGAGACACAGAATTGGAAGCAGGCTCCAGGCTCTGAGCCATCAGCCCAGAGCCCGACGCGGGGCTCGAACTCACGGACCGTGAGATCGTGACCTGAGCTGAAGTCGGACGCTCAACCGACTGAGCCACCCAGGCGCCCCATTTTAATTTTTTTAAATTTACATCCAAATTAGTTAGCATTTAGTGCAACAATGATTTCAGGAGTAGATTTCCTTAGTACCCCTTACTTATTTAGCCCACATAACCCCTCCCACAACCCCTCCAGCAACCCCCAGTTTGTTCTCCATATTTATGAGTCTCTTCTCTTTTGTCCCCTTCCCTGTTTTTATATTATTTTTGTTTCCCTTCCCTTATGTTCATCTGTTTTGTCTCTTATGTCCGTATATTAGTGAAGTCATGTGATATTTGTCTTTCTCTGACTGACCAATTTCACTTAGAATAATACCCTCCAGTTCCATCCACATAGTTGCAAATGGCAAGGTTTCATTATTTTTGATAGCTGAGTAATACTCCATTGTATGTATGTATATATACATATATATATATATATACACATATATATACACACATATATATACCACATCTTCTTTATCCATTCATCCATCGATGGATATTTGGACTCTTTCCATACTTTGGCTATTGTTGACAGTGCTGCTATAAACATGGGGGTGCATGTGTCCCTTCAAAACAGCACACCTCTATCACTTGGAAAAATGCCTAGTAGTGCAATGGCTGGGTCATAGGGTAGTTCTATTTTTAGTTTTTTTGAGGAACCTCCATACTGTTTTCCAGAGGGGCTGTTCCAGCTTGCATTGCCACCAACAATGCAAAAGAGATCCTCTTTCTCCGCATCCTTGCCAACATCTGTTGTTGCCTGAGTTGTTAATGTTAGCGATTCTGACAGGTGTGAGGTGGTATCTCATTGTGGTTTAGATTTGTATTTCCCTGACGATGAGTGAAGTTGACCATGTTTTCATGTGTCAGTTGACCATCTGGATGTCTTCTTTGGAGAAGTGTCTATTCATATCTTTTGCCCATTTCTTCACTGGATTATATGTTTTTTGGGTGTTAAGTTTGGTAAGTTTTTTATAGATTTTGGATACTAACCCTTTATCTGATATGTCATTTGCAAATACCTTCTCCCACTCCATCGGTTGCCTTTTAGTTTTGCTGATTGTTTCCTTTGCTGTGCAG
The DNA here is from genome assembly GCF_028749965.1 of Puma concolor. NCBI lineage: Eukaryota > Metazoa > Chordata > Mammalia > Carnivora > Felidae > Puma > Puma concolor. The sequence continues at coordinate 88,171,567 of NC_141671.1, read as the reverse complement.
AAACTTTCTATTTTGATGAGGTCCCAATACTTATTTTTGCTTTTGTTTCCCTTGCCTTTGGAGACGTGTTGAGTAAGAAGTTCCTGTGGCCAAGGTCAAGGAGGTCTTTGCCTGGTTTCTCCTGGAGGATTTTGATGGCTTCTGGTCTTACATTTAGATCTTTCATCCACTTTGAGTTTATTTTTGTGTATGGTGTAAGAAAGTGGTCCAGGTTCCTTCTTCTGCATGTCGCTGTCCAGTTTTCCCAGCACCACTTGCTGAAGACACTGTCTTTATTCCATTGGATATTCTTTCCTGCTTTGTCAAAGATTAGTTGGCCATATGTTTGCGGGTCCATTTCTGGGTTCTCTTCTGTTCCATTGATCTGAGTGTCTGTTTTTGTGCCAGTACCATACTGTCTTGATGATCACAGCTTTGTAGTATAACTTGAAGTCCGGGATTGTGATGCCTCCTGCTTTGGTTTTCTTTTTCAAGATTGCTTTTGCTATTCGAGGTTTTTGTGGTTCCCTACAAATTTTAGGATTATTTGTTCTAGCTCTGTGAAGAATGCTGGTGTTACTTTGTTAGGGATCGTGTTGAATATGTAGATTACTTTGGGTAGTATCAACATTTTAACAATATTTGTTCTTCCTATCCAGGAGCATGGAATCTTTTTCCATTTCTTTGTGTCTTCTTCAATTTCTTTCATAAGCTTTCTATAGTTTTCAGTGTATAGATTTTTCACCTCTTTGGTTAGATTTATTTCTAGGTATTTTATGGGTTTGGTGCAATTGTAAATGGGGTCAATTCCTTGATTTCTCTTTCTGTTGCTTCATTCTTGGTGTATAGGAAGGCAACCGATTTCTGTGCATTGATTTTATATCCTGCAACTTTGCTAAATTCATGAATCAGTTCTAGCAGTTTTTTGGTGGAATCTTTTGGGTTTTCCATATAGAGTATCATGTCATCTGCGAAGAGTGAAAGTTTGACCTCCTCCTGGCTGATTTGGATGCCTTTTATTTCTTTGTGTTGTGTGATTGCAGAGGCTAAAACTTCCAATACTATGTTGAATAACAGTGGCAAGAGTGGACATCCCTGTCTGGTTCCTGACCTTAGGGGGGCAAGCTGTCATTTTTTCCCCATTGAGGATGATATTAGCATTGGGTTGTTCATATATGGCTTTTATAATCTCGAGTTATGTTCCTTCTATCCCTACTTTCTTGAGGGTTTTAATCAAGAAAGGATGCTGTAGTTTGTCAAACGTTTCTCTGTATCTATTGAGAGGATCATATGGTTCTTGTCCTTTATTTTATTGATGTGATGAATCACATTGATTGTTTTGCGGATATTGAACCAGCCCTGCATCCCAGGTGTAAATCCCACTTGGTCGTGGTGATTAATTTTTTTAGTGTATTGTTGGATCCGGTTGGCTAATATCTTGTTGAGGGGTTTTGCATCCATGTTCATCAGGGAAATTGGTCTATAGTTCTCCTTTTTAGTGGGGTCTCTGGTTTTGGAATCAAGGTAATGCTGGCTTCATACAAAGTGTTTGGAAGTTTTCCTTCCATTTCTATTTTTTGAACAGCTTCAAGAGAATAGGTATTAACTCTTCCTTACTTGTTTGGTAGAATTCCCCTGGAAAGCCATCTGGCCCTGGACTGTTGTTTTTTGGAGATTTTTTATTACTAATTCGATTTCCTTACTGGTTATAGGTCTGTTCAAATTTTCTATTTCTTCCTGTTTCAGATTTGGTAGTGTATATGTTTCTAGGAATTTGTCCATTTCTTCCAGATTGTCCATTTTATTGCCATGTAACTGTTCATAATATTCTATTATTATTGTTTTTATTTCTGCTGTGTTGGTTGTGATCTCTCCTCTTTCATTCTTGATTTTATTTATTTGGGTCCTTTCCTTTTTCTTTTTGATCAAACTGGCTAGTGGTTTACCAATTTTGTTAATTCTTTTAAAGAAGCAGCTTCTGGTTTCATTGATCTGTTCTACTGTTTTTTTGGTTTTGATAGCATTAATTTCTGCTCTAAGCTTTATTATTTCCTGTCTTCTGCTGCTTTGGGGTTTTATTTGCTGTTCTTTTTCCAGCTTCTTAAGGTGTAAGGTTAGGTTGTGTATCTGAGATCTTTTTTCCTTCTTTAGGAAGTCCTGGATTGCTATGTACTTTCCTCTTATGACTGCCTTTGCTGAGTCCCAGAGGATTTGGGTTGTGGTGTTATCATTTTCATTCGTTTCTATATACTTTTTAATTTCCTCTTTAACTGCTTGGTTAGCCCATTCATTCTTTAGAAGGATGATCTTCAGTCTCCAAGTATTTGTTACCTTTCCAATTTTTTTCTTGTGGTTGATTTTGAGTTTTGTAGCATTGTGATCTGAAAATAGGCACAGTATGATCTCGATCTTTTTGTACTTGCTGAGGGCTGATTTGTGTCCCAGTATGTGGTCTTTCTGGAGAACATTCCATGTGCACTGGAGAGGAATGTATATTCTGCTGCTTTAGGATGAAGTGTTGTGAATATATCTGTTAAGTCGATCTGGTCCAGTGTGTCATTCAAAGCCATTGTTTCCTTGTTGATTTTTTGATTAGATGATCTGTCCATTGTTGTGAGTGGGGTATTGAAGTCTCCTACTATTATGTTATTACTATGGATGAGTTTCTTTACGTTTGTGATTAATTGATTTATATACTTGGGTGCCCTCACATTTGGCGCATACATGTTTACAATTCTTAGGTCTTCTTGGTGTATAGACCCCTTGATTATTATATAATGCCCTTCTGCATCTCTTGATACAGTCTTTATTTTAAAGTCTAGATTGTCTCATATAAGTATGGCTACTCCAGCTTTCTTTTGTTGACCATTAGCATGGTAGATGGTTCTCCAACCCCTTACTTTCAATCTGAAGGTGTCTTTAGGTCTAAAGTGCGTCTGTTGTAAGCAGCATATAGATGGATCTTGTTTTCTTATCCATTCTGTTATCCTATGTCTTTTGATTGGAGCATTGAGTCCATTGATGTTTAGAGTGAGTACTGAAATATAGGAATTTATTGCCATTATGATGTTTGTAGAGTTGGAGTTTCTAGTGGTGGTCTCTGGTCCTTTCGAATCTTTGTTGCTTTTGCTGTTTGTTTGTTTCTTTGTTTGTTTATTTATTTATTCATCTTTTCTCCCCTCAGAGAGTCCCTCTTAAAATTTCTTGCAGGGCTGGTTTAGTGGTCACAAACTCCTTTAGTTTTTGTTTGTCTGGGAAAATTTTTATCTCTCTTTCTATTTTGAATGACAGCCTTGCTGGATAAAGAATTCTTGGCTGCCTATTTTTCTGATTCAGCACAGTGAATATATCCTGCCCCTCCTTTCTGGCCTGCCAAGTTTCTGTGGATAGGTCTGCTGCAAACCTGATCTGTCTTCCCTTGTAGGTTAGGAACTTTTTTCCCTTGCTGCTTTCATGATTCTCTCCTTGCCTGAGTATTTGTGATTTGACTATGATATGACTTGTTGATGGTTGGTTTTTGTTGAATCCAATGGGGGTCCTCTGTGCTTCCTGGATTTTGATGACTGTGTCTTTCCCCAGGTTAGGAAAGTTTTCTGCTATGATTTGCTTACATAACCCTTCTACCCCTTTTTCTCTCTCTTCCTCTTCTGGGACCCCTATGATTCTGATGTTGTTCCTTTTTAATGGGTCACTGATTTCTCTAATTTTTAAATCATGCTCTTCTTCCTTAATCTCCCTCTTTTTTTCTGCTTCATTATTCTCCATAAGTTTGTCTTCTATATTGTGGATTCTCTGTTCTACCTCATCCATCCTTGCCGTTGTGGCATCCATCCGTTATTGCAGCTCAGTTATAACATTTTTTATTTCATCCTGACTAGTTTTTACTTCTTTTAGCTCCACAGGAAAGGATTCTAGTCTGTTTTTGACTCCAGTTAGTATTCTTATTGTGATTCTAAATTCTGATTCAGACATCTAGTTTGTATCTGTGTTAGTTAAATACCTGGCTGTCATCTCTTCATGCTCTTTCTTTTGGGGTGAATTCCTTTGTTTCGTCATTTTGAAGGGAGAAAAGGAATTAATGAGGCAGAGAAATTAAAATTAAAAAATATTAAAATTAAAAAATTACACACACACACAAAATCGAATAATTGATGCTAGATCCTAGGTGTGTTTTGGTTGGGTGTTAAAAGTGGTTTGATAGATTAGAGAAAAAAGGAGGTGGGGAAGAGAAAAAAAAGAGGAAGTCATTTGAGAATTTGAAAAAATGAATACACTGATGTAGACTAAAATGAAATGATGGAAGTAAAATAGAATTTGAAAAAATTTACACAAAAGTAAAGAATATAGTAGAAAAGAATTAAAGGAAAATATTTTAAATAAAAATTAAAAATAAAAATGAATTTTTTCTCTGTATTCAAGAAAAATAAATAAAATGAAAAAGAGAAAAAGGAAAAAAAAAGGAAATCATTTGAAAATTTGAAAAAGTGACTACACTGTAGTACACTAAAATTAAGTGATGGAAGGAAAATAATTTGAAAAAAATACATAAAAGCAAAAATATAGTAAAAACTTAAAGAAAATATTTTTCATAAAAATTGGAAATAAAAATGAAGTTTTTCTCTTTCTGTTTTCAAGAAAAAGAAAAGAAATGAAAAAGAGAAAAAAAATAAAATTGAATAGATGAACCTGCTAACAGATTCAAATTTGACTGAAATTACTTTGTTTTCCCCTGGAAAGCAGACTATGAAGCTCTCTATAGTCCTTAAACTAAACAGGCAGTGAGACTTGTGTTTTTGAAAAAGGAGATTGGCCCAGTTGGGCGGGGCTTAGTCTAACAGTTCCCTTCTCCACTAGATGGCACTATTACCCTCCTGAGGTGGATTGTTGTGGTGCTCATAGGTGCATATGCGCATGCCCGGGAGCGGTGAAAATGGCGTCACCCAGCTGCCCAGTGTCTAGTATCGGAACTCTGTTCTCCCCGATCAGCTATCACGCACCGGTCCTCTGTCTTCAGCTTTTGTCCACTCCCCGCTTTTTCACTGTCCATGACCAAGCCCCAGGCAGTACCTCTCTCCTGAGTTTTGTCTCAGATGCAGCTGTTTTCTCCGGCCCCTTACCTCTGCAGGACTGCTGCTTTGACCCATTCCGCCCCTCTGAGGGAGGGTCTCACCAAGCAATGGCTGAATGAGCAATGGCTGAATGTCGGCTGTATCCAGGAACGCTTGCTGGACCCTGCTGCTGCCGGTGCCCTGAGACTGCAGCCAGGTGCCAGCCTGCCCCAGAGAAAGTTCGTGAGATAGTGTAGCAGCAACATTTCAGGGATTATGGAAAATCACAACACACATCTGGCACAGGCTTTACCCTTAAGGACCTTTTTCCAGCACCAGTGAATGTGGCCGTTCTCTGGGGTCTTCTGGGACCAGGTGACTTCAACAGTCTCTACAAAACGTTCTTCCAGCAGTGGAACCGCTTTTCCCCATGAGCGCTGAGAACCTTCTGGACCCCACTCTGCCCCTGGGCTTTTGCCTTTCCCACTAGAGCAATGCCAGGTATTGAGCTGCAGAGTTTCAGAGTCTGTGTTCCCCCTGTTTACAGTCTTAATGGAATTTAAACCTTCTCCTTTCTTCCTTTTTAGTTTAGTCCCTGTGGCTGTTTCTAATTTTCCACTTTCTCTCCAGCTGCTTGTGGAAAGAGGTGCTTTTCCCATATTCTTCCACTGCCCCCCCACCCCCCCATCTCTGTTGTCTTTCCACATGCAAAAGTGGCTCCCTGTCCTCCATGGCTTCTCTCTCCCCAAGTTCACCTCTCTGCACCATGTACCTGCTGAATTCTGTGGTTCAGGTTGTGCAGACTTTTGTGTTAATCCTCAAATCAGTTTTCTAGGTGTGCAGCATGGTTTAGTGTTGGTCTGGCTGTATTTCATGGACATGAGACACACACAAAAAAACCAGATAATTTTAACACAGAACAGTAAGAACTCTCTGAATAGAATTCAAGAGGGCAGGCAGAGGGGCAGTGTGGTATGGAAGTTAATGCCTGCTCCAACAGTCTGACTGCCTGCTTGCCATTTTGAAATCATGTAACCTTGGCTAAATTAAAAAAATTTTTTTCATGCCTCAGTTACTTTCATTTTATTTTACTTAAAAATTTTTTTTATATTTTATTTTATATTTGAGAGAGAGAGAGAGAGAGAGAGAGCATGAGCGGGGGGCGGGGGGAAGAGAGATGGAGACAGAATCTGAAGAAGGTTCTAGCCTCTGAGCTGTCAGCACAGAGCCTGATGCGGGGCTTTAACTCATAAGCAGTGAGGTTATGACCTAAGCTGAAGTTGAACACTTAACCAACTGAAGTACCAAGGTGACCCTACATTTTAAATGAAGATATCTATAAGACTCCTTCACAGGATTGTTGTCAGAAGAAAATTAAATGATACACATATAAAACTTAGGCTAATTCTTGGCACGTAGTATGTAGTCAATATGTTATAATTAGGGTTATTACCTACCCCAACTTTGGGAGGTAGAGAGAAGAGGGAATTTCACACCACAGGCATATTGTCTTTTGATTGAATGAGAACAAGGCTTTGAGCTGTGAGATTTTGTTTGGCTTCTGGATCTGCCACTGGAAAACTGTAGTCCCTCCAACTTTCTGGAACTCAACATTTTTTAGATGTAACATGAATGGATTTTAATAGTTTGTTGTATTTATTTTCCCCTAAATTGGGTTACGTATGGATCCTTAAAGACATTAGATAATGCCTTCATTTTAGTTTTCATGATTAACTTTATAAACAGACAACAAGGGATTTTCTTTCTTAGCCCATAGGCCCAATAACCCTTAGGCATATTGGACATAAGTTTTCTGGTCACTTGCAGGTATTAAAATAATCCCAATTTTAGAAACTAGAAAGTGCAATACAACATTAATCAAATAGCCAAATACAGGAATGGAACAAACTGTGATCATGTACCACTTGGTGGAGTGCAATGAGAACTTCTGTGATATTCTTGCTAAAGACACATAATCCAAATGTTATCATGAAAAACAGAAGACAAACACTAATTGTAGAGCACTCCACATAGCATTGGCTTATAATTTTCACAAGTGTCAAGCTCATGAAAGTCAAGGTAGTCATGAAAGACAAGGAGAAACTCTTCCAGATTGAAGCATTAAAGAGACAGAACACCTAAGTGCAATGTGTGCTCTTGGACTGGATCTTTTTGCTTTAAGGAAATTACTGGAACAACTGGAAAATTGAGTGGAGTCTGAGGATTTGATACTGGCCAGGTATCAGATTGATTTCTTGATTTTGATAGCTGAATTATATTATGTAAAAAAAAGTCCTTGTTTATAGAAATTGCATGCTGAAGTATTTGAAAATGATGGAACATTGCATTAGCAACTTACTTTCAAATGATGTAGGAAAAAATTATTTGTTCTTGTGTGTCTTCAATCACTTTGAAATTAACAGTTTTTTTTACAATATTCTTCAATATGCCTGAAAAGAAATATATGTATCTATATATCCAATTCTAAGCTAAATAAAAAGTTAGTCTCTTTAAAAATTCAATATTAACTAAATAAATTGATATTAAATTAATAGTATAATTAGTATCTATTAAATATTAATTGATATTAATAGATTAATTTCTGCTTCCTCCTCCTGTTTGGTCCTGACATGCACTACTGTGGACCCCATAGAGAAAGGAATATGGTCTGTTCTATTTTCTCTGCATCACAGTCCGCTCCTCACTTCTATGGCTCCTATTTTTTCTGGTTCTGGGACATGGAAATAGTGATGAGAAAGAAGGATAAAGCCCTATCTCGTTGCTACTCACTGTATCATTTCCTGAGGCTGATAACACATGCTCCAAAGTACTCCCATCTCCTAACCTTGTGAACAACACCCCGAGTTGTCTTAGTAGGGTTTTTTTTCTCTCTCTCTTTTTAAGTTTACCTATTTATTTTGAGAGGAGGGGAAGAGAGAGAGAGAGAATCACTGGGGGAGGGGCAGAGAGAGGGTGACAGAAGATCCAAAGCAGGCTCCAGGCTCTGAGCTGTCAAGCACAGAGCCTGACACGGGGCTTGAACTCACACATCATGAGATCATGACCTGAGCTGAAGTCGGACACTCAATCGACTGAGCCACCCAGGAGCCCCTAGTAGTATTCTTTCAATATTATCCTAGCCCTGGAAAATTCTGAGTGTCCACTTGGTTTGTAGGAAAATTCACCACCTCACTCTGTCAAGCTCTGGATTTTCAGGCTTTTCTGTCATGCCGTCTATCCCTATTCAAACTCTAAGAGTACCCCAGTCTATCTCTAAGCTTTGGATTCATTGTAACTGGTGTCAAGTAACTGTCTCCATTCATTCCCAAGCTTCAAAACAATCTCCAGTTCTCTGCTCTAATCTTAAGTGGGGATATGGCTTTTTGAAGCTCATCAAGCGTTTAGAAGAGAATGAGAGGCCAGTTTCGCATTAATGTGGGCTAGGAAATGGCATAGAGTGGGGAAGAAACACCAAGGCAGTCTCTACTCCTGCATATTTCCTTCAAATAACCTTCTTTTCTCAATAAATTCTCAGACATATGACAGAATCCTCTACAGGCTTCTTGGGTTTTTGTCACCTTTTAGCAAGTCATCAATCTAACGTTAATCTAAATAATTTCATAGTATGGTAAATGACGTATTGTTGCTGAGACTAAATTCATGTAGGCAACCTAAAGAAAGTACTGATGAAGACAGGAGTTCTTCTGATTTTATCTTATCTATACTGTGTAGTAACTCATGTCTCCCATTTCCTTTCCCTACTCAAACTGCTAGGCATCTTGATGTTTTTGGCTATTAAACAGACTGACAGAATTTTCTTATGGCTCAAAATTACAGCTTTTAACACTTACATGATTGTAAACACAACTGCAATTATAAGATTTTCCAATTGCATGGTAGTTATAAGGTGCTCATTTGGGTGGTTAAGAATATGTTTGTCTTTAAATGATCCCTGGATTGCAGACCTACAATATGTAGATGAACCCTAATTTGAGAAACATTGGCGTGGACCTAATAATTTTGTGTTCTTTTCCAAATATAGAATCACTATGATTCTAACAACATAAAACATTCTCTTGCAATTTGTCCTTTATATGGATGAGGATACTCTGGTGTCATTAAAATCAGATTTGACCTTTAAAAACAGTTGACCTATTTCCTTTTTATAGAAAACACCTTTTCCTAACATTAAAAAAAATGCTATAGCAAACTTGCCTGTAGATATACACGAAATATGTTATTTTTGTCTGCTAGGCAGAGCTACATAGGTGATAGGCAATAATCATGCTGGAAACGGAAGACAAGCTTAGTTATCACTGGTTATCTTAACCCAATGTCCAAGTATTTTTAAAAGTTCCTGAAATGTCTTCTTGTATTGTTAAATTTGTTAAGATGCCTGCTCCTTTGAGTCTGTCTTTGTAACTCCTGGGTTTGGAGAAGCATGTGACAGAGAAGTAAAGAAAAATTGAATGAAAACCACCTCCATGTCCCTTGGCTATAGCTACTTCATCAAACGTTGCTCCCACATGCTTTAGCACCAGATGAGGATTTTACTGAGTACATCAAGGTTCCAAGGACCATATTTTCCATTTCATTATATTCTTCACAGTTTTACATGTTGATGCATATGTAAAAGTCTCTCAGGAGACTCGTGATGTTCAGATAAATGTCGAATATGGCTCAGCTAGTTGCTGACAGGCTTACAAGGAAATTTTCTGTGAGATCCTGGTTTCAGTCTTTTGTAATAAATGAACAACTAAAAAGAATAATGAATGGCCTTACCTAAATTTTACTGCTTGTTTTTCTGAGGCCCCCATGGAAGAAGTTTGTATAGAATAGATCATTTTAAAATCTATTCAAATCAACAGAAAATCACAGATTTTCCTCCCAAGAACATAACTCAGGCTCTCTTCCAAGATAGTCCAGTTTGTTTGTTTGTTTGTTTTGTTTTGTTTTTTTTGCAGTTTGCAGTCTTGATTCTGACAGTTTATTATTTGTAACCATGCTGTGCAGGACACAATAACATTGTGTGTTTCTCATTCTCCAGGGTACAAATAGAGAAAACTGATTGTTTACCAGTAGTTTGAACTCAAGAATTTGCAAATATTTTAACAATAATATCACTAACGTTTCTGGGAAAATATATTCCATTTTGCTGTAGTGTATTTCCTGTTTTTTCTAGCTGGAAAATTTATTGATTTTTTTGTTTGTTTGTTTATTTGAAGTAGACTCCACCCCCAGTCAAAGCCCAATGTGGAGGTTGAACTCATGACCCTGAGACTGAGATCTGAGCTGAGATCAAGAGTCAGATGATTAACTCACTGAGCCACTTACATACCCCTTAGTGATGGGTTTTATCTGAGACAGAGTGATAGACCTTATTTTTCTTATCATGTGCTTATTTCTACTTAAAATTAAATTGTATTTGTACTATTTTCATTGAGAAAATTGTTTTAAACAATTGGTTATTGAGGTTATCATTTGCAAATTCCCCCTTATTTATGTTTGAACTAGCAAACGATAACCAAGGAATGCATAGATAATAGCTAGCAACAAAAAATTTACATAATAGCTGGGCCAGGAGAACTTCCAAATCAATGTTCATTCTAGGTATATAAAAACTAGCTTCCAAATCAATGTTCATTCTAGGTATATAAAAACTAGGAATCATGTTTGATTAAAATAATCCTCACTTTGATCAATAACTGGGCAGATTTAAAAAATTAACTAATTCAAGAAATAAGGCATCATGTTTTTGTTGTTTAAATCATCAGATGTAATTCATTACCACAAGGCAATTAGGGACTGATTTGAATTTGCATATTTTATGTCAATATTCACTACCGTATGAATTTTCTAACATATAGTATAAAGGTATATATTATATACTATGTTTAAAGCACTATAAACAAAAAGGAAGAAATATATTCAATGAGAACTATCTCAGTGAAATATCTTTAAGCCAATAGCTAAAAATAACTGGTCACATAAAGCCACTAATCAAAACCAAAGGAGAAAAACATTCTTAGCACCATTCTCATTTTCTCTTGGTAATTGGTTTTTTTCCTTCATACCTTTGGAATTAGAGGAGACTTAGTGGTGGAAGAAAAAAAGGCACACAGAAAAAATGAGAACTTGACAGATCCACAGGATTAACATCAGCTCTCTTTCCAGATTTGTTAATGACAGACTTGCTCATAAAGTTCTTAACTCTAGGAAAGCTCATTCATTGGCAAGCCACTTTTAGTTTCCTTTGTATTTGCAGCAGAACGTATGCATTTGACTCATTTTTCTTCCTTGCATTTTCTTTTTAATGCTAGTCTGAAATAGTAGTGTGGGATGGCAAATGTTGAAACAAAAATTGTCTTTCTCTGGATTAGCCTTTAAAAAACCAGAGAAACTTTAAAACAAGGGCAGGGCTGTGTCCTTCCTTAATGTCCTGCTGTGTGTGTCTGTATTATTGCTTTTCAAGCAGCGATGATCTGAGTATTTCATAATAGATGTCTGTAGACTCCTTTAGACATGAATCACCACCAAAGGAGAAGTCCGAAACTCAGAGCAGTGGAGCAGGAATATCTTTGTACAAGGAATCCAGTCAATTCCCTTGGCTTCTCTTCCTCAATTACTCCTGAAAGCTGGCAGTCAACCCTTCACTTATAAATCCCCAGGGGAAATAACATAATTCTCTCAAATTTTAGAATCAGGATTTCCCTCTATTTTACCTCTTGAATTCATTATTATTACTGTATTATTATTATTATACCTGGTTATAAAGGTAAAATACTTTCTTTGGAGAGGATATAAATACTAAAGAACACCGGGGATAGTAAGTAAACCAATCCAAAGATCAGACAGTGTTAATAATTTGGGTACATATTTATTTCTATGCATACACACACAGATATCACATATGTTAATTTTTTTGAAATTTGGTTCTATATTCTGGTTGCATAACTTCTCACTAGACAGTATTTTATGGACAAAACAAATATGGTATTTATATAGCTCCCATAATGTTTCCTAATCAGTTTCCTTTTGTAAGACCTTTAGATAATTTAATGTTTTTATTATAAATAATATTACTATAAATAATATCATTTTAGCTGTGACTTGCAGGTGTCTCACATTATTACCTTAAGTCAATTTTTGAGAAATTGTTATGTCAATTTCAAATTGTTACATCAATTTTGAATTGTTATGTCAAATAGTGTACACTTAAATTTTGATACATGCTGCAAAATTGTCATAAAAAAAGCTGTATGTATCATTTATGATTCAAACAGCAGAGAGTGTTTCTCAACGACATTGTCCATGGTATTCACTGGAGAGCAAGATTTTAAAGCTATCTTTGCCAATATGGTAGGTAAGATACTAATCTTATTATCTTAATTTTAGTATTGTTGATCAATAAAGCTAAAAATATTACTGTTACTTTTTTCTATTCCCTCTTGCAGTACTGCATACTCATGGCATTTGTTAATTGTTTTTATTCTGACGTGTAAATATTTTTTGCATATTCACTGTATTTCTCTCATATACCCATCGGATTCTGGTTTAAACTTTAACGTATTAATTTTATTATGGGTTGTTGAGATATTCTGCCTCTTGTAGTTGACTCTCCATTCTTGTCTTTGCTTAAATTTATAACTTTTTCTTATCAGGGCTATGCTTCTTTATGTGAATTGGGAATCATTCTCCATTTTAATCTCCGCAACATTTCACTCAGTGGGGAAGTTATCTCTTCCAAAGAAGTTTAAAATATTGGCCATTTGAACTGCTTGGTTATGCCAAGGTTCGTGGAATTCAACTTCTTAAAACTTTTTCAAAATTCCCCAATATTATTGTTAGGGTTAGAATTCACCTATTTTAAGTTGACTTTAGTTTCCAGAAAATTATCCACTTTATTGAGAATTTGTAATATATTAATGTAGAATTGTGCCTAATATATTCTTTTTACCTTCTTTTGTTTGAGAATCTGCTTTTTGTTACCTGAGTTTTTCTGTCGTTTCTTTTTTTCCCCTGAATTATAGTGGCTAGTATTTTGTTTAGGTTATAAAATTCTTCAAATATTTTTTCATTATCTAATATGAGTTTTATTATTTTATACATTTTTTTGGTATGAGTGCCTTCAGTAACAAGATTTCAGATAATAGGGAAGACATATTTTTCCTATTTTCTTGAGTATTTCATATCTCATCTTCAAGGTATAGAGCAGTATAGTATATGCTCAATAAATGCTTGTTGCATGAGTCATCGAAAAGTGGAGGTCAAGTCAGGGCATGGAGGGGACCAAAACAGGGTGAATGTAGAATGCATAAGTCTAAGGAAAATGAACAAACAGAGAAGTGAGGAATTATTATACCAACAAAGATTCCTTCTTTGCCTTACATACTAAGTTTCACATCTTTTAGTTTAGGGATTACAGATACTCAAATTCTGATCTAATGCCGAATTTCTGGAAATGGAGGAGAGTATACTACAGACATCTGTGCCAGACAGAGGTGGTCTTAGCTTCTTTGCCCTACAATCATTTTGTTTGGGGGCAAGATACCTGCTTTCCCCTCATGCATCATATATATGGTCTCCTCTTACCCTGCACTCTAAGCATCTGATTTGAAAGAGTTTGGAATTGCTTCTTACATTTCTATCACTTTGAGAAACAGCATAAGCTCTCTGGGGATAGTTTACAGGCATCTATGCTCCGCTGCAATCCAAAGAATGAGATATTTAAATTGAGGTTGAAGTTTGAGTAAGTTTTGTGAAGGAAAACTTGTAAATCTTTTAAAGTATTTCTTAAACTTACTCTCGAGAGATTAATCTCATTTCATATTCTTCATTGGGCCATATAAATTCCCTCTGTACATAGCAAGACCTTTGCCAGAAGCATCAGTACCGGTGGCTCACTTCTGTCCCTTGGCCGTATGTTTTCTTATCCTGTAGGTTGTTAGCTGTATATGGTGAATCAGGGAGAACACAGAGGTGCATTCAATTAATTTCTTAGCTCAAAGGCATCAATCTGCAGCTTCTTACATCCATTACATATGTTGGCAGGGCTTTTTATGAAGACTGACTGCTATTTCTGAGATAGCACAAATTTAACCTGAGTGCTTGGACAGGTTTTCTTGATGACATGGTTGATTTCCAAGAGGATTTCATTTCAAACAAGGACATGATTTTGAGAAATGGTAAAGGAGGTATTGTGGAACAGATTTATTTTACAAAGTCTTTTAAAATCCATTTTTATTAAAGTCTAAGTTTCAAAGCAAGTGTCACTTAAGTTTACATGGTAGCAGAACTCTTCCAGGATGGTGAAAAGCTTTGTGATTAATTTTTTATAGACTTTCGTTTTTAGAGCAATTTTAGATTCACAGCAAAATTGAATAGAATGTATAGATACTTCCCATACGCCCCCTGCCTGCACCCAGGCATAGCCTTTACCTTCATCACTATCTTCCACCAGAGTAGTACATTTGTTATAACGGCTGAACCTATACTGACCCATCATTGTCACGCAGAGTCCAGAGTTTATAGTAGGGTTCTCTCTTGGTGTTATTTATTCAATGGGTTTGGACAAATTTGTAATGACATGTATTTTTATTTATTTTTAATTTTTTTTTTTTTGAGAGAGAGAAAGAGAGCAAGTGGGGGAGGGGCAGAGAGAGAGAGAGAGGGAGACACAGAATCTAAAGCAGGCTCCAGGCTCTGAGCTTTCAGCACAGAGCCCGAGGTGGGGCTCGAACTCGTGAAATGCAAGATCATGACTTGAGCCAAATTTGGCCGCTTACCTGACCGAACCATCCAGGTGTCCCTGTAATGATATATATTCTTAAAAATCATAATTCATGCACCATATATTGTTTACATACTGTATGCCAGATACCATACTAGATGCTGAAGTTTCAAAATAAAAGATGTTTTTTTGCCTCAGAGGGGAAGACAGTATAGCAAGGAGACTAACGTGAAACCAGTCTAACAAAAAAAAGGAATATGTGCACATGTTCCAATGGGAATGTGTAAAAAAACAATCAAAAGAGAGCTAATGCAGGATATCTTAAATTTTATGTCTGTTTTGTTTTGTTTTGTTTTGTTTTGTTTTGTTTTGTTTGGAATAAGGAAAAAAACAATGGCTAGGATTGGTGAGAAAACTGAAAACAACCACGAAGTGCGATATTTGTAACAGCTACACTGGAAGTTGAATGATATTTAATATTCAATTGAGAAAATGACTTTAACCTTCAAAATGAATGATCTACTTTCATCCAAACCCAGGTCACTTATATTTGAAAAAGGAAAAAGGACCCCAGCAATATGAAACTCACCTATTATTTGGCTGTTTTCTGTATCAACTTTTAATTTTGGATAGTTGATAAATATGTATGCTTCAAATATAATACTCTCAATTCACAAAGGAGAGGTGGGTTTTTTTTTTCCACGAAGAGTAAAACTCTACCTAAGTTTGGAAATAAGGAGGAGACTATGGTCCATGCAAGCCCCACAAATAGGTCTTGCAGTCTCACTGCCAGCACTTTTACAGAAAAAGGAGGTTACAATTGAGGGGATAATCTAAAATTGTTAGGAAAGAGTTAACATGTCAGGCCCGGTCTCTCAGTCTTTGCATGTGTCCTAGGAAACCCAAGACCATGACTGACCCTTGGCCAATCACTGGGCACGTGACGATATGAAGCTTCTTTATATTAATGATTGATAGTTTTGGTGTGTACACAGGGAGCAATGGACTGTGACATAGCAGTGTGTCCAGGTTGCTTTGCACAAACACCAGGATTGGTGATGTGCACCTGGTTTCATTGTTGGGGTCTTGAGTTTCAGTTGTCATGTCTGGTTACATAGCAGAATGTGTCTCTGTGGCCAATTCTTCATAAAAGTCTTGAACCCTGACATTCAAACAGAGCTTCCTGGTATGGAAACATTTTGTACATGTCTCTATGGTTTGATGCTAAAAAGAAAGTACGTCCAGTGTAGCTCTGGATGGGGAAGGACTTGAAAGCATGCGCCTGACCTCTCTGGACTATACTCAATACTTTCACTCTCTATCTTTTGCTGTATTAAACCTTAGCCATGAGTATAACTTGCTGTTGAGTCCTGAGCCCTTCTGCCAAATCACCCCTTTTGAGGGATCCCCAAAACAGATCCATCATAAACATTTGAATTTCTTATATGCATGTTACTGTAACTTATTATACTTTCAATTTGGGCATTTTTTAGGACACATGATACAAAGAATAAAAAATATAAATTCCATACTCCCTATCTTTTGTTTTTTGTAAGTTGTACTGAAGTATAATATATATATATTCATATGTAATACATAAGCACAAATTATGAGTATATACCCAGTGAATTTTCACAAAGTGAATGCATCTGTGAATAAGACCCTGACACTGTATCAAGAAACAGACTGTTACTAGAATCTCAAAAGTTCCCTTGGGCCCTTCCTAGTCACTACCTGTCCCAAAGTTAACCACTATCTTGACTTCCACCATGATGATTTGGCATGTTAATAATAGTGATTTAGAAATAGATTCTTATAGTATGTACTCTTCTGTGTGCACCTTCTTCTGATAAGCACTATGTTGTGAAATTCATCCAAGTTGCTGTGTGTAGTTGTAGTTTGTTCAGTGTCATTACTCTGTAAGATTCTGTTGTGTAAACATATACCACCATCTTTCCATTTTATTGTAGATGGGAATTTAGATTTTTTTTCTTCTTTTTTGCAACTTCAAATACCACAGCTGTGGACATTCTTGTATATGGTATTTGGTAAGCATTTCTGTTGCATATACACAAGAAAGTAGAATTGCTGAGTTATAAGGATGTTTAACATCCTTATAGGTTTAACCTCTCTGTGTTAAGCTTTACAAGATACTGACAAGCATTTTTCTTCAGTGGTTTTATCAGTTTACATTCTCACCAGCAGGAGAGTACCAATTATTCCTCACATCCTGATGGCACTTGATATTGTCTGTTTATTTTTTTTCATCTTTTTAGTTATTTTAGCAGCTGTGTAGAAAAGCATATATTATGAAAGATTTGAAAAGCTAACTGTGGATGATTATTTCACAATGTATACATACATGAAAACTTCAAGTCATACATCTTAAACATACACAAATTCATTTGTCAATTAAACCTGAAAAAAGATGGAAAAATAAAAAAGTTACCTGTAGTGTGCATAATTTTACCAGTCAAGAATTATATTGTTGCTGAAATGTAGCTTTCCTTATCTTTTTGGCAGATTCCTTCTTATTCAAATGAACTTATACAGCATCATTTTAAATAGTTCTTTTCAGGTCAATGCAAGGTTTAAATACCTTTCAGGAATTTTTGATCTCTCAAAAGCCTTCTCTCTCCATGATGATGTCTTATGTAGAAGAATGTATCATCAGGATAGCATCGAATCTTCCTTCCTTTCCTTATTTCCTGGTGTGGGCTAGTGCTCTTTCTCCATCTGTGGTTGAAGTGTGGTTGATCTCTTGATGATGAAAATGAGTAATAACAACCTACAATTTCCATTTATTTTATTTCCTATCACTTTTTTCAATATGGAATCCTATGCCAGAAGCTGATTTTGGCCTTTGAGCCAAATCCAGTTGGGAGATATATTTCATTTGGCATATGTAATGTTTTAAAAATAATCAAGTGATTTGCTAGCATTTGAAATTGGGAGATTTCACTTCTGGTTCTAGATTTTTGGTTTCTCTTGAAAAATCAGAAGACTTGAGAAGCCTGGGCCAGCAGTCGGCTGAAGCTCAGTAGTGTCGGTGACCCCGGCAAATGGGACTCACTCTAGTTTCATTCCCAGTCTTGCTCTACTGTCCTCAATCTGCTTGCTCTGCTCACTGATGTCACCTGCCCCTGCCAGAAAAAAATCGTTGCACCCATTCCCCTAGTTGCACTTATTCTTTTTAGAAAGGCAATGCTTTTATGTGAACATTCTTTCAAAAAGCTTCTGTGAAAATTCACTTCAAAATGGCACGTTCAATTTTACAAATAAAGCCAAATGACCATGTAGAGGCTTTTATGGTTCCTTAGAGGTTCCTGATCAAAATAATATTGAGATATGACTATTTTTTGAGTTATTCTTGGTCCAGAAACTTCTCAACTGAAAGCTAGAAATGCATGCTGTACTGGAAATAATCTTTTAGCTGTCAAAATTCTGAGTTATAAACTGTTAATATTTTATTAGTTTTATTTTATCAAAGGCAGACACAGTCTCTCATGCTGTAACTTAATTTTTCTTTTTCAGAGATCATATGAAGAAATTGTTGAGAAATTTCCCCTTTTCTAGCATTGAGGGAGAGGACCTTTAAAAGAGCACTTATTGCCTTCTAACTGTCTAACATCTAAGGTGCCAGCCTCCCCAGTCTTTCCAACAATTCGATTGAATTTAAGCCTGTCTTTAGCCTTTTTGAAGGCAATTTGGCTACAGGGGCATAAAAGCAAGCCTGCCCAATTTCTTGATCCCTATAAATTCAATCTAATTGGGTATAACTTCGATGTTGTAAGGAGCCTAGATGTATTCATTAACGTGTAAAAGCTAAAATACATAAATTGTTTTGCCTATGATGATCACATAAGGTGAGCAATATGATAGTGTGACTGACTGAATGACTAATTAGGCTTTTGGTTTTCAATCAATGATATTTAAAAGTGAAAGAGTGCCCAGCTGACTGAACCTAACATAGTAGAAACACCTGTGCAAATCTGGAAGCCAACTCTGTACCTGAGTGTGAAGCGTTATTTTAGGCACAGTTAGACCAATTACAGTCCCAGGTTTCCTTGAGGTGATAGACATCTCGGTAGCAGTCATATAAAAGCCTTTTGTAATACTGCAGTCTCTGTTTTATACACATCAATTTACTAGGAGATGGGTGTGAATTTTAACACATGTTAGAAATAGCAAATGAAATTTGGTTTCTCTTAGGTCTTTTTTAACCCTTTAGGTATAAAAAAACAATGAACCCTTTGTCACCTACTATGACACAGTGACACTAAGGTAGAAAATCCCATTTAAAATGACTTGCTGTTATACCTGAGTATTTTGGTTTGGATTAGAGTCTGTTACTCTGAATAAAGAACAAAAGAAATGGCCAGCTATATCATTCAGTTATTTAAGGTGTTTCCTAATATTAAAGAAAT
This sequence comes from Puma concolor, assembly GCF_028749965.1. NCBI lineage: Eukaryota > Metazoa > Chordata > Mammalia > Carnivora > Felidae > Puma > Puma concolor. The sequence continues at coordinate 88,152,383 of NC_141671.1, read as the reverse complement.
TGGAAGGAAAAGTATAATGAAAATAAATGGTCATTGTGGAAATAATTTTCTTACTAATATATGTGACTCTGATATTGCTTTCCCAAAACTTGAAGCTGTTTCTCCTGTATGCAAAATGTCTCTTATTAACAATGAAAATATAATTTGTATACTTTGCTTAAATAATAGATTTATGTATATGTACATATGAATTTTAACTTCACTTATTGCAAATCATTTAGTGACTGATTTAAAAGTACTTGTGATTAGAAGAGTTTTTTTTTTTTTTTTTTTTGGTATGTTTATTTACTTTTGGGAGAGAGAGATAGACAGAGCATGAGTGGGGGAGGGGCAGAGAGAGAGGGAGACACAGAATCTGAAACAGGCTCCAGGCTCTGAGCTGTCAGACCAGACCCCAACCCCAGGCTTGAACTCACGAACAATGAGATCATGACCTGAGCTGAAGTCTGACGCTCAACCGACTGAGCCACCAGGTGCCCCCCCCATCCCAGAAGAGTTTTTTAAGGGCACTGGGTTCATAATGAAATCTTGGCGAGAGGTGAGCCTGCTTAACATTTTTAACAATACGGAGTTAAAAGGGTCATCTATACCAGTGGTCCTCAAAGCAGGGTGATTGAGTTTATCTGTTAATATTTGCTAATAATTAACTTAAAAGATTGACACTGGCACCCTCAGGAGGTATACATGTCCACCTATATGACCACCTATCATGAGTGATCCTGAGGAAAGTTTAGGTGTTCTAAACAAAGGTATTGACATAAGTTCTTGGTGCATCCATTTGATTTCAGCATATTGTGATTATTGAAATTTATTTGTGCCTAATTAGTTGGATTTGAAGATTATATTAATTACTTTTAATGAAAAGAAATGTCCCAAAGTGAACAAACTGTTTAAAGGCGTTTCCTTGAAAGAAATCATAGCTTGAATATGTTACTAATGGCACAAGTGAAAATAAGCAAGAAGAAAGACCTCATACTTCTAAAACTAACACTGGCTCTTCTTCAGCCACATTATGTTCTACAAACAATAACATAATAATAGTATTTGATGTTGATAAAAAATAATTGAAATTTTCAAGGAGACTGAAATATAATTACATGCATTACATCACATTAAGGATGAAACTTATACTAAATGTTTATTTAGTCCTTAGACATTAGCAAATCAGAGAAAAAAATCATAAGTAGCAGGACATTGAAAAACTAAGCATTTGAAAGATGATTATTTCTTCAGTAATGTTTAGGGTCATATGCTAATTAAGTACTTTATAATATTTAATCAACTACAGTAAAGGCTTAGATGACAATTTTAAGGTTTTTTAATAAGGAAGGGCAAGATGCCATGTACAATTAGGGAAATATTTGGGTTTTTTTTCCTAATTTAAAAAGTAGTTGAAATATTACAGGAGAATTAATATGAGGGCAAATTAAAACACATTCCTAGTTAGAAAATTCTATTGGGAAATGCCTGGAAACACTGATTAAGAAATTGTTAAAATATATTTCATGTAGTTGGGGAAGTTTGCTACACAGATGGAGAACATATGGGTTTTCTAACATTCAGAGTATGGTACTTGTTAGATTATATTTCTTTTTGTGAACTATCAAAAAAAGCTGTCCTGGGATGCTTGGGCGGCTCAGTCAGTTAAGCCCCTGACTCTTGATTTCGGTTCTGGTCTTGATCTTAGGGTTTTTGAGTTTGAGCCTGGTGTCAGGCTCTGAGCTTAGTGAGCCTGGTTGCAACTCTTCTTCTTCCTCTCTCTTTGCCCCTACCCCACTTGCTCTCTCTCTCTCTCTCTCTCTCTCTCTCTCTCAAAATAAATAGACTTAAAAAAAGAAGATGTCCTATAAAAGATGTAATCTCAATATAAATAACATGATTAAAAGAATTAACTGTGACTATTTTGCTTTATAGACAAAGTATATACATATAACCACCGGTAAAACTGCTAATTTATTTGGAATTACAATTAAGGTTCCTGGCTATGGCTCTAGAGACATCTTCACAACTGAAATTCATTCATTCTATTACTTGTAGAGAAGACTTTGAAAATGAAATTGTATCATCTTCAATGTTATAAATGTAGTTAGTTTTGTAAAAATAAGATTTTTAAACAGCAGGACTCTTTATTTTTTTTTAACACAATAGGAGTGATCATGAAAATCTTTTTTAACCTCAGTAATTGTTTAGTTGTCTCAAGGCAAGTACTTAAAGGAGTTGACAACTTAAAAAAAGATACATTTTTTTAAAGACAAATGCTCCAAATTTGCTGACCTTTTCAGAGATGAGGAGATATACCACTTCCTGGAAGATGTTTTTTGTTTTTTTTTTTAAAGAAAGCACATAATCTGTCTGTTCAAGTTAAAGGTGACATTTTAACAATAAGCGAGAAAATGAATTCTCTTTCAAAAAACCTTGTGTTGTGACAAGAGAATTTTGATAATAGGTATTTGGAGATGTTCTCACCATTAAGTGGCTTTGTTGACAAAAACAATTGTAAGAGTATAACCTATAAACTCTAAAGTCTGCTTATCTGGAAACAGAATTTTCTAATCTTTAAAATTTACTCAAGATGAAGAGGTTTTGTAGATTTTATATCTCTGTTTTAAACAGAACATTATGTCTGTTGTTTTGTAGCTTTAATTGACATCAGAAAAAGTAAAACGTTGCTGGCTCAATTTCATAATTATCCACTGTGATGGACAAGATAGAAAAAAAGCATTATGCTTTAGTAGAGGCAGCCAGTGAAACACTTTTTCTGTTTGAATCTATGTATTTATGTACAGTATTCTTCCAAGGTATAAATACCACTTAACCAAGTGTAGAAATGACTGAACTTATAAACCAGACCTCAGAATAAGTGTATCACAGTATTTTATGCAAATACTAATAAAAATGATTTCTAAATATTCTACAATGGGCCTATGTTCACTTTTTCTCTTTGATCTTTCAAGTTCAGTATGAAGATATCTGGATGCCACTGACCTATGTTGGCCTCCTGTTTCAGATACCCTAGAACTGAGATATCATGATGAATGAGACTTCATCCTTGCAAGAGAACCTACCTTCCAATGAGCCCCAACAGGAGCTCATTTCAAGACAGAAGGTCTTGTCAAATATTTCTATGAGCTATTGATTCTCTATTTGTACCGTTAGTCTAAATGAAAACATTATTCTGCTTTTTAAAAACAAATTGAAGTGTAACATATTTACATCTGTCCCCATTTTCTTCTCAAGGCAAAACCCTCTACTTTTGCACTGACCCTATCTCCACTGTCCTCACCACACCCCTGTTCCCTCATCAGTTTCTCTCTATTTCTCTCTGCCTTCAAACACTCTTGGTTGTTTCCTGTTTTGAAAACAAGAAACCAACAAATTTTCACCTATCTTGTACTGTACTTTGGTTAACATTTACCTCGTATTCCCTTATTTCCATAGCATCCAAAAATATGGAATCTATTTTCTGTTCAAAACTTATCTTCACTTGCTCCTTTTTCATATCCCTTGAAAATATGTCCTCCATTGTTTATACTTCTCTTAAAGGTCACTAATGCCTAACTGAAAATTAAATACCATTTTTCTTATTTGAATTCTCCATGGCCTGTCTGCAGCATTTCACACATGAACTAAAACCTTCCTCACCCTCTTTTTGGAACATGGACTCAGTTCCATGACGTTATAACATCTTGCTTCTCTATAATTTCTTAACATTCTTTGTCTATATCTCTAGGATTCCAAGTGTCAGTATTCAGCCCCATCTAGTCCCTGTTCTCTGGATTAAAGAGGGATCTTTTCTTTATATAGACAGTTTTTAAAAATTTCCTGTGAAGGGTTCGTCTCATCATCTGATTCAGTCATGAAACTGTCAGGAAACTAAATTTATGCCCAGATTACCCATAAGAAGAGACTTACAGAGATGTGGGCAGTGTTAAGGGCTCAAAAAGAGGGTTGTGTGGTACCCAGACAGTAATGTTTTTAGGAAATTCTCTTTACTTCAAGGCCTAAAGGAAAATGGCAGATATAAACTTCTGAGAAAGTAGGGAGGCCTGAAACCCAGCAGGAGGTTTCTAAGAGCAAGCCGTACTTGTGGAGGGACACAGCTGCTGTCAGAAATCAGACTTGGAAGAAGGGAGGAAGCAAGGAAGAAATACCCTGACCACTTTCTGCTCTTACCACCACCCCCCCCACCCCCGTCCCCATAGTTTCCTGTCTCTGCCCTCTATATGCCAAACCCAATTTGAAGCTGGCTGGCAAGCAAGGCTGGATAAAGTGTACAGAGATCAGCTTCCTGAGGTGCAGAGTGAGCAGAGGAGAGCAGAGACTCTCTGATCTGGAGAGGGCAAAGATAATAGCCAGTACGTCATCTCTGTGCTAGTGACTGCAATTTTTTTTTTTTCAGTTAGATCTCTCATCTAAACCTAATTTCCAGGTCAACTGTCTATTAGCTATTTACACATGATTTTCCTACTATCCCTTCAAACACAGTATATCTAAAAACAATTACCATCTCCTTTATCTAAACCTGTTCCTGAAATGCTTTACATTTTAAGCAATACATTTTAAGCAATACCGCAATACAGTAATTTTCTCTGACCCGTATCCTAGTTCCACTACTCTAATTCCAGGGCCATATTCCACTTCTACCTTAATTCTGAGACTTACTGTTACTTTAAATCACACTTCTGGAGATTTATTGCCTTATTTTGTCTCCAATACTCATTTCATCTTGCTTTTCCTATTACCCATATCCCTGGGGATTAAAGTTCTGTCCTTGTGGCTGGAATGTTGATAGTCTTCTGAGCAGCTGTTGTCTATCTAGTCTGCTTGTTCTCTAAAGATCCCCTATTCTTGGAGTCCCAGCCGTCCTTCCTGGTAAGCTCATTTTTAAGGATGTTTTCTGTGTGGGACTTTCACAAGGCTGACTGCCTGTCTGGGCGCCCCCTTGTGGCTAGTGTTAGTTTCCAGACACAGTGTTCCGTTACGTTAGACTAGACTTTCTCCACTTCTGTCCACATCTGTACTCCCTAGTGCCAGCCTCATTCCTGCAAGCTAATCTAATACTGGGTGTTAGTCCTTTCCAATTGGAGGAGTTAACTGGGTTATTCAAAATTATGGAATGACTGTGATCTGTACTATGATAGATGGTGAATTCTTAGCTCCAGGTTACTAAGCCAGGGAGCTTTACCATTTACTTTTCTAATTAAAAAAATACAACTTAATTATAAAAATATGGATGATATAAAAAAGACTAAAAATCAATTCAAAACCAGTTATATGTATAATATTAACACCTAGAAACAAAAATTAGTAATATTTGGGGGTATTTATAACTACTTTAAATATATGTAGACCCATATATTATAATAGGTATATCATTATACATATATACATGTATATATATATATATAGATAGATAGATAGATAGATAGATAAAGGTTTATATAACATTTCATATATCTTTAAAGAACACTATATACATATGTGATATATACATATGAATTCATATATACATATACATATGAATACAATATATTCATAAATGTATATAAATAAAACATGTATATATATGTGTGAGTACATGTATAGATATATGTATACATACCTATATACTATATGTACAGATATGTGGTACATAGTTTTGTATCCAATTTCTTTAACTTAACATTTTTATGAGCATTTAACTAAAGTATTCATCCTTAAAACTTTAGGGAAATATGATTTTATTGGCTACACAATATTGCAGGCAAGAATATTCCATAATGCATTTTGTCACTCACATGGTTGAATGCTTATATTGCTTCCAGCTTTTCCTATACCATACATGTTTGTTAAACATCAGATATTTTCCCTTTAGGATAGAATTTTCAAAGTGGAATTACTGATTCAAAGGCAATTAAATTTATACAAAGGCTCTTAATACATATGGCCAAGTTGCTGTCTTGACAAAATGCACCAATACATTCCTCTACCAGTAGTATCTGTGCACACATGTTCCAATGCCCCTCTCTTGTCACACCCTTTTTTAAAGTTTATTTATTCATTTTGAAAGAGAGAGTGTGAGCACATGTGAGTGAGCAGCGGAGGGGAAGAGATAGAGAAGGAGAGAGAGAATTCCAAGCAAGCTCCATACTGTGAGCTCAGAGCCCAATGCAGGGCTTGAACTCACAAACCATGAGATCATGACTTGAGCCAAAATCAGGAGTCAGATGCTTAACTGACTGAGCTCCCCCAGGCGCCCCAGCACAGGCTTTTTATGATGGACATTTTTACATTTAAAAATGTCTCATTGTGATGAACACTGAGTGTTACATGCAAGTGATGAATCACTACATTCTACTCCTGAAACTAATACTACACTATATGTTAACTAACTGGAATTTAAATAAAAACTTGAAACAAAAAGAACAAAAATTCCTCCCTTTGTGAGGCCCAAATTTTATTATTGTTTAAATAACTTTTTTTTTACTCATCATGAAGAACAGAAAGATTTTAAAGAAACTGCAATCCTTATTCTGTCTCCCCGTCAGACCATAACAGGGGACATCTTACCCTTCCTTGTTGCCTCTGAAACTTATATTCTATAGACTTGTATTATCGGTTTACTTCACAAGCAAGAAGTTAGGGAGGTTTGAACTTACCTCTGAGAAACATAGGAAATGATGAGAGTGAGTGGCTGAAAGAAGAACCAAGCACCAGCACTGTAAAAAGCACCCAGGAATCTTCCTGGACAGGCGTACAGCAGCCCTCACGAAGTTAATAGTGTGCTGTATGATTAGAGGGTGCAATTGGAGGCCATGTCTGACAAAGAAGGAGTTTGGCTTACAGCGTGTGACACTAACAAAACCCCTCCTTCGACCTTCTTTTGTTCAGTGATAAAACATGTAGAGGAACAGACAAGTTTTAATTTCTTCGTGTAGTTTTTTTAAAAGCTATGTTGCGCTTCCTTCGCCCCACCAATCTCCGTTTGATGAATGCGATCCTGGACGATTTGAAATACAGCCCTATAAAGTTCTGTAGGAGTCTTCTTAATTTTGAGAACTGAAGTGTGAAATTCTTGAAAGGGTGACACTAAAGGTATATAATGCTGTCCTGTTTTGGGAATTAGCCCAGTAAACCTATTTCTAATGTTGCGCATAAAAAAGTAAAGCCATTCTCCTTAGTTTGTTCCATGAAGCTTTGCTTGCATTCATCAGCCATTCCCTCTATAAGCAGAAGAGGATCTTAAAGATATATATGTGTGAATTGCTATCTCACTGTATTAAAGACAATGAATCCTTCACGTGAGAGTTTATGGTATGAGCTGTATTGTCTCTGTGACAAATGAAAGGTACGACAATAGCAGTAAATATTTATCTTAGTCGAAATAAAAGCCCAGAAATACTCTTTTTGTGTTGTTAATTTCCATCTTTCCCTGTCATTAGCTTTGTCCTACTTCTTGTCAATTTCACACTAGGGAAACAGTGCGAAACAAATGGAGAAGAGTTTTTGGCATCCTCTCTCTCTTAGAAAAAGAAAAAAAAAAAAAAAAGAATCCCAACTGCAAATAGCATTTAAATCAAGATTATAGTTGCAACTTTTGATATTAAAAAATGTTTTCTGGGGTGCCTGGATGGCTCAGTCAGTTAAGCATCTGACTTCAGCTCAGGTCATTATCTCAGGGTTTGTGAGTTTGAGCCCTGAGTCAGGGTCTGTGCTGACAGCTCAGAACCTGGACCCTGCTTCGGATTCTGTATCTCCCTCTCTCTCTCTTTCTCTGCCCCTCCCCAACTCATGCTGTGTCTCTCTCTCTCTGTCTCTCAAAATAATAGATAAACATTAAAAAAATGTTTCCCGAGTTGGAGACTGAAAACATGGATTTAATCACAAGCTTCTTCTCTTATTAATTTCTATTTTCTTTTATGGTCATTTGCTATTTTTCAAAGGTGAGTTACTAAGTTCCCCTGATTTATAAGTCTAAAAACTGTTACCTTGAAAAGGAACATTTCAGAAAGAATCTATACATAATACTAAAATCCTTTCCATCAGCCTTTTGTACCATGTGTAGTGAATTATGTCCTTCTTGACTTCATAATTAGAAAGAGGAGCAGATGGCTGAAACTTCATGTAAAATTATGTACCCATTAAATAATAACTTATGTATTTCCAGTGACTACTTTTTGTAGTGGGGTAAGCCAAACACTTAAGAGGTGATTTTTTTTTTTTAAGGATGAAACAAAATATATATTCTCTTCTAGGCAAACTTGATATATATATATATATATATATATATATATATATATATATATATATATATATATATCTCAGACTCACTTCACAGCTAAGCTTCAAATTACTATGTGTTAACTCTATGGAACTTGTGATCCAGATCCTTTTCATAGATATTGTAATATAGACGCTTTTGGAATAAGAGTTCTTCTACTACCGTCAGCAATTTTATCCTCCACTTTATTTTCAAACTGCTCCTCTATGAAAATTATTTTCAAAGGCATTTGACCTACTTCATACGTGTTTTACTGTTACTTCTAAAAGAGATACATTTGGGCATGTTACTTTTTAGGTTGTGGATAGAGGCAGGTGAGCCAACTCATCATTTACTGATTCTGTTTTAATTCTACTCAGAAGAGACCATGAGAGTAACCAAGTGTCAGAGGTGTGCCTCTATTTCTTAGTGTCCTAGCGTTATCCACACATTCCCAGACACACCATTAGATGCAGGTCAGTGATTCATTCATTCTCATACACTCATTGAACACCTGTGCTTACCAAGCACTTTCATTTTCTCTCAATGTGTATTTAGGGATCCTGCTAGCTGTTGGTGGAAAAAGCGTTCTAATTTTATGGGAAATGAGGTCTGAGGATAGTCAAATACAATGCTTTAAAGACAGCATTGTTCTATCTCTAACATTCAGCTTTCAGTTGGCAGAACTGTTCTACTAAATGTATGACTGTGGCATTATAGAGGCTATATCCCTGGGAGGAACGCTGTGGAGTGAGTTCTACTCCTTGAGCTCTACTAAAAAACTACAGATTTTTGGTACTATGTAGTTCTACTTTTTCTCTGCATAAAATGTTCTTTTAGAGAAGCTGTACGGCCTCACATGGTGACTGATTAAGGTCAAAATTAAAATCATGAATTCCATTTTCATTCCTGCTTTGTGTTTTCATGTTAGTTAATGTGTAATTGTTAAGAGTCTTTGTCTAAAAGAAATGGGTATTTGTATTATATAACAACAATTTCTTGGAAATTCTGGAAATGCCTGCTTTGGCATTGAGTGAAATAAATATACAGATGCATAATCCTATAGTCAAATATTATGTTACAAAAAGAGGTTGCTCAAAATGTGGATGGGCATAATTAATATTTTATTAACTGGGAAACCAGATATTCTTTGTAATGATTTTTTTAAAAAAATATTGCATGTCTTTTGTTCAGAGGATAATATTTGTGGATTACTTTCATGCAAACAATGAAAGCAATACAAAGGAGAGAGTGATATTATGTTTGCAGTTAAGCCTGGCTTGACCTCATTGGTATTCCTAGTTGTAACAATCCTTACCTTTTCTAGGACCAACTACTTAATCAGCTCTGAAAGTAGCAAGCAGATATGCCTGGAGGGCGTCCAAACTGGCCTCAGTCCAGACCTAATTATCATCGAGGATTTCAGTGTTTAAAGAACAACCAGAAGTTTAGGAGGTATGAATACTAGCAGAATTAGCCTCCTACTCTATATTCTTTTAGTTTCAGAACCTTAATTTTCTTCTAAGGCTTTTCTTCTACAGTCCCAGACATCTGGGTTGACCAAAGCATTCATCTAAGACCTGGATTGATCCTAGGAAGCATGTTGAGATTTTAGATCAGGATTCTTTCCCCCAGATTTCTGGGAGTACTCTTCTTAATAAATAGGATACTAAATAAATAATTTGTATTTAATAAATATGTAAATAGGAGATGTTGGTGGTAATAACATGTGTGATAACACATCCATTTGTTTTTTTCCTCCAATTGGTCACTGTTCTCCTATGAAAATTGCCCCTCTGAATGATACAACTTTTGTATTTGATACTAGGAGTTGGCACATGTTTTTAAAAGACCCTTAGGGGGCACCTGGGTGGCTCAGTCGGTTGAGCGTCCGACTTCGCTCAGGTCACGATCTCACGGTCCGTGAGTTCGAGCCCCGCATCGGGCTCTGTGCTGACAGCTCAGAGCCTGGAGCCTGCTTCAGATTCTGTGTCTCCCTCTCTCTCTGGCCCTCCCCCCGTTCATGCTCTGTCTCTGTCTCAAAAATAAATAAATGTTAAAAAAAAATTAAAAAAAATAAAAGACCCTTAGAAAGCACTCGGGCATGAAGAATGGAGTGGCATACTATGAACCGGCAATAATAATTGGTGTCCAGATGGATATGTGAATCTGCAAAAAAAAAAAAGTCAATAGTGATTGATATTCATTATTTTAGCTCTGTAAAGGCAAAAATTTTCAGTTAACTGTTGTGGCATTTAAAACTATTGCATATATGTACATTATATATTACATATGTATGAGAGTGTTGAATGTATATATTATATATAAAATATACCTATATTATATATAATATATTATATATATCTCTATATATACATATAGAGATATACATGTATAATGGACTCTTCCACTCTAGTCAACCTTCCCATTCATTAATTATAAATAGAATATAGTGATAATGTTTTAGAACATTTTTATGCCTTATGATAATGTTTAGGCATTTTTAATTTGGCTCATTAGATTAAGATTCTTTAATTTTTTTCCTTTGATATTCCACCTTTATTACTTATATAGATATATAAATTGTATATAGATATAATCTATGTACATTTGAATATATATTGAACATATACTATGTGTGTGTGTGTGTGTGTGTGTGTGTGTGTGTGTGTTTGTGTGAGTGTGTATCTCCAAAAATTTCTCTTCAATCACTTGGAAACTGATAGTACCTTTTTTTCATGTTCATTGCTTCTAATCAACTACAACTATATACAGTAAATTGACCATAATAAAGTTGAATTTTATTTTCCTTTTTAAAAATCAAATGAAATCAAATTTTAGAGAGAGCACAAATGGGGGAGAGGGGCAGAGAGGGAGAAAGAAAGAATCCTAAACAGTCTCCATGCCCAGTGTGGAGCCCAACTTGGGGCTGGATCCCATGACTCTAGGATCATGCCCTGAGCTGAAGTCAATAGTTGGACGCTCAACTGACCGAGCCACGTAGGTGCTCCTTACTTTTTAATGTTTAAAAAATTACTCTGGGGGCGCCTGGGTGGCGCAGTCGGTTAAGCGTCCGACTTCAGCCAGGTCACGGTCTCGCAGTCCGTGAGTTCGAGCCCCGCGTCAGGCTCTGGGCTGATGGCTCAGAGCCTGGAGCCTGTTTCCGATTCTGTGTCTCCCTCTCTCTCTGCCCCTCCCCCGTTCATGCTCTGTCTCTCTCTGTCCCAAAAATAAATAAACGTTGAAAAAAAAATTAATAATAAAAAAAAATTACTCTGGGAATTCATAAAAATTCCAATCTAGGAAAGACATTATTATATGATAAGAAATTATGTGTTAACTATGTTATTAGTAACTTTTTCTCTCTCAATATCTAAAAGATTAAATTCTTCTGGAGTATTGTTGAATACCGAAGGGAAATTTGACAGTGGTCTCAGGAGAAGTAACCCGAAATTTAGATATAAATTTAAATCACCTTCCAGCAGAAAGACCTCAGAATGTGTAGCTAAAACAAAAAAAGAATTTTATCTAGAGATTGATTTCCAGAATGGAAACATGGAACCAGATTTTCTGGTCCACTCTTGACTTTACCTAGGTTAAGATAAGGGGCTACTTATTTATATGGTGATAGAAAATGTGGGTTTATAGAATATTCTTGTGTCAAAAAGAAATCATAGTTTCTATTAGAAAGAGACTACTAAAAATAACTGTGTAACCTAAGGACTTGACTTTGTTCCTGAGAATTCTTGACTTTCTGACTTGTCCAGAATTTAGCAATTCCCTTTTCTGGCTTTCCTCCTTGTACTGGGCAACACTTCAGCAAATAACCTTCAGAAACCTATTCTCAACATCCTCCCTCAACATCCAGATCCAAAAGCATAAGTCCCCAAACCTGTCTTCTCAGCTGGAGTTTTAGTTCCAGGACTTTTATTTCTTCTTTAGAAGATGTGGGTTTATTCAAGTGATAATCGCTATCAAAGTACATGGCACTAGTTAAATTTGTTTTGTAAAAATTAAATATAAATGAAATCCAAAGGGAAATTTTAAATACGAGCAAGGATTTTAAAAAGCAATGTAAGATGAGCACTTGTGTATCTAGCACCCAATTTACAAAAAATCAAAAACCAAAAACCAAAAACTATTCCCTTGAGGTCACAGGTGTTCCTCTCTGAGTCTTTACCCGGCTTCTTTCACCCCTTAGAACATAACAACCATCTTGAATTTGAGATTCATTATTCCCTTGTGTTTCTATATGGCTTAATTTTATTCTTGTATCCCAAACAATATATTGTTTAGGTTACTAATTTTTAAGTTTATGTGATTCAGTGGCATCATACTGTATATATTACTCTACGATTGTTTTTGCCATCCAAAATTATTTTCCTAAGATCTGTTCATGTGATTGTATTTAGCTACAATCTGTTTATTTTCTCTGCTGTATCAGATTCCATTTGCAACCATTTATTTTTCAGATTCTACTGTCAATGGGTACATGACATTTTGACAGGTAATTTCTTTTGTGCCCACTTTCATAATCAGGACTTTTTTATTTTCATTTATTTCATATCCACAAACACTAAGTCACTGAATTTTGAGCATTTTAAAATCGTCACTTAACTTCCCTCTCTAATATAATATACTCCCTGATTCCTTTCTGTCCTGAGCATGCTTCTGTTCCAGGCATATGCTTGACTCACCTCACCAGATACCACTGCGAGTGATGCTGTAGGAGAAGATTGAGGCTAAGGGAAAGAATGGTAGTTGGGAATGAGTTTGGGCAACCTATTGATAATAATAACTTTTAAAAGAGTAAAATTTCATCTTTATCAAAATGTTCTGCTTTTCCAGTTTCACCACATAGTATTTTTAAATAAATGAAATGCCTCAGTGATAAGCCATTTCAATTCACTTTGTCTGACACCCTTTCTGTAGATAAACACACAAAACTTAGATGTTACCATATAATTTCCTACGTAATTTCCCGTGGGTTGATTTGCCTGGCTGGGAGTACCTGAGTTTTGTTCTCTGTATCACTTCTATTTAATGGGGAAAATTGCTATTGCCACCAAAAGAGAAGGGCAATCAGTGGCCTTTGCCTTCTCTTATTTTCAATGATTTTGTAAGAATGGAGTTAATTCCCCTGGGATGATAACATTTTATAAAATGTGTAAGAGCCTACTGTGAATCAGGGAGATGCAATGCTCTCTTGGGAGGAAATGGAAGGAAATTTATATGGGAGATTCCAAAAGGGGTTGAGATTTTAGCCAAAAAAAAAAAAAAAAAAAAAAAAAAAAACAAAAAAAACTGACGAAATAACCTCACAGGAGAGATAGCATGGTTCATATCATTAGGTCTTGTTAGGAAGTTATGTTTCTTCCTTAGTGGTTGATTTACTGCATTATGTATGCCAGAAAACAATGCCACGAAACTTAACATGAAAATGCCTTACATTGCACACGGAGTAATTTTAATTAACACTTATATGCTGCTTATATTTAAAAAGCACAAGCCAAAGCTTGTGTAAGGGACTGAAAGGTTGTCACACCCTATTCTGTGAATCTGCACAACTGTCCCTTTATACCGTGTGGGCTTCATTTCTGCAGATCTTCATAACGCATTCTAAGAAAATGAACAAGAAAACATTCTGATGATTCCCAGGAGAAACACCAGCCTTCCTTATCCACCCACTTGTGATATCTTCTCATTACAGAATTCCTTCTGTTAAATTGTAATACCTTAAAATGAAAAGCAAGAAGCTTTTGTCCTTGTTTCTGTGACATACTGGTAGGTTTCTCTTTCTTTGTCAATAAACTTAGAATGTGGTATTGGCAAAGTATAGACTTGAAAACACAGAGAATGTGTCAACTTCTCATAGATGCAGGCCTTAAAATGAATGAATATTCAGACAGGAGTACAATCTATGTTTGTTAAGCTTGCCCAGAAGTAGGCAGTGGGGCTTAGTCACATTCTCAGGAGGGAGCGAATGCTGAAATAGGAAGGGGACATTTATTATGGCTGAAATACCTTTGGCTGGGCCAGCAGGCCTGAGCAAGAATGCAGAGGGACAATATGGCACAAACTAGATTGATAGATATGTGGCTAAACAAATGTCTTGGCTCTATAGCTATGCCACTCTACCAGCTGGGCTACATTGACCTTGGGTTAATAATAACCTTTCCCTTCCATTTCCTCATCTGAAAAATGCTGAGAGCTATACCTGACCTATCTACTTCACAAGATTATTATAATCCTTGATTAGAAAAATAGATGTGAAAGATTTGTGAGCTTGTAAATGTCCTATTCATTAAAACAACAACAACAATATTATTTGTGTTCATTTAATCTTCACATGACAGAAAGTATGGTCCGGAATATTTTCAGATGGAAATGAAGCTCAGAAAGTCTATGATTTTTCAAATGTCACATGTAGTAACACTACTGATGTACTTGGGGTTTCATTCTAGGCTATTTCCTTTGGCTTCTGTTTTGAAGACATTTAAAAACAGAGCGGAGTATTTTGAGGAAGGGGATTGACTGACGACTATATATCAGGTAGAACTCTGTTTTGGCTGCCAGTGACAGAAATCCAAAATTAAGTAGTTTGGGATTAAAAATAAAAGGAAATATGTATGTTTGTACAACTGGGTGCTCAGCTTTGCAGATGGCTCCAGCAATTCCCATCTCTTGGTGTTTAAGCCGTGGTATAGGCCCCTCCCATATTGTTGCAGGGTTGGTCTTTATGACAAATAGGTGACTGCAGATGTGATGGTATCTTCCCCTGAAGATAAATCATAAAGGACATTGTAGCTTTTACCTTGTTGTCTCTTGGATTTGCTCATGCCAGGAGAAACTGTCATGTCATGAGGACACCCACACAGTTCTGTGGAGCAATCCATGTGATGAGGAACTGAGGCCTCCTGAAAAAAGTCTGAGGAATTCTAGCCAACTCCATGTGATTGAGTGAGCACCTTAAAAAGGATCTTCCAGCCTTACTTAGTCGAACCTCCGGATGATGTTCTACTCAGCTGACGTCTTGTCTGGAATCTCAAGAGAGACCAAAGTTATCCATCTAATCTACTCCTGGATTCCTGACTCTGAGCAGCTCTCTAATATCAATATCTTAAATGTCTGCCATTTAAATTGCAATATCTTGGGCTAATTTATTATGGAGAAATAGATTCCTAATAACACAAATGACAAATCCAACGGTGGAATTTGCTTAAGCACCTATGGATGCATATACTCAAAGCTATGGTCAGAATTTCATTTAACTTCATCTCCTGGCTCTACATTTCTCCATGTTTCTTTTATTCTCAGACTCACCTCTGTGTGGTAAAAATAATGACCACTGTCTCAAATTAAACTCATAGTTTTTAATTTTAGAAGACAAGTCATATCCTCTCTTTCCTACCCCTTTGATAAATATCTCATACAGTGAATAGTAACCCGTGAACTGAGAACAATGCTATTTGGGACACATACTAGCAATCACTTTGGGCAGAGAGATGGGTGCTTTGATTGGCCCGGTCTATGTCCTGGGTCAGATCCACCACCATTGAGGAAAAGATACCTCTTTTATGGACAGTCCCACTGGAATCATACTAAATACAGATGGGGCAGTTCCCCAAAGAAAGGGGTACTGGCTGGTCAAACAATATACATTCATCACAGGATAGGCATCACTCCACAGGGAAGGAAGTGTAGTTACTCTGTTGTTCCTTACACTTTTATTAGGATAAGAAAAATATCAGTAAGGACAGCTATTCGTCAGATTGCAGAGACTGAAGGACAGTATTATTATTTTTCTCTAAAGGATTGCTTAGTATGTGCTACTGGGAAAGAAAAGACAACACCTTTTTTTTTTTTTTTTTTTTGATGAAGACATCTGCAGTGCTTTCTTTGTTAGAGTATTAAAAATTACTTTGTAAACAAAAGTTTCACAGGTTGGCGGACAATGGAATCACCTCTATGTACAGATGCAACAGTGGAATACTTTATTTGGATAAAAAAGTGTTCCTTGAGTACCTTGTAGTATTCCCTTTCCTCTGTGCTCAACACACCCCAGAGCAGAGTTTGACTGAAATCTGGGAGCCTCATGATTCCGGGTGATAATTTGTGTCCCCATGCCCTGCTCTGTCTCTACTACAACATTATCTGAGATTACTATTACAGAATCACTTAAGCAAATACATCCCTCAAAGAAGAGCCTATAATTAGAAGTGGGAATGCACTCACTGTTTTTTTTTTAATGCATATTTATTTTTTGAGAGAGACAGAGAGAGAGAGAGAGAGAGAGAGAGAGAGAGAGAGAATGTGAGCGGGGGAGGGGCAGAGAGAGAGGGAGACAAAGAATCCGAAGCAGGCTCCAGGCTCTGAGCTGTCAGCACAGAGCCCCACTCAGGGCTCAACCCATGAACCCTGAGATCATGACCTGAGTTAGACGTTTAACCGACTGGGCCACCCAGGTGCCCCATCACTCACTTTTAAAAGCTCCTCAGAGGGGCGCCTGGGTGGCGCAGTCGGTTAAGCATCCGACTTCAGCCAGGTCACGATCTCGCGGTCCGTGAGTTCGAGCCCCGCGTCAGGCTCTGGGCTGATGGCTCGGAGCCTGGAGACTGTTTCTGACTCTGTGTCTCCCTCTCTCTCTGCCCCTCCCCTGTTCATGCTCTGTCTCTCTCTGTCCCAAAAATAAATAAACGTTGAAAAAAAAAAATTTAAAAAACAAATAAAAAAAAAAAAGCCAAAGTCCTTTTTTTTTTAATTTAATCTATTTTTGGGGCGCCTGGGTGGCGCAGTCGGTTAAGCGTCCGACTTCAGCCAGGTCACGATCTCGCGGTCCGTGAGTTCGAGCCCCGCGTCAGGCTCTGGGCTGATGGCTCGGAGCCTGGAGCCTGTTTCCGATTCTGTGTCTCCCTCTCTCTCTGCCCCTCCCCTGTTCATGCTCTGTCTCTCTCTGTCCCAAAAAATAAATAAACGTTGAAAAAAAAAAAATTTAAAAGCTCCTCAGAAAAGCGGCTCCTGGGTGGCTCAGTCATTTAAGCATCCAACTTCGGCTCAGGTCATGAACTTGAGGTTCGTGGGTTCAAGCCCTGCATTGGGCTCTGTGCTGACACTTCAGAGCCTGGAGCCTGCTTTGGATTCGGTGTGTCCCTCTCTCTCTGCCCCTCCCCCACTCACTCTCTATCTCTCTCAAAAATAAGTAAACATCAAAAAACTTAAAAAAAAATCCGTGGAAATAATTCCATCATCCCTGGCATCCCTGTTTACCACAGTCACTACTAGAAATTCCGTTCTCCCTGGAGTTTAATACCTCTGTACATAAGATTGGACACTCCTTTGTGTCAGTCTGACACATCCATCTATTAACAAAATATCACAAGCATCTGTCATTTAAGCTGCGCTATTACCTTACTTTGCTTTAGTTACAGTGTCTTCTTGGTGTTTCCCTTGCACCATGCTAAAAATTCTCATCTCAAGTGCTTTATACCTGCTATTTTGTTGATTTGAAATACTCTTTTTCCATGTTGCACAGTCTCAATACCGTACTGTATTCACGTGTCTACTCAATTATTACCTCAGATAGAACTTGCTTAGCCATCCTGACTAAAAAAGCTCCCATATCCATTGTTCTGCTTATGATACAATATGACTTGGTAGGTATAAATAAAAGAAATTAAAATATAATGATTACATATAACAATATATAACATAACTGGAACGAATGGCTACCTTGAAAAATGCATAGAGCCAATGTCTATGTTAAAATACCTTAAAGAAAAAATCACAGGCTTAAAGAAGACCATAGAGGTCAGTCTGGAGAGCAGAGAAGGTTGGAGGGTAAGCCTGAGGAGGCAGTGAATATCTATAACATGAAAAATTTTCAATGTCAAGTCCCAGGGAATTCCATTAGACCTTAAGTGACTGTATTGATGTTCTATAAATAGATTAGACTCAATAAAATGAGTCAGCAGAGTCCCTAATAACATAAACCATGAGAATTTGCACATAGCAATTCATTCCTCCTCAGTGCAAATATGTAAAACTCTTACGGAAAAAGAAAGAAAAAAAGAATAATGGCTGTGCCAAATTTACCTACAACAATGAAGTAAGATAAAATACTCTTCTCATAAGGAAAAAATATTATATGGTGGTGGGAAATTATATGAAAGAGGTTTCAGAACCTAAAGGGAGATTTTCTGATAACCTTATTATAATAATATATTTATCCATCATCCTACCATTGAAAGTTTGCTTATTTTCTGTTTATATTAAAATAATTCTGCAATAAATATAATTTTATAAGTACTTTTTTATACATATGAAGGTAGTTCTGGAAAAGTGATTCCTAAAAGTGAAATTATTGAATCAAAGCATATACAAATTACCCTGTGAAAAGGTTTATACCAATTTAAATCAATATCAGAAAGTATATAATAGTGTATTTCTAATAGATTCTCCTTTAACAACACTGGAATTGTAATTCAATATTTCCCCCAATAATATTTGGGGAAAATGGCATCTTACTGCTATTTTAATTTGCATTTCTTTGATTACTACTAAGGGCAATTACCTATTCATATATTTGTCATTTGCTCTGTGACTTGTCTGCTCATATTTTTTGCCCATTTTTTCTTTTTGTGTATTTCTTCTTTGGGATTCCTAAGGTCGTTATATATTATGGGCAACGATCTTTTGTCTGTTTTATAAGCTACAATTTTCTTCCATATATTTCTTATCTTTTAACCTTTTTTATACAGTCATTTATCATTGGAATTTTAAATAAACTGTCACCTAATATTTCCCATCTCAGTAACATAAACTTCCACTGTTAACTGAAGCCAAATACCTCAATGCCATTGTTGATTCCTCTTTTAATATTCCATCTCTCACCAGAAACTCTTGTTGGCTTGACTTTTATATCTTTCCCCAAATTAATCTTTTCTTGCTGCCATCACCTCTTCCATCCTTTCTGTAGACATCATCCTTTTCTGTCTAGACTACTGGTATCTCTGCTTATGTTCTTTCCCTCCTGCAGTCCATTTTCCACAGCTCAGCCAAGGTGAGACATTTATTTTTGTTACTTTTAACTATAAAACACTAAATAAAATATTATAGAATTCATATTTTTATGTGTACTGCATGTACATTTTATAGAACAATAATAAATTAAACACACATATATCCACCAACTAGCCTAAGAAATAAAATATTAGCAACATATTTGAAGGCTTCTGTGTGTCCCTCTTGACTACATCACCTTTTGTCCTCCAGAAACAACCGCTATTCTGAATTTTGTGTCAATAATTCTCTCACTTTCTTAAAGGTTTTGCCACATATATATGCACTGCTAAACAATATGTTTCTTATTTGTCTGATATTATACTTGTTTATTTGAAATGATACTGTGAGGTTCTTTAATATTGGTATAGATAGCTGTAAATCATTCTTTAAATTTTTTTAATGTTTATTTATTCTTGACAGAGAGAGAGAGAGCACTTACAGGGGAGAGGTAGAGAGAGATGGAGACAGTCTGACACTGTGCTCGAACTCACAAACCATGAGATCATGACCCGAGCAGAAGTCGGACGCTGTAACAGACTGAGCCACCCATCTATACATGGATGTATTATTCCATCTATACATTGTGTCAATGGACACTTTGCTTTTTTTATTCATTCATTTATCCTCCATCCATCCATCCATCCATCCATCCATTTGTATCTTTTGTTAGAAACAATTATTCCATAAGTATACTTTTACATACCTCTTCATATACATAATAAGAGTTTCTCTAAGGTAGATGACTATGGGAGGAAATATTCAGTCAGCAGACATGTAATCATCAGCTTATATAATTTCTTGAGTATGTCATATTTTCCCTCCTAATTTTCAGTGCCATCTCCATTATTTGGCAAACATGTCTGGGTTCTCTACTTGGTTTTTTTGTTTCAGTTGTCTTTTCCTGTGCCAGAAACAATGTATCTTAATTATTATAGCTTCCTAATAGTTTTGAAAACTTGGATATGTGATAAGTATGTCTCCTGGTTGTTCTTTCTACGGTCTTGGCTAATCTTGGCTCTTCATTCTTCCACATAAACTTTAGAATCAGCTTGTCATGTACCATGAAAAAACCCATTTGTTTTTTTTGTTGTTGTTGTTGAAATGACATTGAATGTTGACTTACTATCCATAAAATGTGATATTTCTCCCTTTAGGCCTTTTAAAATAAATTTTGTATTATTCTTCACAAAATTTTGTAATCTTTTGGTTGACTTATTCCTAGAACATTGTATTTTCTAATCTTCTTCCTGGTTCATAAAATTTAACTTTCCTTTTACATAATCTTATACTCAGCAAATATTACTGTCTTATTAAATCCAATAATTTGCCTTTTAATATTTTGAGGGTTTTCTACACAGAAAATCATATTACTTACAAATAATGATAGATCTTTATTTCCAAAGTTTGTATCTTTTTTCATAGTTGCACTATGAAACTCTGATAGGGGACCATAGTTTGTAATGATGGGAGACCTAGTTTTAAAGGAAATGTTTTCAATTTTTAATTTTGGAATATGGTAAATATGCTGTTTTTCTAGATAACATCAGAAAAAGGAAGTTTCTTACTTTCCTATTCTCTAAAACTTTATTTTCATCTTACATTATAAACATATTTGAATTTTAATGATGTTTTCCTACATTTATCGAGATGATCGTTTATTTTCCCCCTTTATTAATATGGCAAAAAATTATTTGACTTCTTACTGTTTTATTGTTGGGATGAAACAAACATGTTAATTATTTTGTAAATATATCTTTGATTTTAAGATTTATTTTTATTTTTTACATCTGGAGTCATGAGAAATTTTGATCTGTAGTAGCTCTTTCTCATACTGTCCTTATTTGCTTTTGGAATTAAGATGATACCTTCTCCTTCTCCTCCTCCTCCCCCTCCTCCTCCTCCTCCTCCTCCCCCTTCCCCTTACCCTCACCCCTCCTCCCCCTCCCCATTTTCCCCTCCCCTTCTCCTCCTCCTTCTTTTTGTGCCAGTTTCTTGAAATGAGTCCAGGAGTATTCCCTCTAATGAATCAGAGTATTCCTTCTTCTAACTTCATTAGATTTTATGTAAATTAGAATAATCTACTTCTCGAAAAATTGGTAGAACTTGACTATAAAATTATTTAGTCTGATGTTTTCCTTGTGGAGAGATTTTTAACTGATTCAGTTTCTTACTAAAACAATTCTATTGTTTTAAGACAATATTGTAAATTATATTTAAGGTGAATTTCTTCTTTTCACCTAAATTTTCAAATGTATTGACTTAAAATTTTTCATGGTACTCTTGTTATGTTTTAATGTCTCTTAAATTTGGAATTATGTTTCCTTTTTCAATCCTATTGAATGATTAATTGGTGCTTTTCCTCTTTATGTTTTGGTCAATATTGCAAAAGCTTGGCAAAATTATTAGTTTTACCAAAAGGCAAATTTGGCCTAATTATCCCCCTAATATAATTACAACTTTTTCTATATTTGATTTTTTCTAATATGTATTAATTCCACATTTTTTTTTATCTTCAAATATGTTTTGTGCCTCGTTAATCTTCAGCTTTATTTATTTTCCAAAATTAATTGAAAGATAAAATTTTCTTAAGTACTTATTTGGCTATATCCCAATAGGTTAAAAGAAATATTTTCGGGGCGCCTGGGTGGCGCAGTCGGTTAAGCGTCCGACTTCAGCCAGGTCACGATCTCGCGGTCCGTGAGTTCGAGCCCCGCGTCAGGCTCTGGGCTGATGGCTCAGAGCCTGGAGCCTGTTTCCGATTCTGTGTCTCCCTCTCTCTCTGCCCCTCCCCCGTTCATGCTCTGTCTCTCTCTGTCCCAAAAACAAATAAAAACGTTGAGAAAAAAAAAAAATTAAAAAAAAAAAGAAATATTTTCACTATTATATATACAGTTGTAATTTTTTTCTAGCTTCTGTTGCTATTTCTTCTTTCACCTGTGAATTATTGAGAACTTTATTTAAAAATTTTAAATATATCCTTTTTAACATATTGTTACTGATTTCTAACTTAGTTGCATTATAGTCCATAACATATATTCTTTATGATACAGATTCTATTAAATGTGCTGATATTTATTGTTTTGGTCTAGTAAGTTGTCAGTTTTTGAAAATGTTCCATGTGCTCAGAAAAAAGAATATTCTCTAATTATTGGTTGTAGTGGTTTTAAATGACAATTAATTCAAGAGAGTTGATTATGATTTTTAAAAATCTTCTCCAGCGGCGCCTGGGTGGCGCAGTCGGTTAAGCGTCCGACTTCAGCCAGGTCACGATCTCGCGGTCCGTGAGTTCGAGCCCCGCGTCGGGCTCTGGGCTGATGGCTCAGAGCCTGGAGCCTGTTTCCGATTCTGTGTCTCCCTCTCTCTCTGCCCCTCCCCTGTTCATGCTCTCTCTCTGTCCCAAAAATAAATAAACGTTGAAAAAAAAATTAAAAAAAAAATCTTCTCAATTTCATTTGCCTACTTAATCTGTATATTTGGTATATTTATTCATTTATTCTTCAGGTCTGCAAATTTTTGCTTTATGCACTTTTAGCTTTTATTATTAAGTTCACAAAGATTTCAGAATTTTATCTTCATGTGAACTGAAACTTTATATTATAACTCTATTGTTAATGAAACATTTGCCCTGAAGTGAATTTTTTTCTGATACTAATATGGCTCTCCTGGTTTCTGAGGTCAGTATTTTATATATATAATATATATATATATATATATATATATATATATATATATATACACACACACACACACACATACATATACATATGTGTGTGTATGTATATATATATGTGTATATATATATGTGTTCTTGTTCCTACATTTTATTTGTCCTTGTTATATTTATACAATAATACCAATGGCATTATAATTTTTATAATACAGTCAATGCTTGATAACTTTATTGCCTGAGTTGCCATTTTCCTTTGTTCATCGTTTTTTTTTTTAATCCTGGACATTTTTTCTTGATCATTTTCTTTCTTCCTTAAGTAGATGCCTTAGAACCCCTTTTTGTGAACCAGTTATAATAAACTATCTTTTGGGGGGTTTTGAAAATACCTATATTTCAATTTTACTGTTGAAAGATTGTTTACCAAATACAAAATTCTAGTTTGACAATTAGTTTCTCTCATATCTTGAAATAACATTTTTCTAAATTTTGTTGTAGCTATTTGTAACTGGGGGCACCTGAGTGCCTCAGTTGGTTGAGCGTCTGACTTTGGCTCAGGTCGTGATCTCAGGGTTCCTGAGTTTGAGCCCCACAACAGGCTTATTGTTGTCAGTCTGTCAGCACAGAGCCCACTTCGGATCCTCTGTCCCTGGCTCTCTGCCTCTCTCCTGCTTGTGCTCTCCCCAAAATAAAGAAATATTTTTAAAAATTGGTAGTTGTTTTTGATACCTTCTCTTTGTCTTTTGTTTTGCATTTTCCTTATGACTTAACTTGGTGTGGATTTCTTTGAGATTTCCCTTGCTTAGGTTTCATTCAAGTTTCTGAATTTGCAAATTACACTCTTCCTTCAGGTTTGGAAAATTCTCAATTACTATTTCTTTCTATTATCTCCTTCTGGCATTCCAATAAATCTTACATTAGACCTCCTCATTCTTCTTTCACATTTTCTATTTGTTTATCTTTTTGTTGCCTGCATTGTAATTTTGTTGGATCTATTTTGCTATTTATTTCCAGTTCTTTGTATTCTGTGTTAACCCATAACATTACTTTTGTTTGTATACTCGTGTCTCATAGTTGTATTTGTTCTGTTTTGTTTTCAGATCTACCTGTCAATTTTGATAGGTTTTTCTTCCTTCATCATGCATTTAATCCTCTCCTGTATTTGTTGGTACACATCATTTTTTTTTTTTTTATATTTAGTACTGGATAATTCTAATATCTTCCTTCTATTTTGGGCAGATTCTGTAGTTTGTGTGCTTTTGTTGTTGATGATGATGATTTTAATATCAGCCTATCTCCTTATATCACTACTAAATTTTTCTTCCAAGTCCACACTTGTCCAATCTTTGTGGCAATTCTTTGGCTATTTCTCCATCTCACTTCCTACAATTTTTACCCTTTGTTGCTACTTCAGCCCCATGGACACTGATTTTCCTCTAATATACTAGCCTTGTGACATTTTTATCTACTCTCTCTTGAATTTGAATGCTTTCCATCCAAATCATGACTTGGTTCCTCAATTAATTCAGACATCTATTCAGCATGCAAATATCACCTCATAGAAGCTTTTCTTATTTATCCAATATAGTATAGCATTCTCTACCATTGTTCTCTTATTCTGCTTTAATTTTCTTTATTGTATTTATCTCCACCTGACGTGTATACATATATATAGAGATAGTCTAAGTTTTGTTGAGGCAACACTGAATTCCTAGTATGGATTCCTAGCACAAAGTGATCATTCAATAAGTATTTTTGAATTAATTAGTTGATACTTTCAACTCTGTTAGTTTTATCTTTTGTGGATTCTTTGTGTCTTACGTGAAGTTTATATAAATAACGTTCTGTATTTTCTCCTATTTATTTTCTAGTTTTATTTAGCTTCCATTTACTGAGTTGTTACTATGAGTTAAACAGGTACATGCACTATGTGTATCTGAAAATTACCCCTGAGATGTGGATTACTATCAATTCTTCACAGATGAGAAATGTAAAGCTCAGGGGAATGAATAAAGTCTCTGAGGTCATGCATAGCCAGTATGAGTTAAAATAAGAATCAGTACCAGTCCAAATTATATTTTTCTCACCCCAAAGCTACACTCTTTACCAAACCATTGCAGTTTATGTATCATACCCTTGATTTTACTGTAGTGATCAATTCATACAAATGAAAAATTTGGGGGTGCCTGGGTGGCTCAGTTGGTTAAGCATCCAACTCTTGATTTTGGCTCAGGTCATGATCTCAGGGTTTATGGATTTGAGCCCTGTGTTGGGCTCCATGCTGACAGCACAGAACCTGCTTGGGATTCTCTCTCTCCCTCTGTCTCTGCCCCTACTCTGCTCTTTCTCTCTCTCTCAAAATAAATAAATAAACTTAAAAATAAGAGAAAAAAATGCAAAATCTGGTGAATTCCAAAGGAAGCCTGGAATTGTGTTAATATAACAAAAAAATCAGTTACTGATAGAAGCAACAACATTGATGAATCTAAAATTATGCTAAGTTAAAAAAGACAGACAAAAAAGACTGCATAACAAATGTTTCCATTTGCATGGAATTCTAAAACAAGCAGAACTGTTCTAACAACAGCAAAAAGCACATGGATGGTTGCCTGAGCCCAGCAGGTGGAGTGGAGATGGGCTGAAAATAGGCCTGAAGAAATGCTCAGGTGAGAGGGAAATGGTCTATATCTTCTTGTGATGGTCACAGAGCTGCCCACATTTTCAAAACTCATAGAAATATACAATTAAAACAGAGATGAGATATGGCACATAAATTATACCTCAACAAAGTTGCTTTAGGGGCGCCTGGGTGGTGCAGTCGGTTAAGCGTCCGACTTCAGCCAGGTCATGATCTCGCGGTCCGTGAGTTCGAGCCCCGCGTCAGGCTCTGGGCTGATGGCTCAGAGCCTGGAGCCTGTTTCCGATTCTGTGTCTCCCTCTCTCTCTGCCCCTCCCCCGTTCATGCTCTGTCTCTCTCTGTCCCAAAAATAAATAAACGTTGAAAAAAAAAATTAAAAAAAACAAAGTTGCTTTAAAAATAAAAATTTAGACCAAATATTCCAGAATTGTGGAACCCTCTTCTTATTAAAGGCAACATTTTATATTATATAAATATCAGACCTTGGAGATCAGCAGGGTGGGAATCAGAAATGCTGATTTCATCGTTGAATGCATATTCAGCAGTTCTCCTAGTTCCTCTGGCTTCTATTGTATTATCCACAAAACAAAAGGGCTGTCTCACAATTTCCAGAGTTCCTGTTGGCTCTGCTATATTTAGAGAGAATTCTGTTAGAAATTACATTGTTTTGTACTCCAAGTGCTTCTGGAGAGTTGTTTGATTCCTGATCTCGATTCCATAATTAATCAAGCAACATTAGTCAGTTCACTGTCCAGAGGCAGGAGCAGACGTAAGAACATGTGGAGGTGCCCATAATCTACAGGATAGGCCACTTGGATTTTACTAGTGTTTTGCATGCTTTTTGTATATACATATTCAGAGCGTAGAGTGAACTAAATGCATTATGCATTGCACTTATGAAGGCAATAAAAAAATTAGCTATCCTGAGTATAGTTTTAATTATAGTACATATCTCCAAAAGTCATGCAGATATGGTAAATAATTATAAAATGAAAGCAAGTATGTGTCTGTGTAGACTTAGATCCTTAAGGTAAGGAGAGTCTACAAGTCAACTAATACAGCCTTTGTACACCATCTTGTGCTTGGCAGGGACGAGGGGAGAAGAAATTTATCATCCATGACTTTCAGGAACTTATCATATAGTAAGGAGAGGAGAGAGGTCATGTTTCTAATATGTCATGCTGGAATAGGTATAATAGTAGAGGTAGAAAAAGGTCCTAAGGGAGTATAAGGAGGACAAATGATTCTGAGTAGGACATCTGGGAAACTCTAAAATATCCATTATTTACACTGGACCTGGAAGAATGAGGAAGGCTTTCAAAAAAGACTATAGGAAGGAGGGAAGGTTATTTCAGCACAGCACTGATCTTGAGGCTCAGCGGCCTGCTGGAGAGGAAACTGATGAGTTTGAAGCAGCTTGGGTCATGATCTCCACACTCCTCTGCTGGGCTCTAAAAGAGCATTGCAAAAACAAGCACAGGATTCCTGACCAGGAATCTTATGTGCGTTTAGGATATGGGTCTTGTGTAAGCATTTTTATTTTAGTTTTAGAATATATTACCCATCTCCTAATTGTAATTTCCTGATTCAATTGTAAGGAGAAATGAATGTATTTCAGCAGCTACACAACTGCCCTACCACACTGGGAGACATTTGCAGCTACATTCATCCTCATTGACACAATTACTTTGTATGTGTTTAGGTTTTAGTCTGCAGCAATCCGGGAGAAACACCATGCAACTGTCAGTATTCCCTGAGACTGAGGTGATTAGAATGAATCCTTGCCAAGGTGTGCATTGAATTGGAGGTTAGCATGGAGAAAGGGGAACGGGCAAGGATTGATGTTTTTTGTTGTAATTCACATACAAGCATTATTTCAGGTCACTGATAATTTAAATTTCTTAAAAAAATGTTTATATTTATTTTTGAGACAGACATAGAGCATGAGCGGGGGGCGGGGGGGGGGGGGTGGGGAAGGGCAGAGAGCAAGGGAGTCACAGAATCTGAAGCAGGCTCCAGGCTCCGAGCTGTCAGCACAGAGCCTGATGCAGGGCTTGAACTCGTCAATTGTGAGATCATGACCTGAGCAGAAGTCGGGCTCTCAACTAACTGAACCACCCAGGTGCCCCTGTCACTGATAATTTTAAAAATGATTTTTACTTTTGAGAGATTCCTCTCTCATCCTTTGGCTTCTAAGAGGTGTGTCAATGGAACTCTGTCATGAAGCAGTTCTTAATGAGCCTTGTAGTTTTAGCTGATGGTCACTGTGTGTGTTTTTCTGAAGCAGCCCACCTCGTTGGCAATCACCAGGCAGCGTAATGTGAAAATGTGCTTGCTTTCAGGGGTGGCATGCTCACATGCAACCCTTTGCCCTTTTGCTTCCTGGCTGTGTTCCTGGGTAGTCATATAATTTCCATTTACACATGGGTAAGAGGAGGCTAATCATTCATCCTTCTACACACGGTTGTGAGAGTTAATTGTGCACGTTAATGTGAGCAATCTAACAAACAGTTCCTGATTCCTAGCAGGATGTCATTTACTCCCCACAGCAGTGTCCTTTTGGTACCTGTTCCCATAGGTGCTTTCGCTCAGCCATACCTTGCCCCAGTGAAGTCTTGGTCACTGAGCCTTTTTTTGTTCCTTGAAAATGCCGTTTACCCCCTCCCCCCAACCCAAACTCCTGCAGGTGTTGCAAATACCTATCTTCCTGAAACTCTCCTCTTTCCTCATAGCACTTGTCTCTGTTGGAGACTTCTATTTATTGGTGTGATTATGGGTTTGCAAACTGTGAGGATGGGAATCAAGTCTGTCTTCCTCTTCATCGTGTTCCAAGTCTCTACATCTTGCCTGGCATTCAGGCGTATCGGAAAATAGTCGTTGAATTTATAATTGAGTAAAGTGGAAAAACAGAGCCCTCAAATCCTAATATAAGACACTTCCAAACCAGTGTGGAGAATATCAGTACTGCTGCATAGATGGGGTATTGGAATCAGATAAAGCTGAGTTCTGCTCTGACAGTGAATTAACCAGGTTATCTTTAAGCAACTCAACCTTTTAAGCTCAGTTTCTACATCTGGAAAGTGAAGGCTAAAATAGTCACCATAGGATTTTTTTTTTCTAGTATTAAGTAGGATAATGTAAACGAAACCCCGGCATGGTGTGCCATATAGTATGCATACTATTAAGTGATAGTTTTAGATATAGACAAGAGTAATAGTAATGGTAATAATAATACCATAATTTAAATAATATTCTAGATTGAATATAAAAGCCTCATTCTATATTGAAGTTAATGAAACCTGATAATAATCACTAAAATTCAATACAGGACAATGATACTTTTATCTGTCTAATTCAAGAAAATGCAGCCCAAGATACACTTTGAAGAAACCAACAATCAAAATGCTTTAGTAGCTGACAGAGTATGATGTCTTAAACATTTTGGGGTAAAGAGTATTTGAAGAACAGAACTAAGTTATTAGCTTATGATGAAAGACACAAGCAAAAACTCCATTTCCCTGAAGATGCCTTTGAGAGGAATGGAAAGGCAAATTGCACATGTATTTGAGAGTTGAAGACAGACCTGCTCATTCCCTATATGACCCTGCTTTTTGAAGGGTTATGAAGCCTCATGTGCTTACAGAGGATTAATCTACTGGGTGCTTTTGTCCCTCTATTGGAGTCTCTTGGACAAGGAGCCATTGATCAATTTTCTCTTTCTGCCAACTTCTATCATCATCTCTGTCAGGTGGGCTAATGTAGCTGACAAAGAAGCCCTTTGAGATAGCTCATGAATAAGCCCATGAGGATTTTTAATAACAGAAAAGCTGTGGACTAGGCAAGATATTACTAGCAGAAGTCACAACTCAAGGTCTACATGGGAAATCCTGGGTCATACTGTGGCTTTGAGTTACTCATACAATAAGGAGAACATGCATGTAACTCGAGTTAGTGACTAACTCCCTAAGGAGAAAAAAAAAAAAACTCATTGCAGAAAATCTTTGATCCTGCTTGGTATGCATTGTATCTAGAGTCTTCCAATGGTAGATGGGACACTTTAGAATTTGTTGTATACGTTAATTTGATTGCACAGTGATACATTTGTTAGACAAATTACCACAGGTCTAATTAAAAGGCAGTCTTAAAGCCACCTGATTACTGATTATACTACATTGATTCTATTCCAGTGTATTTGTGGAGATAAATTAGATGTAATCTCTAAGTAATAAAACTTAAGTGGTGTAAAATCTCAAGGTTGCTAGATCAAATATGATTGGAGAAACAACCACATATGCAATAACGTGAGTCATTGAATGAGGTATTGTGTATTAGTACATAAGCAATGTAGGATAGTTAAGAGACTATTTAATCTTTGGTTGTTGTGGCTGACTTGTGGGGTCCACACACATCTTCTAGTTCAAGTCCTCAGTTTCTTCATCTGAAAATGAGTTGTTTGGATTTACTATCCAGGGCCGTTTCCAAAAGCAAATAAGATTAGGAAGTGCTTTGCATTTTCAGTGATACATAATGACAGGATATGAAAGCATTTTTTTCTTCTTTCTTTGTTATTATTTTAATGTTTATTTTTGAAAGAGAGAGAGAGAGAGAGAGAGAGAGTGAGAGAGAGAGAGAGAGTGAGAGAGCCGGGGAGTGGCAGAGAGAAAGGGACACACAGAATCCGAAGCAGGCTCCAGGCTCTGAGATGTCAGCACAGAGCCTGACGTGGGCCTGAACCCACGAACCACGTGATCCGAAGTTGGATTCTTAACTGACTGAGTCACCCCGGCACCCCATGAAGGGATTTCTTCTGATGAAACTCTGTCCCCTGGGCCATCCTGAGCCAAGAAAATGTAGTTTTCATATCCTAGAGAGCAGTTCACGACCCCAGGATGTGTATACATCTGGGTTGTTTATCCAGTCGCCTGCATGTGAAGATAGCTCATAAGTACATGCATCATAATTTGTTATAATATGAATGAACATCTGACCAAAAAACATATTTATTAATTCTAGGCTAATGATGTAATTAAACTTAGGTTTTTTTTATTTGTTTTTATTTTTATTTCATTTTTTTAGAGAGAGAACATCAGTGGAGGAGGGGGTAGAGGGAGAGAGAGAGAGAGAATTTTTTTTGAAGTTTATATATTTTGACAGAGAGAGAATGCAGGTGAGGGAGGGGCAGAGAGAGAGAGAGAATCCCAAGCAAGCTCTGTATGACCAATGCAGAGCCCGATACAGGGCTTGAAGTCACAAATTGCGAACTCTTGACCTGAGCCAAAGTTGGATGCTTAACTAACTGAGCTACTCAGGCATCCCAAAATTAAACTTTTAAAATAAGGGTGCCTGGGTGACTCAGTCGGTTGAGCATCTGACTCTTGGTTTTGGCTTAGGTCACGATCTCACAGTTCCTGTGTTTGAACCCTGTGTGGGGCTCCACCAGTGCAGTGCACTGCAGAGCCTGCTTGGGATTCTCTGTCTCCCTCTTTCTCTGCCTCTCCCCTGCTCTCTCTCTCTCTCTCTTAAAACAAACAAGCAAACAAACACACAAACATACAAACAATAAAATAACTCACTATTGGGGCACCTGTTGGCTCAGTCGGGTAAGTGGCTGGCTCTTGGTTTTGGCCTAGGTCGTGGTCTAACAGTTCCTGACTTCAAGCCCCACATCAGGCTCTGCACTGAGAGTGCAGTGCTTGGGATTCTCTCTCCCTCTCTCTCTGCCCTTCCACCACCTCTCAAAATAAATCAACTTAAAAAAAAATAACCCCCTATTTATATATGGGAAAACATAATTTTTTCCAGTTATTCCCAGTCCAGTGATCTTTGAATTATGATATTAACTTTTGTTGTTTTTTGAAGTTAAAAAACCATGATGGACAGAGAAATACCTGTCAGCATTGATAACTATTCCTTCATTCTGATTCATTAATGACATTTATTGCCTTTTTTTTTTTAATGTTGTGATATCTATAGGTTTCCACTAGGCTCTGAGCACATAGACAAATTTTTAGAATCTTGTACTAGTTTATGAGAGGTGAAATGGAATAAAGGAAACTGGATTAGAAGGTGGGTGGGGAATCTGTTCAGAGTTCTAGTAACAAGATTATTGTAGGGAACTGCCTTCTGTCCTTTGGGAAGTGAGTGTATGCACGTCTGTCTTTCCATCCATGCCCCCCCTACTCGTGTGTGTGTGTGTGTGTGTGTGTGTGTGTGTGTGTGTGTGTGTAACCTAAGGCATTTATAGAAGATTTTATTTTCTCATCTTGTCCTACCTATGGTGCCGGGAACCCCGGGTGTATGGAAAACCCCATGCTTACTGATTTTGCCATCTGGTGTTTGTGTAAAAAGTGACTTTCCTTATCTTTTATTAAAGATGTCTTTTTATCCTCATTTCTCTTTCCCACCAGAACCTCCAGGCTAAGTATATGCATGAAAGAAAATTCTCCTTCTGTCTGTGATTAATTTTTTTGTCTCTAGTAAATTCTGCTCCTTGAGTTTCTCTGTAATCCATGGTAAACACCTGCCTCACAATATAATACTCTTTCTAAAAAATGGCACTTCTACCTTTTACACATTAAGCTTCTCCTTAAAATAATTATTTTCACTTATCCTCACATTTTTATTATCATCCCTTGTTTGGTTTCAGTAGTCAGGTTTGTTCTTCTAGGATGGACCTGCCTTGGGACGGACACCTATCAGCAAATTCAGTAAATGTGGTTTAACGTAGAGGCCGAGATAAGCTGGCTCTGCGAGTATCTAAGATCCTATTTTATTTATTAAGCTTTCTCGAGTAAGATTAAAATATTTCCTTTTGAAAATATTATCAGTAAAATTTTTCAGGGTGCAGGGTTATGCAGTTAGTAACTTGAGAACCCAGTCCTGGGGCTCTAAATTTTCAGTTGCATATGTTAAAATATATTGAACCATCTCCGGAAGGAAGAAGCAAGTCATAAGAACTCTATTTCTGTGCTTGCCATAATAGCCCTACAGCTGTGAATAATCTCTGGGTCATAGTTTCTTCATTAGTAAATTAAATACTGGAACTCAATAATCTCTATATCTCTTCTAGCTCTAAAAGAGGAGATAATTGGATTAATGTTTTGAGTTTATTACTTATTTTTCAGGTTCTATGGAAGATTATTTTAGTTAAGAATTAAATGAATATTTCCTAATTAAATAAGATTATAGCTTTACCCATACTTTTCATATATAATACAAAGATAAGACCTAATGCTAATTAATGACCAGGACACGGAAAATGAGTGGATAAATTAATTAGTAGTTTTCATTGAAAAGGCAAATTTATTTTAAAAAATAATTTATGGGGCGCTTGGGTGGCTCAGTCAGTTAAGTGTCTGACTTCAGCTTAGGTCATGATCTTACAGTTTGTGAGTTCGAGCCCTGTGTCAGGCTCTGTGCTGACAGTTCAGAGCCTGGAGCCTGCTTCAGATTCTGTGTCTCCCTCTCTCTCTGCTCCTCCCCCACAATACTCTGTCTCTCTCTCCCTCTCAAAAATAAACATTAAAATTAAAAAAAAAATCATTTAAGGTGTTATTCTTCTCATCACAGTTATATGGAAATTTTAGTTAAACTTGGCTTGAAAGACAAGAAGGATACGGCAGTCAACATGTAATATGAGATTTTAATTTGTTATTTGTTATTGGCTACCATGAATATAACTGATTTTTTTTAAGTTTATTTATTTTGAGAGAGAGAGAGAAAGAAAGGTGAGAGAACAAGCATGAGCAGGAGCAGGGGAGGGACAGAGAGAGGGAGAAAGAGAGAATTCCCAGCAGGCTTCACGCTCAGCATGGAACCTGACTTGGGGCTCCAGTTCATGACCGTGAGATCATGGCCTGAGCTGATATCAAGAATTGGATACTTCACTGACTGAGCCACCCAGGCGCCCCAACTGATTTTTTAACTAATGGAAAAAAAAAAAAAGTCCTTTTTGAAATAGCTTCTGTGCTTTGGCTTATAGCTAACATTTGGCTTTGACAATGGTGTCTTTGTCTATAGCATGTTCCATTTTGTGCCTCATATTTGACCTGATAAAAAGCATGATATAGAAGATGAATAAACACAATAGTAGAAATTAAGAGACAAGTTAGTACTGATTATGCCAAGCAGGGCCTATGTAAACTTGAGAAAGTCTCTTCTCTGAACTCTTCAGACTTCTCTGAACTCTTATTTGTAAAATGAAGGAACTGAACCAGGTGGTTGAGAATATTTCTTGGCATTATGAAACAGTGAATATCTATTTCTGTTTTAATCTGACCATTTGGTATTTTATGTTATGTGTTAATTTTTTTCTTTACTTGAATGTTCCATGATAACTTTTTTTTTTCTTTTTTTTTTTTTTTTAATTTTTTTTTTTTTTCAACGTTTATTTATTTTTGGGACAGAGAGAGACAGAGCATGAACGGGGGAGGGTCAGAGAGAGAGGGAGACACAGAATCGGAAACAGGCTCCAGGCTCTGAGCCATCAGCCCAGAGCCCGACGTGGGGCTCGAACTCACGGACCGCGAGATCGTGACCTGGCTGAAGTCGGACGCTTAACCGACTGCGCCACCCAGGCGCCCCTCCATGATAACTTTTGATGCTTACTTTGTGAAATATATTTGGCATCAAAGTATTCTAATAATGAATCAAGATTCTCGTTAGATTTTATGTGTAGAAAAGATTCTATTCTTGACTCTAAATTGAATTAATAGATGCTTTTTAAGTTATTTCTATTCTCAGATTAGGTCTTCAGTTCATTAATAATGATTTGTGAACAGTAGCTTTGTGTCACAGACTAGTAGATGAACACTAATGTTAACGTAAGTTTAGAGTCTATACATTCCCCTCAGAGGTCAACTTTTTCAAGTACTGGAAACAACTATTTTTGTTTAACATTATATTTCTAACAAATGCAAATTTAATAATGTTGATAACCAAAACTTAAACTTCATGATGCAATGAAAACACAATCATATCCGATTTGTTAATCTTAAAAACAGCCCAGTTAGCTCGGATAGGTTTGTTTACCTGGAAATCCATTTTTTTTTTGTCTACAGAAGTGAATGATAGCAATAATAAATATGTTATTATGCCAAACACTATAAACACATAGTCTCATAGCAATTCTGTTAGGTACTAAACATTTCTAAATTTACAAATGGGGAGATTTAAGCAACTTGTCTGAAGTCTGCAAAAGGTTCCATAGACTTCTTTCTAATGCATTGTGGAGCAGCACGTTGAGATGAATAACCTAATAGGAAAGCTAAAGTGATATGGATATGTGTTTCTGTAATGCAAGTTTGGTTACAGGTGATTGGCAAATATAAAAATGGGCAAGTGGAAATTGTTTCTGAGTGATTTTTTTCTAGTGTGCAAATGTGTTTGAAGCATGCAGAAACAAGCATTCATGCAGTTAAAGGGAAAATTTTAGTAATATGCAGAAGTAATGGTTTTCAGAAACAACTGTTTTCTCCAGAGTTAAGGTATTTAGTGCTGCTGCTGTGAGTGCAGATGAAGAATCTGGGAAAACATTTCCTTCATTTTGAGATTGAGAGAGGGAGAGATGAGAGAGAAATGAAAAAATAAAAAGCTGCATCTTAAGGCTCTTTTTTTTGTCAAACAATATTCTGTTGGAAACAGCTACATACAAAGATCTATGGTTCCAAGAAGGATCAATTGACCAAGATGCTGGATGCAAATGTGCAAATTTCTGGGATTTTTAACTGTGCAAGGAATTTCATTGTTACTGCTTTTGTTACTTTTTCATAAATCTTAGTATTTTTTGTGCACAGAACAGAAAGCAGCCATCATGGCAGAAACTTCCTCTGTCACAATCTCTTTGTTGCATTCATATTCATGGCCACTTAGCTCAGCTGATAAATGTCATGGTAATGAGATTACCCTCTATTTCAGGGCTTCCCACTGTGCTATGGCTGTAATCTGTACTTCAGATCCCTGATGAAATTAAGAGGAAAAAAATATATAGATGAATTAGTGCAAACTAGTCATCCTCAAAAGAAAACTTTTTCAAAGAATTACTAATTTTACCAAAAGAGAACCTACATTTAGATCAAGTGTGTTTTTTTTCTATTAAAACAAATGTTACAAAATACTAAAAATAAAAAAAAAATGTTTACTTATTTTTGAGAGCGAAAAGAGAGACAGAGAGAGAGAGAGAGAGACAGGGCATGAGATGGGAAGGTGCAGAGAGAGAGGGAGACACAGAATTTGAAGCAGGCTCCAGGCTCTGAGCTGTCAGTACAGAGCCCAATGCGGGGCTTGAACTCACGAACTGTGAGATCATGACCTGGGCTGAAGTTGGATGCTTAACCAGCTGAGCCACCCAGGCGCCCTATATTAAAAATTTTTTAATCACCAATATTGTTCCCATCATAAGAATACTATTTTTATTTTGACATATTACATCCAGACTTTGTTGTCTTGCTCATTAGTAGATAGACCTTTAAAAATAGTTGCAACAATAACATATACATAATTTTGACATCTGTGTTTTCACTTGTTGTCATTTACTTTTTTTTTCCAATCACAGCGAATTTCATATCAACATCATGATTTATGAAACCTCTCCTACTCTTTGGTATTTGAATTATTATTTTTTCTTATTATATGTCTTGAAGAAAACATCTTGGTCAAGATAGCTCTTTCTCTATGTGAAATCATTTTCTAAGAACACACAATGATGGTGAAGATTATTGGATAAATATTTCTTTAAAAAGAAAAAGCAAGCACACAAGAAAGAAAGCTATGACAGTTAATATATATATCACCATACTACTTTTCATAATGGGTGAAAAGTTTTGAATTTCACCAGCAGTATGTAAACAGACTTGTCTCATCACAAGCTTTTATTCAATCTTTTTATTTTCAAGATTGGTGAAAGGTACAAAACAATATTTCAATATTGCTTTTGTTTGCATTTCTTTCTAAATGCTGGGCATTTTCCCAAGGAGATGGTCTGTTGCTTATTTACTGGGACATAGTTTTTTAAACCTTTTAAAAATAGGCTTTTGACATATAATGGACATACAACAAACTGCTTATATTTACAGCCTAAAATTTTGTAAGTTTGACTTATAGCCATCACCACAATCAAGAAAAAGAACATACATACCCTCTTCAACTTTTTTTTAATGTTTATTTATTTATATTGAGGTAGAGTGAGCTAGTGGGGAGGCAGGGTGGGGTAGAGAGAGAGAGAGAGAGAGAGAGAGTCCCAAGCAGGCTCTGCTCTGTCAGCACAGGCCCAAAGTGGGGCTTGAACTCATGAACTGTGAGATCATGACCTGAGCCAAAACCAAGAGATTGGATGCTTAATCGCCTGAGCCATCGAGGGACCCCATACCCTCTTCAACTTCTGAAAGAATTTGTGTAAAATCAGCATTTTTTTCCCTTACATATTTGGCAGAATTTGCTAATAAGCCATCGAAGTCTAGAGATTTATTTGTGGAAAGGTATTTATTTATTTATTTATTTATTTATTTATTTATTTATTTATTTTTTAAATGTTTATTTATTTTTGAGAGAGAGAGACCGAACACAAGCAGGGGAGGGGTAGAGAGAGACAGAAACACAGAAGTGAAACCAGGCTCCAGGCTCTGAGCTGTCCACACAGAGCCCGACGCGGGGCTCAAACTCACCAACCGTGAGATCATGACCTGAGCTGGAGTCGGATGCTTAACCAACTGAGCCACCCAGGTGCCCCAAAGGCTTTTAACTACAAATTCAATTTTTGAAAACAGTTATTAGGTTATTCAGGTTCTTTATTTTTGAAGGAGTTGTGTTTGTTCGTGCCTTTTAAAAACCTGTGCATTTCACACAAGTTGTCAAATTTCCTGGCATATGGTTGTTTATAGTATTCTCTCTTTAACCTGTCAGTGCCTGCAGATTCTGTAGTCAGGCTACTTTTCTTATTTATGATGTTGGTAATTTATGTGTTTTTTCCACACTCAATCTAGCCAGAAATTTTTCTTTTTTTTTTTGTTTTTGTTTTTGTTTGGATAATTTTAATGTTTATTTATTTCTGAGAGAGAAAGACAGAGCATGAGTAGGGAAGGGGCAGAGAGAGAGAGGGAGGCACAGAATCTGAAACAGGCTCCGAGCCAGCAGCAGAGAGCCTGACGTGGGGCTCAAACCTGGAAATGGTGAGATCATGACCTGAGCCGAAGTTGGTCGCCCAACTGACTGAGCCACCCAGGCGCCCCTTGTTTGGATAATTTTAAGTAGTACTTTCCCAACTTCTCAACTCTTGTGTCTTTGGAAACCCGATAAAACTGATAGAGTTAAAAACAATACCTGACATAGTGTTATATTAGACTTAAATTGTAAGTTAGGCTTTATTACAATGTACCACATAAGGAAATGAGATTCCAATGGCACAAAAAAGTTTCCTAAGTGTTTGACTTGCTCAAAGAAGTAATGCTGTCTCAAAATGGAAGGCATTGATCTTTTTGCTCCATTAACAATGTTAATATTAATATTTTCATAATTAGTTTTTTCTGTGGTTGATGATACTCAGTGTACCAATGAAAAGACTGAATCATTACTTAATACAGTTATTAGAATACAGTAAGTTAGGGGTGAAGATTCAGCCAAATTGTGATCTCATAACATCGGAGACTTAAGTATTAAAATAGAAGAAACAAAGAGAATCATTGGCCATCTGAAGAAAACATTTTATGGGAAGAAGACACTAACATCAGTGCAGCTCCATTGTAGCTGGATGGTAGCAAAATAGCAGAACTCTTCCTCCAGCCCTTGGGTCCTTCTCATCAGACCAGAGATTCTTGTCTAGTGGGGTTACGATAGCCAGAAATTTTTCTATTTTATTAGTCATCTCCAACGACCCAGTTTTGATTTCATTGATTTTTATCTAAATTTTCTTTACAAAATTATCTAAAGTTTTCTATTTTTTATTCCTTTATTTTCTGCTCTTAGTGTTATTATCTACTTTCTTCTGTTTAATTTAGATTTAACTTCTGGTTGGATGTCAGATATTGTATACTTTATCTTGTTGGATAATAGATATTTTTTATTCTTACAAATATTCTCGAGCTTTCTTTTGGATACAGTTACTTAGAAACAGTTATTCTGTCAAGGCTTGCTTTTGAGCTGTGTTAGAATCAGGGCAGCCTTGAATCAAGGACTAACTTCCCCTACTGAGGCACTACATTGTGAGTACTCTACCCTAAATCCTGTGAATTTCAAAGTTTTCTCTTCTTTCTTGCAGGTGCAGGAAAGTTAACTAGTCCCAGCCTTATATTATTTCTAAGTATTGTTCCCTCTAATCCTTCTAGGTTGTTTTTCTCTGGTCTCAGGGTAATTTCCTTACATGAATATTTTGACCCACACTCAGCTGAATATTTACAGGGGTCCCTCTGCAGATCCTTGGATCTCTTGGTCTGTTTGTCTCTGTCTCCCTATCTCTCTGTCTCTCCCTCCACAGTTCTCTCCTATTTGGTACTCTGCTCTCAGACTATCAATTGTCTCTCTGTGTCCTCAACTCAGGGGTCTTTTGTATCCATTCTTGTTGACTTTTTAGAAGTGGTTTTGCTTGCTTTTCATCTATGATTAATCTCCTCATTTGTCTATTTATTTTTGTGTAACAGGCATCGTAATCAGGAAAATTACTTATAGAAATAATTGACAGCTCAGGATGACTATCTTCCTTTAAAGAAGATTTTAGTGCTTCTGCTGGTCTCTGGGTTCGCTATTTGTCTGCATAACTTGACACTGAGATTTGTGTTTGAAGTTTTCTTGTCTACACAGATGACCTGGGCTGTAGTCTGGGTTCCTTCTTTCGTCTTAATCCTGTGGCTCTTTGGATCCCAACTCAAAGCAGACAGTGGAGTTTAGCCGGATTGCATACTTCACAGGTCCTGGAGGCAGAGAGATCTGTCACCCAAGACTTGTGATGAGGCTAAAAATGCACAAAACAAAAAGTAGCTCGGCTTTTGGTGATGACCAACTTATGATTAGTTAATGACCCTGGCAAAATGTTCCAAATTGCCATGTTAAAATCTCTGGGTCTCATCCTTTCCAGTGGCATTTTAATTCCTTACCACCTACCTATTTGGTAAATTTAGGAAAGTGATTTTTATATTTCATCCATCAGTTTAAAAAAATTCTTTTAATGTTTATTTAGTTTTGAGAGAGAGAGAACATAAGTGACGGAAGGGCAGAGAGAGAGGGAGACAGAATCTGAAGCAAGCTCCAGGCTCTGAGTTGTCAGCACAGAGCCCAATGTGGGGCTCAAACTCAAGAACTGTGAGATCGTGACTGAGCTGAAGTCGGACGTTTATGCGACTGAGCCACCCAGGCACCCCATCATCTATCTTTCTGGTTATGTTTATCAGAAGAGTTTTTCTGAAATATTTAGTCCACTGACAATATATTTCCCTTTAAATGTCAATAAGCAGTGTTGCCGCTTGTAAAGTCACGGTCTGAAATGTTAAATGCAGTATTACTTTAAATCT
The DNA here is from genome assembly GCF_028749965.1 of Puma concolor. Lineage (NCBI taxonomy): Eukaryota > Metazoa > Chordata > Mammalia > Carnivora > Felidae > Puma > Puma concolor. The sequence goes on along the minus strand of NC_141671.1, from coordinate 88,112,283 downwards.
TTTAAATTCTTATAATACCAAATACAATGGTCAAATAATTATGACGATTAAAAATGTCTCCAGTTATTACCAAACGTCCCCTGGGGAGCAAAACTGCTGCTGGTGAAGAGCCACTGCTGACCGAAATCTGGAGGTGGGGTCGCAGGCTCCACCGGACATGCGTAGAACCATCACGTTGCACTCTCTGCTCCGAGGACTCTGCCCCAGCGTAGGGCTCTAGCCTGGTTTCTGCAAACCCTGAATGTCTCGTTGCTTATTCCTCCCTCATAGACACAAGGCTACAATTAAACAGAATTGTTTTTTTGTTTTTGTTTTTTTCTTCTCTGTACTTCTTCTCATGGGGAGGGCATTCTATTCCCTTTTCTCAGCACGTAGTCCTTTCTAACTTCCTAACACCTGTCGTGTCCAGTTTAAATGCCATTCCTTTTCTGGGGCCTTTCTTCACCTTCTCATGTGCATTTCCCCCCTCACTTTGAATGTGGTTCCTCCCCTGCATGTATGAATGATCAGATAAATCATGAAAAATATGAGGGAAGAATTTGTGTCTTATCCATCTATTGTCTTCTAGAAACAAAGGACAGGTCCCTGCATCTGGTAGGCACTAAGTAAATGTTTGTTGAATGAATAAATCACTGTTTTGTAAGATGGGATAGTAATTGTCTTCCAGATACTACTTCTAGAAAGGAACTACTTCCTTAGCTTCTGTTTTGGAATCATCATATATTTATCACCAAAGGATTTAACTAAATTATACCCTTCCTAAGTTCCTATTTCTTTGCACATATTAATTCTTGGAACGTTATGTCCCATACATGGACTACGTACTAGGTACCGTTTTATTTCCATTTATTTGTCTGATAATAAGCTGCTCTCTATCTTTACTGTTGATTATTTTTAAAAATAATTTAAGGACATTGATTGTATGCACACAATTTGATCTTGTCTATCCATGTTGACACTTACCTCAATTTTAGAATTTATAAGAAGAGAATCCTATAACCAATTGAAATTAAACTGAAAATAAATAAACTTAATTTTTGTTCAATTTTCCTTGTGGTTCAATTGTTTCTTGTGTAATGTTTTACTGACCCAGAGTAAAATCAAATTATAGCAACATTTCCCAAAGAATGTTGTGCCAATGTTTTTAGGTAACCCACGAAAATAGAAAGTTGATAGTTAAATAAACTGTTGAAACTTTATGGTATATCTTGCTCTGGGGAATTCATAATTCACAGCAACATATTAAAAGTAGTAAGAAATCCTATAACAAAAATCAATCAATTATTGTTCCAATCTCATTGAACCTATTGTTTCTAAACCGTAGACCTTAGTGTTTTTTTTTTAAATTTTTTATTTTTTAACATTTTTTTTTATTATTTATTTTTGAGACAGAGATGGACAGAGCATGAACAGGAGAGGGGCAGAGAGAGAGGGAGACACAGAATCTGAAACAGGCTCTAGGCTCTGAGCTGTCAGCACAGAGCCCAACACGGGGCTCGAACTCACGGACCGTGAGATCGTGACCTGAGCCAAAGTCGGATGCTTAACCGACTGAGCCACCCAGGCGCCCCGACCTTAGTGGTTAAACATTGAGGTCCTGGTAGTAGATGGCCTGGCCTCCAATTCCCACTCTAACTGTGTAAACTTGGGTGAGTGTCCCAATTTTTTGGCTGGGAAAAAAGGAGGTAATGGTGGAACTGTAGAGTGTTGTAAGGATTAAAGAATACATGTGAAGTACAGTGAGTCTTGAATAACAAGGACTTGAACTACAGGGGTCCACTTACACATAACATGGGTTTTTAACAATACAATCCTGTAAATGTAATTTCTCTTCCTTATGATTTTCTTTTTCTTTTTTTTTTTTTTTAATATTCATTTAGTTTTGAGAGAGAAAAGACAGAGCAAACAGGGAGGGGCAGTGAGAGAGAGAGAGAGACAGAGAGACAGAGAATCCCAAGCAGGTTCCACACTGTCAGTGCAGAGCCTGAAGCAGGGCTCAAACTCAAACCATGGGAACATGACTAAACTGAAACCAAGAGTCAGACACTTACTGAGCCACCCAGGTGCCCCTTCCTCATAATTTTATTAATGACATTTTTTTTTCTCTAGCTTACTTTATTGTAAGAATATATAGTGTATATATATTGCTTTATCAGTAAGGCTTCTGGTCAACAGTAGTTAGGGTTTAGGGGAGTCAAAAGTTATATTGCATGGATGAAGGGGTCAGTGTTTCTAACCTCCATTTGTTCAAGAATTAACTGTACTTAATATTGCCTGGATTATTTAAAACCCTCAATATACATGTGTTATTATTATTTCATTAATTATTAATCATCATAATTTATTAATAATTATAATCAATAATCACATTATTAAAGTTATTGGGAATTCTATATCAGTATAATTAATAGGATTAATATATTTAATACTAATTTATCAACAATTATTTGTTATTGGCATTATTATCAGATAAATCCTGACCACAGGATTTACTTTGGAGTAAGACCTATGAGGGTCACTATGGGATTTGTTAAGACATTTGGAGGGATTGTTACGGAGTTGTTTTTAATATAGTAGCCTTTCTAGGGAACTACGCTCAGATGGATTAGTTTTTATCTCTGGGCACGCACCTGCCAGTAGGCTGTAGGAAACAGCCAGTAAATGAAGTTGTTTCCCTCCAGGTGCACTGAAGTGCCCTACAATCCTCTCTGCCCAGAGAGAAGAATGAAGCATGAAGCCAAGAGAAAGAAAAGGACCTCCCTGCCTCCTCACATACAGATACGTACACGTACAGATGAGCATACGGAAACACAGATCCCTGCATCATGACATATATGCAGGCATCCGTTCTCAAAGAAGACACACTCACGTCGGAGGAGCGTTGCTGAAGTTCCCACGGGCTTTCCCGTTCCTGGTCCTACTCTCAAGAGGTTTGGCACTGAGTTCTCAGAACCACACTTCAGAATGTTTGCAGTTTTTCTTTTTGGCTTACTTTAGCTCCTCTTGATTTATTTCATTAGCATTTTTTTTCCCAGAAATATCTCAATTTCAATTAAAATATCTCACATTTTATTGCAAAAAAAAACCTTGATAAAATCCCCAATTTCTCCTATTTCAAAGGTATAGATCAATACATCAATACAAATTTGGGATTTATTTTAACTATATTTGATGAATAGTAGCTTAAAAAGAACTTAGCTTTTATTTAGAGCCTTAGAGACATGATACACATATGCATCGTGTTTAAAAGTTGGAAGTCAAAAAATAGCTTTAATAACAAAACTAAAGATAGTGTCAACAGAAATTATTAATGTGCTTCCTAAATATATTTTAATGAAATGGTGCATTTTGTATTTTGCATTTAAATTTAATTAATAAATACGTAATGATATGGCTCATAAGGATCTGGTTAGAGAATTTTAACTGAAACAAATGAAATATTTGGACTGTAAGGCAAATTTTGTGCATTAAGTCACATGAATTGAGGCCAAACTGGAAATAATTTTGCCACCAATTTATAGTGGCTATAAGGAGAGTATCCTTTATGAAACCATCTAGTATTTAGGAATCTACAGATGATTAATTGCAAAAAGCTATATGAAGTTTTTTGAATAATCTAGCTGAAATACATACTGTCACATAGAATACTATGATCATAAAATACTGTAACATAACATAAAATGTGCTGCTAGATTTAATTAATTTATTTTCAATTATTTTTAATATTTATTTATCTCTGAGACAGAGAGACAAAGAGACAGAGAGTGAGCAGGGAGGAGCAGAAAGAGAGAGACACAGAGTCCAAAGCAAGCTCCAGGCTCTGAGCTGTCAGCAAAGAGCCCAATGCGGGGCTCGAACCCATGAACCGTGAGATCATGACTTTAGCTGAAGTTGGAAGCTTAATCGACTGAGCCACTTGTACTGTTACATTTTAGAAGAATAAAGATTTTCACTTTCATAGTTCCTGTTATTAAGTTACTATTGAAGGTTTAGGGTGCCAAAACTGGGGGATTTTAAATTTCAGACTTATTGAAAATTATATTGTTATCGTTTCATTCACTGAAGAATCTAAATATTGATTCTACAGTTTTCAAGATACTGGGTAAGAGGTATCTTAGCATTTTTATTTCTAGATCTAATTGAAGATATAATCTGAAGATTGACCATATTAGAAAACAGATTTGGATAGCCACCTTATAAGCTATAAAGATTTTTAGAATTTAAAAATAGAAACACAGTTCTTAAAGGCTGAATTAAGAAGTCAACACTAACCTGTATCCGTATACTTGTAGTCATACACATGGAAAAGACAGTTGAGTGTTTTTACATTAAAATAATCATTGTTATATGGATGCTGTTTAGTTTTTTCTACTCCTGAAGTGAGGAAAACAGTTACTTTTATATTATCTCTTTGCTTAATTTGAAGGTAAATATTAAAAACAAATGGCTCTCTTAAATTATATTTAATGAGGAGAATAAAAATTATGTCAATTGTATAACGGAAAAATTTGGTAAATATTGTAGATTATTTTGCTTTTTAAAAAAGGGTTATATTTGAGAGAGAGTGCAAGCAAGAGAGGGGTAGAGAGAATGGGAGACAGAGAATCTGAAGTAGGCTCTGTGCTGACAGCAGAGAGCCCTATACAGGGCTCCAACCCATGAACTGTGAGACCACAGCATGACCTGAAGTCAGATGCTTAACCGACTAGGCCACTCAGGCACCCCGATTATTTTGCTTTTGATAAACACTTTTCTGCATATCTCTTACATGGCTATTTGAGTAAAAAGTTATCTCCAGCAGGAGTGCCTGGGTGGCTCAGTTTGTTAAGAGTCCAACTTCGGCTCAGGTGGTGATCTCATGGTTCGAGGGTTTGAGCCCCGCATCAGGTTCTGTGCTGTCAGCTCAGAGCCTGGAGCTTGCTTCGGATTCTGTGTCTCCTCTCTCTGCTCCTTCCCCCATCTCTCTCTCTCTTAAAAATAAATAAACATTAAACAAATAAAAAAAATTATCTCCAGAAGAGTTAATTCTTCTTCAGGAGTAAACAGTTAAAAACATTTCATTTCTTTGAGAAAGAGCTCATCTGAAGAGACTAGGTGACAATGTAGTTCTCCAAATCACATCAATATTTGTCTATAGCTTTGCTGGAATAAATGTTTGCCCTATAAATGAATTTACAAGTCAAAAAATAAATTACTTGACTAGATTGCTAAACTAGGAGATTTTAGGAAATATAGAGTTTCTGGCTTTCTTTTCTTGTATAGGATCATCTAGAGCATCATCTCTGTAACCTCAGAGACTTATCAAAATTGAAGCAGGTCTCTTAAGGTGCTGCCAAAGACTCTATGGTGGTCTCACCTTTGGTGGTCTCACCTTTGGTGGTCTCACCTTTGGTGGATCCATTCTGACCACTGAGTTTCTGAGTTCTTCCTTTGGTCCGGTCTTCTCCCAAGTCCCTGATGCCATGCAGCTCCAGACTCCATATAGTACAAGTCTGGTCTTTCACAAGACTTCTCCCAGGTTAAGGGAACCCAACCATCTGTCCTTCACTCTCCTCTTCCAGACATCTGCTCCGGACTTCTGTGCCTTCCTATTTGAGTACTCTCTTTCACATATAGAGAAGTATTCATGCCTTCCTCTGCCCTCTTATAATTATCTGTCTGTTCCTGGACTATCATTTCTTGTCTGTTGCCCCAACCTGTGGAAATCACATAGTGCTTTAGTTACTGGAATGAACTTTCTTTTATCATCTAAAACTTGGGTCTGCTAATTACCTGCCCTGCTTCAGTTGGTGGAACTATTTCTACGTCTCAGTTTCTCTCAGTTTTCCCTGTCTCACTACAGTGAATAAGATCATATCTGAAAGACATTTGAGGCTGGAGATTATTGGGGTGATGGGAAGAAAAGAGCTTAAAGGATCAAGAATTTTGCTTAATCGAACTTGTCAATGTGCTTTGTACTGAATTCAGGATTAGTGTATTTTTTCTTTCAAAGTTCACAAATCTGAAGATGGAAGATGAGCTTTCAATTTTTTTGGTCATTGCATATAACTTGCTAGGATAGGAAAATAGTTTTTTTTTTTTTTCAACGTTTATTTATTTTTGGGACAGAGAGAGACAGAGCATGAATGGGGGAGGGGCAGAGAGAGAGGGAGACACAGAATCGGAAACAGGCTCCAGGCTCTGAGCCATCAGCCCAGAGCCTGACGCAGGGCTCCAACTCCCGGACCGCGAGATCGTGACCTGGCTGAAGTCGGACGCTTAACCGACTGCGCCACCCAGGCGGCCCACTAGGGAAATAGTTTTACTAGGTAATTTAATAAGGGAATCGGATGGATTGAGGTGTTTTGTCAAGTAACTAATGGAACTATTAGGATTTTAGTCCTAATTAGATATCCAGACTAGAAATCCTGAAGCAGATCAGATGTTCTGACTATACAACTTACTGAATATCCTCTACAGAGAACTTCTGATTTCCAAGATGGGCATGGAATGTGAATCTGGAGCCACTTGTTTTCTTGGATGAAGGCCAGACAAAGGTGCATCACAATCCCATAGCAAAGGTATGTACCGAGAAGGGCTCATCAGACTCAAATGTCTTATGATTTTGAACCCAGGTTGCACTACAGCAAAATGTAGCTGGCCTTAAAGCAACGTTTTTCAGAGTATTACTTCAACCACTGCTTTTAGTGATGTAAATTAGCATTATAGAAAAACAGAGTTTCTATGATGAAATATATTTTAGAACTGCTGAGTTAAATAAAAGTAAGCAAACTTCTTTATTGAAGGACATCCCGAGCACTTTAATATATGAAAGTGCTCTGTGAATCTTCAAAAAAGGAATATTTTGTGAAGTATTCTGCAAATGTTTTTGATCATGTACCCAAATTTTATTCAACGAAAACTACAAAAAACAAATGTTTGACGCTAGTCTAATTTGGGACATAGATTTAGGGAACCCATTTGATGCAGTGTTCAGATGCAGAGTGATCATTAGCAAACATCATCATTTACTAAAATAAATAACATATGTTGACAAATGTAACGAATAGCCAAATGGTCACGCAAATGTTTCCTTGTGCTTCTAAGCTCATAAACCCTAAAAATAGTATTTTGTACTTGAAGTAATTATAGTTTGCATAATTAAAATCCTGAGTTTTAGGTATGGCTACTGATTTGGGGCTTAATATTTTTTATTATGGCAGAAACTGGCAATCCCAGAGGGAGGCTTAACCTTGAAAAATAATCTTTTTGCTCTTTTTTATGAAACTGTGTGTTGTAGGAACTGATGGCCCTGCCAGTTTCTGGGACTTGGATTTGTTTTCTTGTTGACTGATGGCTACATACCCATTGTTAAAGGTGTTCCAAAAAATTTTTAAAGTCTTCTTTAAGTGTGATGAAGGGGAAAAAGACTAGAAAGGCAAAATTGAATTTTCTATCCAGAAAGAATTTTTCAGTTTCCCCCAAGTCAGTTCTATCCTCAAGGAAGCTTGTCAGACTGCTTAAAATATGATACGGTCTGAGTTACCACTACGACCAGCTTGTTTTAGACATGGAGTTCCCAAAGCAGTGTCTGCTCTACAAGGATTTTTGTTTCTTTGTTTCAGAGTACCTGGCTACTGAGAGTAAGTTACCAAATACTCAATATTCTTCCTATCTCTAGGATGCCTCCAGTTATGTTCTCTGACTTTTCTCCGTGATGAAAACCACTTTCTCTGCCTACCCCACAACAGAGGAGTAATTTGGAGATACTCATGTAATCATCACATGATCTTATAAGTAAGATGTTGTTATTCCTGTCTTCCATGAGAGGAAACGGAGGTGAAGAGAAAGAACTGACCTTCCCAAGGCCACACAGTTGGTAGTGAGAAAGCTGTGTTGAACGTGAGCAGTCCTTGTCCAGAGCCCAGACACTTCAAGCCACTACATCACACCCCTCTTGTCAGCTAAAGGGAGATCCTAATCATTAAAATGCATTGCAGTGGACCATGACAGTGCATAAGATACTATGACGCTTGCTTCCATTTTTTCATGATCTAGAGTTTGAGAAAGGTGCATTGTGGCTTTACTCACACTGTACATCTGCTTATAAATTTTCACTGACTTTATGTCACACTGCAGTATGAATCATTTGAAACCAACCAGCCTAGTCTATATTTGTCAGTGTAAGTGTCAAGCACTCTATATTCTGAGCTTTTATTTCAACACTCGAATGCTTTATCTAATGTTATTCTTCATGGACATACCACTATAATCAGTCATGTTTGTTTGTTTGTTTATTTATTTATTTATTTATTTATTTAAATATATGAAATTTATTGTCAAATTGGTTTCCATACAACACCCAGTGCTCATCCCAACAGGTGCCCTCCTCAATACCCATCACCCACCCTCCCTCCCTCCCATCCCCCATCCGCCAGGCATATTTATTTAACTTATCCTGCTTCCAACGCTTTGTTCATATTTCCATTATAAGGAATATCCACACATCTTTTCAGATTGTCTAATTAAATTATTTCTTCAAGGACTATTTCACAGCTCACTTCTTCCATAAAAATGCTGACCACTTTACCTTCTGTCTCAAAACTTGTCTTTGAAACTTCTGAAATATATTTTAAATACAAAATATATTTTGCATCACAGTGGATGTGACCTTTGAGTGTAATCTTAAGGATGCTAAGAGTTCATTGGCCAGAAAAACAGCCTGGGCTCTGGATGGTGTGGGAACTGTCACAGAAGAGCAAACATGACAGAGCATTCCAAGGGAAAAGCTTAGAAAAATTGGTAAAAGCCAAATATTAAAAAAAGTATGAAACTTCCTACCAATTGAGGAATATGTCCTGAAAACAATGAGAAATCAAGGAGAGATCCTAAAAAGTGCATAACTTTTTGAAAAAATGACTGGTTAATCAACACTATAGCTGAATTCTGTTTTCCTATCGCCTTGTATTTGTTTTTCTCATAGTGGCAGTGTGGAGAGATGATTTTTAAGCCTTCAAGAAATTATCGCTTTAAGCCAGGTAGGAAATGTTGAAGACCGCAGTGCAATGAATGGGGCAAGAGCAGTGGACTAGAAGAAAGAAGATGTATGTAAGAGATAGTTCATGATCAAGTAAATGTGGGGAAAAGGAAGAGAAAGAATCAAGAATCACTTCTAAATTTTTGATTTGGATAACATAATTTGTAATAGTACCATTAAGTGAGTGAAAGATTAAGAGGGGAAGTGGGTGTTAAAATCCTTTCACTGTGGGCTATCGAAGGCCATGGGTCTGTAGGAAGTGAGATGACAACAGACAACTGGAAGTCAGAGGCATATGGCTGAAGAGAGAAGTTCAAAATGGATACATAACTTGTGATGATAGGCTGTTCGTAATTGTTGATTCCATATACTTGAATAAAAACAATCAGGGGATATGCAAGGTGAGGCCTTCCAAGCTTGGATCAAGGCAGAACGAAGAGTTGGATAGATTCTCCGGTTTCCCACACAGAAACCCAAATCAACGGATCCAAGTTCAGCCCCAAATCCACTGAAACAATGCAAAATTAAGGAAACAAGCCAGTGTACAATAGTCTATGTGTGTACACTGACTGTCATTTTTTGATTTAGTATTTGTAATAAATGTATAATCTGTCAAATATATTGTTTTTAAGTTTTAATTCAATATATACAGGGGATCCAGATTTGCATGTGAGTCAAAATGAATCTTCTCGAGTGAATGATTTTGAATGGAAGCATCATAAATAACCAGCACTAACTATTGCACATTTAAATTGAATTCTTTTATTTTAAATATTCACAGTACAGGAATTCATTAAGCCTGAATAGAACATCATTATTTACACATCCAAGGAATAACTCCAGTGGTAAATCAGTGAAGTACTTACGTTGAATATAGGAAATATGATTGAAGAAAGAGAATTCTTCTTACACATACAGGCTCAAACCCTTTATACATTTATTTCTGCCTTGGGATCTTAGCATGGATCATTGAAGTCACTATTAATTGCTGAACATAATTTCAAAAAATTATAACAATAGCAATCATACCATATATTTATATAAACCCAGAAAGACATCAATGGGCCAGAATCCACATTACGATGGCATTTTTAAGGGAAGGAAATTTCAAATGACATCTCCAGTTTAATTTGTGGAAAACACAAGTTCTTCAACTAGCTGAATATACAGATTTCCTATGGCATTTTGCTTTGCATGGCTTATTAAAATATTTGCTTAGCTGCCATAACATGTTATGTTATTTACAAGTTGAATCAATGAAGGGAACAATGTGTAGCAAACTAAGAGCCCAGAGCAATGTTCGTTGAATGCCATACACATATAACATCGTGGTCAGTGAAGTTGGCCTCCACACTGCCAGCACTGACTACTCAACATTTGGATTAATGATTTTCTCCAGGCTATAGCAAGGATCAGTTGCCTGAGTTTCAGCTTTTCTTACTGTTATAGTAACTTCACTGAAGCTGTTCAAATTGAACTTGAATGAACCAAACTTGTGTAAATAAATAAATAAATAAACGTATAAATAGGATCCCCACTGTTTTAATCACATGGCAACAAAATTACCTTCCAATAGTATAAATGCTTATATTGGTGTTTTAAGTCACCTAGTGCTATGTTCTAGTCTTACTATATTATGATGAATAACTAATTTCATTTGGGAAGTGGTCATTGGTCCACATATATTATCTGTTTGGAATTAAGCCCTTTGAAAAGCACAAGTATATTTTCTGAAAAAGAACACAAAACAGAAACAAAAACATAAACAAAACTTCACTGAATGGAGTAATTTCTGTTCCCAAAGACTACTGCAAATGATCAGCATGTGGAGGCTTGGTGTTATTCAGCAAAATTCGTATTTTCTATAGAATCTCTATTTTTTTTTCTTAAAACCCAAGTTACTGAGAAAAAGATTTTTTCCCCTCTTCTGCCAAGCACACTGATTGGCTGTTCACACTGCCTGGATGTTCTACATCATTGCCCAACTTGATGTTGTACAGACCTGGCCTCAAGTGTTTAGCATTCCCACACCTCCCACCATACCCCCCGACCACCCCTGGCAGTAGTACTGATTTTGGCAGTGTAAAAAAACAAAAGACACACTATTCTTGATTGTAGAAAAAGCTGCCAGAATATTGTGTTCATAGTATGGAACTGATTGAGATATTTTTCACATCTTCATGCTTTTATAATAGTAAATTGCTATGCAGTAAATTGTGTCATTTGCCAACAAATGATTTTATTTGTTGTATTTTATTGCCAACGAGAGACTCCAAGAAGAAAATTGGGGAGGGGGGGAGTTTTACCCCATTATGCTGCCAAGTTAGAAAAAAAGCAAAGCAGCATTGTCTATTGGCTCATTAGCACTAACATTTTCACTTTACTCAAGTTTAAAAAGAATTTTTGAAAGGATGTGAATCATGCACACAGATTGAGATGGAGCCAATGTATGAGCTGGCAGTGTAAATGCCTCTCTAAAGTTGCATGATTCACTAATGGCATGCATTTTTTCACCTAATATAACACAACCTTAATATCTTCATATAATTCCTAACACATTTTATTTCAAACATGCACTGGCTACTAAAATAAGATTTTAAAGAAAAGCTGATGTTTGATATAAAATAATCATGTCTTTTCAAGTGTGGAAAAATACTCTACAAAAAAATAAGTAGAAAAGTGGTTTCTGATCAATGTGTGATTTTATCTATAAAAATTCAGATGACTAATTAGTGTGCTTACAACAACCCTATGGGGTCTGCATTGCAATAATACACATACAGAAAGTTAATAGCATTAAACAACTATTAGCACAATGCAATTAAATCCTTATCAGAAATAACATGAACCTATAAACTGTACATTTGGCATTTAGGTTTCAGAATATTTTTAAGAGTCCACTTAAATATGACAATACAATAGTGCAAAATCACATTACATTAAGAAAACATACAATTATCACCCAAATGGTTTATGGATTCCTGACCCTTACAATTCACATATTGGCTAGAATTGGCACATTTTATTTCACCATGATAGTTTTGACCTTCTTTACTTGAGTGTACATTGTTTTATTCAAAGTTACACTTGAACTACACAGAAGAAGTATAGGCATATGTGTGTGTGTATGTGTGTTCTTGAGGAAATGAGAGAAGAGAAAGTATGTAAAGTCCCCACTCTTTATTTGCAAAACTCCACTGCATTTTTTTTAGCAACCATTTAATTAGAGTTCCTAAGGAAACTGCCTGGTAACTATTTTCTCTTCTTTCTTATGGCTCCCAGAGCAGTGACATGGCCACATGGAAGAGAGCAAGGAGGAAAGAAGGAAAATTCTAGAAGAGTATATGGCAGCCCATGCTCCGTGCCAGGCTAACTAAACCAGAATGTCTAATCAAGAAATCAAGATTTATGAAGTGACTGTAATGTAAAGTCTACCACACTGTTGACACATGAGATGTCAGTGACCCCCCCCCCCAAAAGCTGGTGGATTATGCGACGGATTGTGCCACCTGGAGCTTGGGTTTGAATCCTTGGTTTACTACTCTTTTCTTCCTTTCTGCAGCTTTGTGAACTTGAATCTACATTGAGACTTGTTAACTCTTTACTTTTTCCCTTTAAAAACCTCTATTAGGTTTTTAGATTGTTTTTAGGTTGTTTTAGATTCAGAATAAACCGCATTATTCCAATGATTAATCTCAATAATTTCTCTCAAATTATTGCATTCCCGCCAGCAACCATTACTTTTTACCTTCATCTCACATATGATTTATGAAAATGTTATTTTTCTTTTGTCACAATTACTCCATTAACCCTGTCTGCTACCAAATCCAATCTTAAGTTAAAAAAAAGAAAAAATAAAAAAGAGGGAGGGGAAAAGGTCCACGTGAATAAATATACTGATTTTGAAGGCTGCCATCATGCTGATAGCTCAAGAGATTTAAATTTTTATTTAAGAGTAATAAAGATGTCATTGTTTTCACTACTTTTTTCTATCTCCATTTCCAATGCTATATAGCCTGCTCATCTTCCAGCACAAGAGCTATCATTGTTTTGAATGTAAAGCATCTATGAGCTAAATGATGTTTTTCCCCCCCCGTAAATCAACTCCTGCTCTCAAGTATGATAGTCTTTGTCCTTTGATTCATTATTTTAAAATAATATATAAGATATCCAAGATAGGTCATCTATTATCTAAAAAGGAGACAGCTCCTGCCTTTACATAGAATGAGATATTCTTGGTCTGTTTAAGCCTCTTAAAGAAGAAAGCCAGTATTTGGAAGGCCTGATCTCATTACAGTCCCTGGAGACACATATCCCATCCCAGATGATAGTAAGCTCTCATCTGGCAATCTGGCCTTGGACGAGGAAGACATCTTCAGGATTGTCTCATCTGAGGGACTGAAGGTGGCTAATGAGGCCAGTCCAAGATGGGGGATGCACTGTTGTAATTCTGGCACGTATTTCTTGCACAATGAGTAGTGTGGGGTTGTTAAGTTAGTCTGGGTACCGTATCTGTGGAGACTGATTTTCTATCTCCTGCACCTTCATTAATCAAAATGGAATGCAGCCTTGTGTGAAAGAGTCAGCATAGTTAACATACTTCTCCGAAAAAAAAAAAATCACTCTGAAAACTTCTCAGATAAAATGTATATTTGTTTCTCCTAATGAAATTCCAGCAAGCTCTAATTTAACATTCTTTGTGTATACAAGAAATTCAATAATTTGGTTGTCAGATAACTCAGAAAAGTAATTTTTGAAATTTTCTAATGTGTCTGAAATAAATGTTTCTAATGTTCTTTAAAGTGAGATGATTATGAACTACTTAAAACTACTATTTTGAATGTTATTCATTTTTTTCACACATACATATAAAAAATTCCTTAAGTTTACTTTTTTGTTTTATTACAGTATAACTTAGAAATTGTGCAAATGAACAGCTGAGATTAGTCATGTCAAAATTTTATTATGCAATTAGCAATTAGAGGAGTCTTACAGTCTGGCTAGGAATTATTTTTATTTCTGCACCACTAAACAAATACATTCCTGTTTATTGAATTTATACTCTAACATTTTTAAAGTAACTTTTAGAATTTTTTTTAACTTTAGGAAAAGTAGATGAGGACCTGGTTCTGTTTCTTATGTCATTAACTGGCTCTGTGGCCAAGCTGATGTGGAGGAACTCAGGTTGTTGAATATTTCTGGGCCTCTTTCCTTACCAGCCAATCACCTCTGAGAATCTTCCTGCTACTCCATTCTGTGACATGAGCTATGCCAACTAATAATAACCTAAATTAACTGTTAACTTACGGATTGTTCATAACAGTGAGGGGAAATTAAGCCTGCTGGAGATCCAATTATTTTAAGAAATGGAGCATGTGTGTACTGATGCAAATAATGCCTGTGTGCTACCAAGGCCAGCTCCCCACACCCCTTCCAGTACTTAGCAATTACAGAAGATGTGAATGCATGCTTCCACACTGTATTTATTTGTTTCTCTTATCCTGAAGGTTGTTCCTTCCGCTTACTTAAATTTGCAGCGATTCTTATAAGCTGTCTGCTTAATTAACATCTTCAGTTTGGGAACTGAAATTGTGGAGACAGTTTGGAGTTCCCCACAATGATCTTTTATTATAATAAATGATACTCATTGAACATATTTTCTCTTCACTTAAGTGTTATTTCATTTGTCCTCACAAAAATATGCATCAGGAATATGCTACCTCCACTTTACAGATGCAAAATCTGAGGCTTACAGGAGTCACATAATTTGTATACAGTTAGTTGTATACAGTTAGTGCCTGTATACAGGCAGAGCTGGGATTCAATTGTAAATCTGGGTCATCAAAAATCCATGTGCTACAGATAGCTCATTGTTATATGCCAGTTGCAAATTACTTTTCTACCCATCAAACAAAGACTTTGGGACACTGAAAATAAATTCTCTTAAACATATACAGCTCCTTAGCAGATCAAAGAAGAATAAAATTTTATGGTTGTAAAGGATCCTAGTAATTGGGCAGTCCAATTTTTCATGTTACAAATTCAAACATGCATTTAGAACCTAAAAAGAGAAAGAGAAATATGCTCTCCAGGTATATATACTTTGCTTTTCCTAATAATTTCTCCAGGACAAGATTGAGCAGGTCTTTTGTGCAGACTGATGGTTTCCAGAGATGGCCCCACATTAGTATCATCTACGGAGCGTTTACAATTGTTTGTCTCTGGGTCCCATTTCCAACCGATCAGATCAGATCTCTGGAGATCTGTCATCCACAATTTTAAATCCTCTCCAGGTGATCCACATGTGTATCTAGGCTTGAGAAATACTGCTATGAATGAACCACCCACAACTTAGAAGAAGATTTGGAGACTGTAGATAACCTGCCCCAAGTCAAGGGATTAGTCAGTACCATGCTCATGTATGAAATGATGAGGCATATAGAATGTCTTGGCTCTTGAAGTTGAGAAAACACTTCACTGACATACTCGGGAAAATTCTAGGTGAATTTAAAAAGGACGTTAGCATTGCAGGTGAATTTTAAAAAGATATTAGCTTGTATCGGTTAAGCAAAAGAATACATTCCGTTTTACAGGTGGCTAATACACAGGCCTCAAACCTGACAGCAGCATATCAGAACTATCTGGGGATATTTTGAAAATACAGATTCCAGCTCCCATCTCAGACCAGATAATCAGAAACTGTATATTATTTATACTTTTCAAAATGATTCTTATGCAACTGATCCAAGAAGTTCCAGTGACATAGGTGTGTTGAGAAATGCTGACTGCTGACTGGCTTAGGATGGCTTATAAACTATAGCACGGAGCAGAATAACTTAGGAAAAGGATCAAAAGCATGCTATTTTTTTAAACTTATTTAAAGAGATTCCAATTACACGAGCAAGATCAAGGAATCAGTATTGTTCATAAATAACCTCTGGTGATTCTAGGTCTGTTGACCCAGGAACCAGGCTTTTCAGTAACACTGAAAAGGCAGCTGGCATTGGAGAGGTTCTTTTTAAATTATTTTTTTACAATATTTTCAAAGTAGATCAAATGAAAAATATATAGTAACTATAAGTTAAGAGTAACTAAATTGTTTAGATATAGTCAATCTGGCTTCCTCAAATATCCACTCCCTGTTTTATTGTCATCTGGGGATTTGCAATGTGCCTTCCTCTGCCTCCCTGAAATTTTTGCATTGATAAAAAGTTTTAGATTATTGTAATAAGAATGTGGGTGATATAGAAAAATCTATAATATTTTAAAATAATGCTCGTTAAATGGTTGCTTTTCTATGGGCAGTTAAGGTCTTAGTGGGTAGTGAGTACATGAATTGCAAAAGATGAGGTAGAGAATGAAGGGGAAGTTAGTTAAAGGAAGAAGTTTAGTTAATTGAGCACTTTCTATATTCCAAGCATTGGATTAAGTTTTTCCATATATTAGTTTAGATAATCAATTTTATACTTTAAATGCCTATTTAGAGAAATAAGAGGGAAATCCGTTTGAAACATTTACTTCCAAAAAATTATATGGTCATTGGAATTTCATTTGCAAACATATGCATATATCAGTTTAGATCTTAGATGAGAGAATAACTGTGCCAGAAGGAACTTGGCAAACAACAAGGTCCAGAAAAGTTAGGTGGCTTTCTCAAAACTATAGTTTGTTGAACCTATAACCCAGTGTGGCATTATTCATATTTCTGGTTTAGTAGGCTCTCTCTCATTTTTGTTCTGTTACCTGCTGTGTATAATGTTTATGAATATGGATGCATTCAACATGAATTACTGAGAGGGAGACCACTTTGGATACTGGTTGAGCTTGCCCATTTGCAAAATGCTACAAAATCTTTAGATGAGAGACAACCTGAAAAGAATATCATCTGAATTGACTGATGTTTGCAATACAAACGAGTGCAGTTAGGGAGGAAGGAAACTGGATTTCTCTCCGTGCATAGTTTGGTAATAAATACATGCCCTTCACAGTGCTTGCATTTACATTCTCCTCAAATACCAGGTGTCTTTCCTATTAGAAACAGTTGGCATTAACATTTGAATATAATGTTAACATGTTTCCAATCCTTTTAAATCTTTCTTGAGATGTTACTTCTTTTGGGGTGCTAGAATGCAATAAGATTGGAAGGAATAAAGCCTTCCTTTGCATCTAAGCAGTAAACTGAACAATGAAATAAATATCATATACAACCTCTAACTGATGTCAATAAGCTGGAACTGTTATCACACATAAAAAAATTCTGCATGATCCCCAAAACAATTTCCTTATTCATTGAACAAATATTTGCCTCCTCTGTTTTAGGCACTGTGCTTATCTTTTAGATCCTGAAGTCTGCATATCTAACAGTTTGCTTGGAATTAATTCATTAAGAAGTTCCTCTAAATGAGATCAGAGTTCAAGGGAACTCAAAGATATGGTTAAGCACAAAGTCATAATGAAAGGACCCAAATCTTGTTTTGGTAATATTACTTCATGCAAAGACATTTTCTAGGTGATTACCTTAAGACTCATGGAATCTAGTTTGAAAATAGGCATGCAAAAAGATATTAATAGTATAGTTTCCTATTCTTTCCATATTTAACCTCCAATTGGAGGCAAGAATGTAAAGCCGCAGCAAATAATTCTTAAATATTCTGTCACTTCACACCTCAAGTGCTCTAAGCTTTCTAAGCCCTCACAACAGAAAACATTTATGCACATTCTAGGATTATCAGGACTTATGTAGTACATGCACAAATTTTAGCTGATATTGGTTTCCCACTAGGATAACTTTTTTTTCCTGTTGCTGTTTCATATTGTAAAACTTATGGCTGTCATAGAATATGACTGTCATGTCTTTTTTCAGAGTATAATACTGCTGGGTATGAAGAATTCATTATACATTCTTACTGCAAATACCTATAATGATTACTATTTATATATTCTTACCAGTAAGTCTTACAATAATTAACATTTAAATATTCAGACCATTGAAAGTAACAGATTTTTGATATTTTGGAATAAAACTTTTTAAATGGTTTATTCTCTTTTTATATCCACAGTTTATCCTCTGGCATAATTATTTGTTTCTATAACCAATGGCAAGTTAATTTTGTTGAATCAATATCTTTCACCATGAGATATCCTTTAAAAGAGTTAAAATCCACAGGATTTATTTAAAAAGTGTCTGAGAACCATATACCATCGTGAGGGTTGCATTTCACTTAACATGTGGTGAAAGCCCATTTCCTTCTGTCCAAGCACAACTCCTAAAATATTTAAGACAGAAAGAATGCTAACAAGTTTGATATCTTATTTACTGTGTACTTTTTCAAAAGTCAAAGTGCTTCCACATAGAGTGTACCATTCCACAGGCCCTAATTATACCAATAAGGCATTCACATTTTTAGGAGTTGCAACATACTTCTTTTGTTAGGTGAGAATTCGAAGAAAAGAATATAGAATTAAAAGATACAGCACCTTTACATTCCAATCTTGGCCATGGCAGTAGCTGCGTGTGTGTGTGTGTGTGCGTGTGCGTGTGTGTGTGATATGTGTGTGTGAACATGTTTCTTTCATAAATATTATCTCTGGATCTGATTTACTCATAAGTAGAATAAAGGAATTGGCATGTAAACATTGCTATAATGCCATCTAGCCCTAAAACCTATGGATAAATGGGCCCATAACGGATGGGGTAAGTTGACTCGTTCATTTTGGCACTTCAAATTCAGAAAATTTAAACTTCTGGGAGTCGGTAACAGGTTTTCAATAGACAGATGTGCCAGTTAGTCACTTGGTGTTATTACCTTGGCTTGGGTCACATTATCAACAGGTGATCATAGTCTACAAAAGAGACCAAGTTCATAGTTGACAAGAGAGGCGATGTGTTCAGGTTTATCAGTTCTTTGAAATCATGAGCACCCACCATAACAAAGATGGGTTGTCATGACAATGAATGCATTTCTGCTTTTGAAGAAGCAGATGCTTGCTAAACTTGTTAGCCAGGCATCCTGTTTAGATCCCTATGCTTTTTACAGGCCCAAAAGATAACAAAGTAAGTGTAAATATATGAATTAGACTGTTTTAACGTGATGAAATAAATGTGGGTGGAGATCTGTTCTTATGTAAGAGGGCATCCACACAAACATACTATTTCTTGATGCAGTGTGGTTAGAAGAGATAATATGGAGGGAAGCAAAACTGGATCAAATGAGTAAACAAAGTTTGCAGCTCAGAAATACGTCAAATCCCTAAGCAACTGGGGAAATTTCCTACCTCATTTTCATTAAATCAGCAGTGACTCAAATCAACTCCATTGAGAGTAGTATGTGCATAAACATAGGCTCAAAGAAAGCTTCTGTGTATCCCTCCACTGAATTGTAAGCTCCTATAGGCCAGTGATAGTACCTTGCTCATCTTTATCTCTGGTTAGGGTGTTGCCTGACACAAAAGACCAGTTCAACATGGGTAAGAAATGAACTTGAGGATCAAACATTTCTCCATCTAATGCAGGAATCTTCCTTTGTTCCAATCCTTCTAGTGTTCCAGAGAGCCCATTCCTACACAAGGGAGTCTGGAGTACTTACTGAACTGAAGTTTGCCTCTATCTGACTTTCATTTGATGTAGCAGATTGTGAATTTGTGTTCAACTGCTAATGTTGACATGTAGCAGGACAATTAGAATTAGATCCAAATGGATGTCATCAGAACATCCCAATTCTTTTGTTGGGTTTTTGGCCTGAATGGAATAGAGTCATTAAAGAGTCTTTTGGGAAATGCTTTCCTTAACATCCCATCTTTTCTCACCTACTAATAATTTCTGCTTATATCCAGTCCTTAACCTTACAGAGGAAAAATGCTGTATAGCAACTGGAGATTCAGGGATGAATTTTTCCAAAAACTTAGAGTAATGAAAAATTTATTTTGGTTCTGTAAAGCCCTCATAGCCATGGTCATGTATGCTGTATATGAATAATTACTAAAATGAAATATAAAACATCATCTCCAGTTAATATTTCTAGGCTAGAACTGTTATTCCATGGAAACAAACAAAAATTTCCCATGACTTTCAATGACAATCATTGATTCATTCAATAAATATGCATTGAGATCTTACTCCGTGTTAGCATTGTGTTTTCTATAATCCCCCCTTTTATTATGTTTAACATCTTACATTTACAACTTAATGATAATTTTATTTAAGTTATTTTAAATGATAGGACAAACCTCTGAAATGTTTTGTCTAAGTGACTGTCTGTATGGCAAATAGAAACTTTTAAATATTGGGGCTAGGGAACAAATATGGTAAATTGATATGTTATTCAAAATTGTACATAAATGTACCATGTATAAATATGATTTTTATCTATACACATCCTTTTCCTTTGTTATTTGGGGAAATTGTTTGCTTTATTATAATAATGAGTGTTAGGACTGGGAAGAGAACGGTCTTAGATATTCTTAAGTGTTGTCAGGATTATTTCCCAGGTTCTAAAAGTCCCCCCAAATTGGATATGTAAAAATACTTGAATAATTTAACTTAAGATCATGAGAACAGGTAGCTGCATTTGCAAGACAGCTTAATGAAAATAAATGAGAAGTCTACTAGTTTCCTGAATAAAACAGTTCTGCTTCAGTCTCTTTCTTATTCATTACATGAATAATTTTTCCTTCACAAAAAATGTGGTAAACAGGTAAAAAATAGATCAAATAGAGGCAGTTATACACTTTGTTCACTTCAATGTCAAAGAGGTTAGAACTCAATTACCAATGCTTTTCCTTTGTTACATTATGCGAAGTTGGAACTAGAAATTATGATATTTAGTGAAAATATTTCATATTTTAAGTGTGCATCTTCATTTCCCAAGTAGATTAAACAGCTGACCAATGTAGAAACAACAATCATATCACAAACTTACATTACAAACAACTACCAAAATGTGGAAAACAATGTTTACAAATGGTAGCAAAGAATAAATTAACTTTCAGTGCACATAATTAGGTATATACAGGATAATTTAAAACCAAAGGGAGTGATTGCTAATGCTGAGCTCTCAAAAATCTCCATCAAAATATACATGTTACCCAAGAGAGAGTGATAAAAATAAATTGTGACAAAAAGCAGAATGTTGTCTCTCTTCTTATCCTCAAAACTTGGGTGATAGCTCATCAAAATAATTTCTCCAAGTGTGCAAATGATGGAAAACTTTAATTCCAAAACCATTTCTCTAAATTACCCACAGATTTATATTCTTGATGCCTTTTCACATGATCACAAGCCAAGCATGCATGTGATTCCCAAAATCGTGGAAGGTTTACTGTGAAATCCTTCCTCCAGTTAAAGTAACTAAGGTATAACTTATTGTTTTTGTCAACTTCTTTCAGATATTTTGCGAGCTCACTGGGAGAGTTATAATCTTCCACATGAATGAATGAATCTGCTGGAATATAATTCTCATAATTTTCCCTAGACGGCCCCAGAACAACAGGGACAGAGCCGGCTAGAAAAGCATTGTAGAGCTTTTCTGTGATGTAATCTTTGTGGATTGAGTTTTCAAAAGACAGATAAAATTTGCAAGTAGATATGGTAGGAATCAAATTTTTATCATTCACATACTCTCCAAATGCTTGCCCGTATGTATGGATTTCAATGCTTTTGCTCAGCTCATTGTAATACTTGACCCTCGCATGCTCAGGATTCCAGTTACTTACAACCCAGCACACTAACTTCTCTTTGCTTGGCACTTCAAACACGAAGGGGTTTGTGCTCACCGTCAAGAAGCCATAAGGCACTTGGATATCTGAGTCACGGCGGTAAGTCAGAGTCAAGTTGAACAGGTGCTCAATGCCACTCTTTTGGGGCGTGTGGGTTGGTGATTCCAAATTCATCCAAATCCATTTCTGGAAGGGTGGCCTAGCCTGCTGAGGTAAGTTAGTCAGATCCCAACTGATGTCTCGGTGATGGATCAGAACCGCATGAGATTTGTTGTATAGGGAACGGTCTGTGGTAAGATGGCATCCTTGGATGTTGAACATTGTTTGGCAAGATGTAAGGTCAAAGGTCTGCCCAAATGGCCACACCCAAATCAGGATAGTAGTTTCATTAAAATAATCAGTTTTGGTGGAGAAGAAGTTTTTCATTTTCAGCACTGAGCTGGCTGACTCCATTGGACTGAAGATCCAGCTGTTGGTGGGCTTGATGTAAATGAGCAGACATGCCATGAAACAACCCAGGATAATGCAGACAATTAAAAATGGACGGAGAATTCCTTTGGATGCTGATGTCATAATTTTTTCTGTGAAACAGAGAGAGAAAGATAGGGAGGGGTAGTGACAAAATGTTAACCATAATTGGAGATCGACAAGTGGTACATCTCAAAATACACTTAATCACAAAATCAATTGCCTTTTCCTTTTTCAGTGTCATTAAACCATTGAGAGAATTAGAGCTTTTGTTAAGCCAAGAAACTGCTTTTAAAAGGAAGTTTCCCTTGAACTCTAAAAATAATACATCAGAATTTGTTATAAAAGTACCAGCATATCTTCGAGCTGAGTTACATCTTCTTCAATGCCATCCTTACCTGTTATATTTTTATTTGCGTCTACAAAAATGGCATAACAAAGACTGTCACCACTGAAGGTATGACTAAAATCTTTAGTACTTTGACACCACATCAGATTTGTGAACATTCCCTAGTTAATATAATCACTTATTCACTAGTGTGCTTTTAGAGATTGTGATACAACTTTGTAGTTCAGATGGAATTCTTGGCATGTTATCTTCACTGTCCGAAGTGAGTCACAAGTCATCCTGTAAAAAATAGCAACTTTTGGTTTGATATCCGCTTTTTTACTTTGTTTCGTTTTGTCTTTTATTTAAGTACACTGACAACAAAAATTTGATAAATTAAAACTTCTTGTTTAACTTTAAATGTTTACTTTTTCTTACCATTTTTCCTGTTTACTTTTAGTAATCTGTTAGTACACTCAGGATCTCCTAGGCATTCTCACTTACATGGTATTGGGTCATTAAAACAATCTTTTTGGTTTTTTCTTTTTTAGCATTAAAATGTCATTAGTTAATAAAGATAAATGGATTCTCAAAATATATTCCATGGAGAACAGCATTGATCTTGTGAATCATAGTAGATTGAAACTAAAAAGATGAATCAAAGCTTTTTAAAAACTTTTTTAAATACAAGAATCTTCAAGGTGTTTCCTCTTTGACATTCACGTCTTATGAATATGAACACAAAGATAAGATATGTAATATGTTTACAAAACTGTCTTTTGATCAAATTCTTACTGATCCTCGGAAGCTCATTATTCTTCTCACCAAAATAATGTGGCCTAACGATTTCAGATTCATTAAAATATTTTGAAATCTTGATTAAAACTAGTGTAGAAACATTAGATGTGGCCTTGTGTGCATGCCTGGCACCAGGGCAGCTGGGAGCCTCTCCTGGGGAGGGGGAGGGGGAGGGACAGGTTTTGATTCCCACCATGGCTATCACAGTTTCAGTTACTTAAAGTTTGCACTTGCCCCACAACACTATTTTCATTCCTAAAGAGATTAACATGCAGATCTGGCAGTAGACGGAAGTTAAGTGGAGACCAAATAACTTTGCCAACTGCAGTTGATTATCTGTCGGTTCCTAAACAGACAGATGCTGAGGAGTGGATGTCCTGGGATGAAGATACACCCACAAGTGTAGATTGAAGGAGGGAATGGGGATGTGATGACACAACAAAATACTGTGGAACAACTGGAACCTGACTATTTTCAGGACATGACACCAACTATAAGGAAAACGCAGAATCATTATTAAGAAGAGAGAACCATTACATTTTGGCCTCCCAGATGGTAGCACAGGTTTCTCTAGTAGATTAACAGCTACACAATATGTGCCTTTTATTCGTCAGTCTCCTGAATTAGGCAACTTGGATACCTGGCAGGAAAATACCAACGCATGGGAAGGAGAAGAAGATGCAGCCTGGCAAGCGGAAGAAGTTCTGAGGCAGCACAAGATGGCAGACAGAGAAAATAAAGGAAGAAAATGGAAAAGGAGGCACAGTGGCTGATGAAGAAGGAACAACACAAAATTGGTGCAACGCTTTCATAACAAGTGCTCTTCACATGTCATAGTGCCAGGAGGAGAAATATGAGCTCCACAACTCAAGCAACATTTCGAGGGATTTAAGAGTATTTTCAAGGGTACAAAAACACAGTGTTTGATTTTAATGCATTCATCAGACCATCTAGGACACCAGGATTCTCTCAGAGTACCTCGAGATCTCAGTGATTGAGACTCAAAGGAAAGAAAAAGACCCCTGAGGCAATAGTTTTTTCAACATGCTCCAAGTGTAAGGCAATTGTTTGCTGTAGAGAAAATATTACAAATGGAATACACCAGTATCTCTTCTAGCTAGTGTTTCTAACTAAATAAATGGGTGTAGGGGTGCCTGGACGGCTCAGTGGGTTAAGCGGCCGACTTCGGCTCAGGTCATGATCTCGCGTTTCATGAATTTGAGCCCCATATTGGGCTCCATGCTGACCGCTCAGAGCCTGGAGCCTGCTTTAGATTCTGTGTCTATCGCTCTCTCCCCCTTCCCCACTCGCATTCTGTCTCTCTCTCCAAAATAAATAAACATTAAAAAATTTTAAATAAATGGGTGTAAATAGTTTTATGGTAGGAAAGAAGTCTGTGATGCTTTCCTTTGCTATGCGTAATGATAAAATAATTTTAAATATTCTTTTGTTTCCATGATTATCTGACTTAAGTCAGACAAACTGGAGGGCTTTCTTTATTTTTGTTGGCAGAAGCTGGTATTGGTATACATTTCCTCTAATTTGAACTGGAATTGTTTATGTTTAATATGACATTAATGGATTTGATGACTTTGGTTTTTAAGAAAATGACACTAAATGCAATAATTCTATTTATCATATTTTATACATCACTGTTTTCCTTTAGATGGTATTGTAATGCTGTACATAGTTGTAATTTATATTGTAGGTATAAACTGAAAATCAGCAAAGTGACAAATTTGACTTGTATTATTAGAACTTGTGAGGTTTTTTAAAAAAATTTTTAATGTTTATTTATTTTCAAGAGAGAGACAGAGTGAAAGCAGGTTAGGGGCAGAGAGACAGGGAGACACAGAATCTGCAGCAGGCTCCAGGCTCTGAGCTGTCAGCACAGAGCCCTACACTGGGCTCGAACTCACAGACGGTGAGATCATGAGCTGAGATGAAGTCGGATGCTTAATCAATGAGCCACCCAGGTGCCCCTAAGTTGTGAGTTTTAAAAACTAGTATTGGGTGATGGGCATTGAGGAGAGCACTTGTTGGGATGAGCACTGAGTGTTGTATGTAAGCCAATTTGACAATAAATTATATTAAAAAAATAAAAAAATAAAAACTAGTATTAGTAGTTTTTCCCTTTTGTTATAGATTTTAAGATGCGACAGTGGTTTAAATAGCTTAGTCCCTCTCACACAAAGGTCATTGATTTATAAATGCAGAAAGCCTTCAGTTCCAATATTTCAAAGCTTTTAGATGATTTCCGTATCAATTTTATATATCTGTCAAAATGCAGTTTACCATGTTGTTGGCTAAGATAATATTATTGATTCATTAAATTTTCAACTGAGATAGGAATAATATTTTTATTTTTGGGTGTTGACTGGCTTCAAAATTGTTTCAAGGAAAAAGATATATACTGTGTTCATAGGAAAGAAATAGATTTGATAGTTTAAAATCCTATTATTTTTTCTCCACAATTAAAATACATCCAGACTGATTTTCTATGGCTTTAGAATTTTTTAAGGATTTTTACTTTCATAAAAGTTGTCCAAAATTAACATTCTGTGGTTTTTTTTTAAAAATGTTACAGATACTCTAAACTATAGCTCAAATGTTTGAATTAAAATATTTCATAAAATCACAGACTATGCAGTGAGATCACCCTAAGTCCTTATCCTAAGCTCCCAGACTAAATGTGATTGTACAACCAGTTGAAATTTAACTTTGGTAAAAAGCTGCTTTTTGCAGTCCCAAGCCACACTGTCAGTCATCATGTTTATTAGAGTTTCTGCCAAAATACTCCTAATTAAATAGAATAGACTCGAATTTTTAGTAATATATGTATCTCTTTCCTTATTTATATTTATTTATTTTTAGTCATGGGAATGCTACATGATTTCTCTAAATTTGGGGTTCATTAAAGGGTAACCTCTCCTTTAGTACAATAAATTTTACTGCTTTTCCCAAATAGTTGACAAGTATTGAAGTCTGCTTTGGTTATGCCTTTCATGGGTGTGGGATTTTACTTTTTTGTTTGTTCTTGATTTTTGTTTAATTAGAAGTAAAAATTGGTTAGAAATTATAGTTTGTTTGATTAATTAGAGGCTTTTCTTATGGAAGGAATAAGTAACAATACTGGGGGAAAAAAAAGAAACACTAGATGTTTCCTTCCAGAAAAAAAGGGAGAAATTGTTCTTTATTTAATTACCCAAATTTATGTGAACATTTAAAAAAAATCACATTTTTTTATACGGCTTTTTTTGAAAGCATATGACATTTGCTATGTAGTAAAGCTTGATTTTGTGCATCCAAAGATTCTGGATATTGTACTCTGGAGCACTCCTAGGACAAATTTTGGAATCAAAGTTAGCTATCCAGTCAATAACAAAAGGAAAATAAGTGTCTACCAACTATGTCCAGAAACTATTTTTAAATGTTTATTTTCATGTATTATTTTTGTCATTTAAAAATTTGTTGCTTTAGGTATATTTCTTACAAATAGCATATACTTGGATTTGTTTTTTGTTTGGTTTCATTTTTGAGGTATAATTAACATATAATATTATATTAATTCCAGGTGTACAACATAATAATATACAGTTGACCCTTAAACCACACAGGTTTGAATTGCACAAGTTCACTTCTATGCAGATTTTTTTACAGTACTGTAAGTGCATTTTTCTCTTCCTTGTGATTTTCTTAATAATATTTTTTCCCTCTAACTTACTTTATTGTAGAAATAGAGTATATAATACATATAACATACAAAATATGTGTTAGTCAACTATTTATGTTATCAGTAAGGCTTATAGTCAACTGCAGGCTATTAGTAGTTAAGCTTTTGGGGAGTTAAAAATTATATGTGGATTTTCAACACCCATAACTTCTGCATTGTTTAAGGTCAACTGTACAATGAAATGAGCACCACATATATCCCACATATATATATCTTTTTTTCTTGTGTTGAGAACTTTTAAGATCTACTCTTTTAGCAACTTTCAAATATATGATACAGTATTATTTACTATAGTCACCATGCTATACCTTACATCCCCAGGAAATCTGTACCTTTTTTTTTTTAATTTAAATTCAAGTTACAGTGTTGTCATGGCTTCAGGAATAGAACCCAGTAATTCATCTCTTACATGTGACACCCACTGCTCATCCCAACAAGTTCCCTCCACAATGCCTGTCACCACCCATTTAACCCATTCCCCCACCAACTTACCCTCCAGCAACCCTCAGTTTGTTCTCTGTATTTAAAAGTCTCCTACGGTTTGCCTCCCTCTGTATTATCTTATTTTTCCTTCCCTTGTGTTTCTCACATTCCACATGAGTGAAAACATATGATATCTGTCTTTTCTCTGACTTATTTATAAATGTTTTATTTATTTGGTGAGAAAGAACATGAATGGGGGAAGGGCAGAGAGAGGGAAAGAGAGAGAATCCCAAGCAGGCTCCAAGCTCAACATGGAGCCCAATGCAGGGCTCAGTCTCAGGACTGAGAACATGACTTGAGCCAAAATCAAGAGTTGGATGCTCAATGGACTGAACTACCCAGGTGCCCCCAGAGACTATTAATTAACCCCTGAGTTAAAGAGATAACCAGAAAGGAATATGAATGAAATCTCAACTCTTTATAACTAAATGACATGGTACTACATGCCAAATTTTGTGGAATGTACTTAAAATACTACTTTAAAGGAAATTACTAGGTTTGCACAGTTTTGGGGAAATTAATAAATTGGTCAACTGAATAAAGTGGACAAAGAAAAATGACCCAAAGCTAAATAAATAAGAAGTAAAAAATTAAGATAGGGATTGAAATTAAAATTGACAGCAGAAATTGGAGGTGATTACTAACATCACATTAACTATGTGAGGTGATGAATGTTAAGTAAACTTATTGTAGTAATAGTTTTGCAATATCTACATATATCAAATTATTATGTTGTATACCTTAAACTCATAAAGCATTGTATGTCAATTATAACTCAATAAAACTGGAAAAAATACTAAGATGAACCCCAGGCAAGAATAATTAAGAAAAAAGAAATTCAATTTATTTTATATTTTTTAAGAATTTCATTTTAAATATCAAAAAGAGTGAATGATTCTTGATGTAACATAAAAAAATAAGAAATTACTATATTGAGTAATTTTATATTCATGAATTTGAAAAACTGATGAAATGAATGGTTATATATCTACACAAATAGAAAAATAAGAAAAATGCCAATTTTAATAAGAAATTCTTATTAAACAAATAGCAGTGAGAAAAGTGGAATTGATAAATGGTAACTGAAAACAAACAGCAGACCTAGATGATTTGTAGGAGTGATATCAACATTTCAATGACTAGAGAATACTACTGTCATTTATTAAAAAAAATCTAATAAACAGAAAAATAAGCAAAGAAGCTTAACTCATTATATGAAGCCAATTATTACCCTATTACCAAAAGAAAATATAAAAAGTTAAAAAAAGTATTTCATTTATGAACACAGATGTAAAAATACAAACATTTTGCAATAAAGATTATTAAAAATATATTATGACACAATTCAAGAATAGGTTTTTGTAGATTCATGTACATTTGATCCCACTTTATAAATTTAAATATTTGGACAATCTTTGCATTTTTTCTAGATCTTGGGATCTACAGACTGAGAAAATTTACTGGAAGAAGGATCTCCTCTTTAATGGAGTAATACTAACCTTTAATATCCATGATTGGACTCAGCAATTAGGTATTTTTCCTCCTATGGCACCAATGTTTAATGGTGTTTAGAAATGTTCTCATTGAAAGTTTCCTTAAATGCTTTCTGAATCGAAATGCATTGGCAAAAACTGCATAAGTGATATCAATTCATTATGATCAGGTTACAACTTTAATAGTCTCCATTTAATAAATGCTCACTCTCAGCTAGGCCTTGTGCCAAGCACTTTGCACACATCATTTCCTTTAATCTTCATAGAATCTCTAGCAAGAAGGTCTTTTATCACTTCTTCACAGATGAGAAAACTGAGGGCCAGAGATATGACTAACTAGCTTAACCATTGCGTTCTGCTCTTTCTTGCCTTCCACAATCTTCTTTGAATAATACAAACATCAGTAGTCTGTTGAGATGCACTTAGCACCTCAAGTTTCATTGTCTTGATTTCTCTGGCCTCTATCTTTTACTCCATAATTGAGGAGTACTTATCTATGCATTAAATTTAGAGCAATTTCCCTTAACAAGAAACCTGACACTTATATGAAACTTATTAGTGTCAAAGATTGATCTTAGCACTGACGTTAACATATATACATATACACACTTATCCTCACTGTAATCCCATTTTATTGATAAAGAAACTGAGTCCTCTAATGGTTAAGAAACTTGCTCAGGGTCACCCAGTTCATATGTGGCCGAGCACACTGTCAAACAACCCAGGCCATCTGGTTCCTGTTGGGGGCATGATCACTACATTTTATGTTTACTGATTCTTCAGGTTGCAGCCAGAGAATGTAATTATCTTGACTATACCAGAAAGTAAACTCTATGAAAGACTTTGTTTCTTCACTGTTGTATCCTCAACAGCAGAATATAGTAGGTGTTTAATACGTGCTGTATATGTTGCATGAACAAATGGGTGGATTTCTGAGTCCCTACTATGTGCAAGATAAAATTCTTAGTAACTAGATAAACAAAAATGAACCAAGTGTGACTGAAGAAATATATACTTAGTTGCTGTCTTTGTGTGTTTAACAAGTAAACCTTTAGAGAATAATTACCATTACAGTTACATACAGGTATTTTACCACTAAATGAGCAAAATCTCCCAGTTTTGCTTCTCTTCATCACGTGTCAAAGTTGGCATCTATCTAGTACTCTTTAATTCCCATGACTCTTTTCTTGGCCAAATGAGAAAAAAAAAAAAAAATGGTCACTAGGCAGAAACAATGTTCCTTTCACTGTGTGCTTTTCTGTGTTCTGCTTCCTGGACGTTTTGTATTGAGGTTCTTCTTGTTAACTCTCTGCATACCTCTCACCTCAGCTTTTCATTGCTGTGGGGGTCAATTACTGAATAGTAGGGGCAGTTATTTAGTGACCCCTGCTTTGTACAGAAACTGTCAGAAAAGTTTGCCTCTTGGAACCATACTGACATGTCCTTGACAGGAACCTTTTCACCTACTCCTCATAACTAAAATTCAGTTGGATCCCAACACGTCTTGAACTGCTAATCGATACAACCTATTTTTAAAGCACCCACAGCAGTGTTACTTTTGCTCTCACCTGAGATACCAATACATTTATAGCATTAAGCAAATTATAACAATAAATCATGTAGTTAAAACTTTTCAATTATTTTTAATAGTCTCCAGTACTATTGAAGAATATAATTTAAAGGCATTGGCATTAAAAATTAACACAATCTTTGGTAAAAGTACAACTTGATGGGACTTGGTGTGCCTACGATTCTGTTTTCCATCATGAAACTACCTTCATTCACATTTGTAGGAATGCTCTACTGAGTGATAAAGAATGGAAGAGAGCTTGGAATAGAAAAGGTTCAAGTTTGATTCTCAAGTCGTAAATATACTTCAAGGTATTGGGAGAGAAATGTGAACCAAAGAGAACAGGAGCCTTCTTCAAGAAATAGTAGTTCTTTTTTTTTTTTT
Source organism: Puma concolor (assembly GCF_028749965.1). NCBI lineage: Eukaryota > Metazoa > Chordata > Mammalia > Carnivora > Felidae > Puma > Puma concolor. The sequence goes on along the minus strand of NC_141671.1, from coordinate 88,081,296 downwards.
TTTTTTGGTGTGCGTGTGTGTGTGTGTGTGTGTGTGTGTTGAATCCTTATTTCAAATGGAAAGAAACAAGTGTATATTTAAAATCGAATTCAATACCTACCTAAAACTTAAAAGACAGAACAGTTGGGTTTGTCACTTGCCACTTGGGATTTATTCCTACATTGCAGCCACCCCCTAATTCTTCAACTCACCTCTCTGGCTCACACTAGCAGGCATGTGGGATTGGAGGAGAATTTCCCTCATGCCCTTAGGAGTTCTTGAGTCAATATGTTTGACAATCACGTATTCCCTATTTGTTGTGTGGGTGCATAATTAAATGATTCCTGATACAGTAAAACTTTTCACCCTTGGCAAAAATGTGTAAAGGAACAGAACTCTGGATCCACTTAAGGATCTTCAGATCAAGCCAGACCAGCCCCAAAGACAAGAAATGAATCATTAAAAAATTCAGTGGGTAAAGTTAGAAATAGTAAAGGAAAAAAATTGACTGTCACCCATTGTGACTTATTCCCTGTTAAATAAAATAAAATTTGTAAAATGCTTCTGATAATGCCTGGACCAGGAAAAACACTATGTAAGTGTTTGCTATTATATTATTACTCTCTGTTATAGTCAAGAATCCGAGCTCTTACCTTAGCCAAAATTCTTTTGGAATCATAGATCCCTTCTTATTTCTATGTAAATTATTACCACTTCTTTTCTTTTCTTTTTTAAAGTTTATTTATTTATTTTGAAAGAAAGGGTGAGAGAAAGAATCCCGAGCAAGCTCCTGCTGTCAGACGTGGGACTCAAACTCACGAATTGTGAGATCATGACTTGAGCCGAAACCAAGAGTCTGATGCCGAATCTACTGAGCCACCCAGGAGCCCCAAATTATTACCATTTCTAACCACACGCACACACATGCACACACACATACACATGCAGAATTTCCTCTAAGTTTAAAACATAACTCATTATTAATAACATCTGGATAAACATATAATATAAAAATTTTATAAACAGGGTCTTTCACTTGTTCATGGTATCACCCTTTATACAAAAGATTACTCTATAAGCATATTATAATTAAAGGATTCTATAGCACATATATGAAAATGAAAATAATTACTGCTATTTTAAAATTTCTTGTGAGTTTCTTTTAACATGATTTGAGAATCTGTACAAGTATAGGCAGAGTTATTTTCCTGTTTACATTTTCTCACTGTCTGGATCGCCTCCCTTCTTCTGATAAAATGCCCTTATTTCCTACTGGGATATTACCTCTCCTCTCCTGTGTGCAATCTTTGGGACTACAGAGAATGATATTTCCCCCTTTCCTAGCCAATGTTGAGCAGAGGATCCAGATCATTCAAACTCTTTTTCTGGGACTTTGAAACTTGAAAGGAAGGGTCAGGAGGGAAAAATCTTGGGGCTGATTAATCACAGTGGGGTTTCCTTACAAGACAATTAAGTAAAGTCTACTAATTGCCTCCAAGTTGCTGCTTGGGGTGCCGCCTTCCTGGGCTTCCTTCTTCTGGCATTCCTTTAGCTCTAAGAGCTACTCCATAAACTTGCAATAATTTCCTCTTTGTGTATGTTTATTATAATTGTTTTCAGTGCTTGAAACAAATCCAAACAAACAACCGCAACAAAACCAAAGCAAGCAAGCCAACAAAACCCCAACTAATTATCTTCTCTCCTCTTTTTTTATTTCCTGCAGGACATGAAGTATATTACTTGATTCTTTCAAAATATGTCCATAATTATTTGGATTTAAAAATATATATATAAATTCTTAAAACATCAAACATATCTCTTCACTTTATGTTAAGCCATAGACCCCACCCAGAATTAAGGTATTGTGGTGTCTAATTGGGCTATTACTGACCTGTTTGGTCAGGCTCAAAGAACAATTTGTTCTCCACATAATCATCATGGGGTTTAGTGTCCTGATACTCATATGGATTCTGCAAAAGTCTTCTGAATATTACACTGAATGTTTATCATTTAAATTGCACGGTTTTATTTTTGGGAGTTGTCTTCGTTATTGTTTTATTTTGCTTTTATTGCTTCCTATGACTTTTAGGCTAAGATCCTTTACAAGAATAAAAATATGTCTCATACTTTCTATACTATATACCAGATTATATTCTGCCTCGAAGCACTGTAAAACTTTATATATTCATCACTTCACTTTCAAAGATTCCCTTGACACTTCACATTCCGCTGAACCTTTCTCATGGGCATTCCTGCTCTGAGTTCCCACAATTTCCCCCATTAGAATCTGAGCCAAATACCTCCTGTCTTTAGGAGAGATGCCATTTACTTTTTGGCAAGAAGACACAGGTTGATGATCTCTGGAATGCTATCAAATTTGTGTTTGTGAACCTTTCTCAAAGACCTTTGGATATTATCTCTGCTATTTCCATGGGTGAGCCTCTTTTATTTCCTCCAAACACTGGAAAAGCTACCACCAAAATATGCCAGATTTTGGTCCCAATGCTTTTCCTGAATATTCCTCAGAATGCACTCTAGCACATACTAGGATTCCCTGACTTATTTCTGCAGTGTTTCCATCTTTAGGGGTATTACTCCAAAATGCTCAGAAATGTCTTTCTTTTCGCCCCCTTTCATTTCTGTTTTACACATTTGTTTGGCCAACTGCCATTTTTCCGGCATTGCAAATTTCTTCATCTTGAGTGGTTTCTACATTCAGTCTCTTTGAAATTTCTTTCCAACTCAGGGATGAACCTTTTTTAGTTTGATCTTTTATCTGCTCTCTTCTCTTTCTACTTGTAATCACTAGTTCTCAGTCACTGTCTTTATTCATCTTAGAAGCTCTATTTACCTGCTTTTGCTGCAGCTAAAGCAATCAGATCTGACACTGAGCCCAAGCATCACTTGGCTCACGTGGTACCTTCCCAGAGGGAATACCATAGACAGGGCCAACGGTGTTTGCTGGCATTTTCCCAGAACATGCTTTCTGGTGTTCCTTGGGGCCAATGGTCTTTTATAATTTGGCTGGCAGCACCAGTGCTATGATTATTGTCAGGTTTTAGCCCAAAACAGCCAGCCAGTGAAGGTCAAGAGAGCCTTTACAAAAATCCCAAACTCTCATTTTGGGCTGATATATTACTATGCATTCCCAACTCTGAAGATGGGACTTTTTTCCTTACAGATGACAAAGTAGAGTGATTAACCGAGTAGATTTTTCCTTACATCTCCCTGTCTTTTAAATGTATACCCTACCCAGTACCAATGATGTCTCCTAATTATTCCTTAGATTAGTTGACTTCTTTCTAATTCCCTAGGTCCAAAATCTATCACCTCCTGTTTAGACTGCTGACATTGCTTTTCAGCAGTACATCTGGCACTCAATTTTGATCAGTTCAATTTATTCACAATGCAGTAGAGCAATGTTTGTGAAAGTGTGGTCCCCAGACCAGTGGCAACAGCACCAACATCACCTGGGATCTTGTAGGGAAGGCAATTCTCCCACCCGACCCCAGATATAAGGAATCAGAAACTGGGGTGAAGTCCAGCAATCCATTCTAAAAAGCCCTCTAAGTGATTTCTAAAATACACTAAGGTTTGAGAATCCCTTAGTTGAGTCATCTTTTCAAACCACAGATCACATTGTTTCAGGTCCTTCAATAAATTACAATTACTTTTAAGATAAAGCAAAAGTATCTAACTGTAGCTTAAACAGTCCTGGGTGATGGGAAACCTGCCTCTGTTCCAACCCAGGCTCCCTTCTGCACTCCCTCCATGGCCACCGTTGGCCCTCGTGCACAGATGGGGACACTCACTGCACCAGCTCCTCCCTCTCGCTGGAACAGCTTCTCTTCTCTCTTTGTTGATTTCCTCCTTTTCACTTTTCATCCCTCAGCTCCCCTGGCAGTTTTTTGTTGAAGGATTCCTGAGGACCTCCCAACACCGATCCCCATAGTAAACCAAAGGCCAAGTACATATCTCATCGTCCCATGTGTCATTTTTGCAAAGCACTGACCACAATAGCAGGTGTACCTATATTTGTGTACTTGATTGGTGTTATTGCCTCTGTTTGACTGTAACTAAGCTCATACAACAGACAATGGGTGTTTTTCTTCAGTATTCAATCCCTAGTGCCTAGTCAAACCTGATATACCTTTGTTTTCAATGTTTTTTGAGTGACCAAATAGTTAACAATTACTGAACACTTATAATGTTCCAGGCACCAGGCTAAGACATTCATATAGATTTTTATCACTTTATTTTCAGGAAAAGCATATTTGTTTTTCTTCATTAAAAAAATACGTATCAGGGCGCCTCAGTGGCTCAGTCAGTTGAGCATCTGACTTTGGCTCAGGTCATGATCTCACAGTCTGTGAATTCGAGCTCTGCATTGGGTTCTGTGCTCACAGCTCAGAGCCTGGAGCCTGCGTTGGATTCTGTGTCTCCCTCTCTCTGTGCCCCTCCCCTGCTCGTGCTCTGTCTCTCCCTCTCTCAAAATAAATAAACATTAAAATTTTTTTAATAAAATAAAAAAATAAATACATATCACTTTCTATATGCCAAACATGGTTCTAAGCACTTAACAAATATTAATTCTTTCAGATCCATAATGACAAGATAAAATACACACTATAATTATATTCATTTTATAGACCAGGAAGCTGATGCACCTCTATTTGTCTCCTATCACACAGTAGATAATAAATCAAGATATGGACAGTAGTGGCTTGACTCCAAAACTCTAAAAACACATGTTGAGAATTGAGAATTCCAGCTTATAATTGAAAAGAATTCTATGAATTATGGGATTTAAAATTTATTTTATCACATGTATTGCTCTGAAGTCATTGTTCATTAGAACAAACTAGATCACCAACACTTCATCTCTACTCTTATTCTGGAAAACAATGGCCAGAAACAGAAAACCAGAAGTCTTAGATAGTTCTCCTCCTGTCCCCAAGAGAATGCAGAAGGGTGAATTGGATAAGGGGAGGAGTCTAACTTTGTTTTATTATTAGTCTAGTTATAAAACAATTCCAGGGATACAAAGAATTATTGACACATTTGTAATTGGTAATCCAAGGCCTCTCTGATAGTGTATTCCTCATAGCTGCAATCTCTTTCAAGTGAATTCCTTATGTGCTGCTTTGATTAGTCAGCTTTGAAAATTAACTAACCTCAAAAAGCCAGGTGGCCAAAAACAATAAAGGTAGAGAATCTTTCAATACAAATTCAAATAATTTAATAAAATTCAATAAAAATTAAAAAAACATTCCAATAAAAATTTCACTTATATCCTATAGTTTGTGCACACAATGTCATTGTTTAATATACTTTAAAGGATTTACAAGCATTTATTTTAACCATCCATTATTTAAAATGGAATAAAGAATTCCTTTTCTGTAAGATTTACATTCCAAATTCCCTGTATCCCACCAGACTACTGCATTAGGTCATGTGCTTTTAATAACCATATTATGATTGTTTGACTTTCATCAGTCTTACTACCAATAATCTCTTCAAGGTGTCTCTCAGTTGTGTAAAAGACTGGGAGGGGGGGCGCCTGGGTGGCGCAGTCGGTTAGGCGTCCGACTTCAGCCAGGTCACGATCTCGCGGTCCGTGAGTTCGAGCCCCGCGTCAGGCCCTGGGCTGATGGCTCGGAGCCTGGAGCCTGTTTCCGATTCTGTGTCTCCCTCTCTCTCTGCCCCTCCCCCGTTCATGCTCTGTCTCTCTCTGTCCCAAAAATAAATAAAAAACGTTGAAAAAAAAATTAAAAAAAAAAAAAAAAAAAAAAAAAGACTGGGAGGGAGTTTCATATGGAGCCAAACCTGTCTGGCCTCCGTAGTCCCCTTCTGCCCTGGGTTTGTCCTTCTTGCTCATTTGGCCACCACTAGTCTGAGAATCCAATTGATGCAACCTCACTTCTTTTTTTCTTACATTTTTTAAATGTTTATTTATATTTGAGAGAGACAGAGGGAGAGCATGAACAGGGGAGGGGCAGAGAGACAGAGACAGAATCTGAAGCAGGCTCCAGGCTCCAAGCTGCGAACTATCAGCATAGAGGCCATTGCGGGGCTTGAACTCATGAGCAGCGAGATCATGATCTGAACTGAAGGCAGAAGCTCAACCGACTCAGTCACCCAGGTACCCCAATGCAGCCTCACTTCTGCTCCTACCATAATATGTGTGAGCCTAGAATCTCAAACCCAACTGTCCCCTGTCCTCTAACTCTCTGAGGGTCAGGGTATCTGGGTTCCTGTCGCACTTAGAAGACTGGCTATCTGAATCAAAATCTGTCACTGACTCCAGCAGCTTTGACTATGTTGACACACTCACACAGTCTCTCTCAGAACATTTCCCTTAATTTCTGGTCCTCTGTCTGCCACCAAAAGAGGCTTTAGTCCAGTTTACAAGGCAAGGAAGTAAAACGGGAAACAAACTGCTTTATGTTCCTTGGCTCTTTCCTACATGCTTTCTCCAACATAAAATTCTCGCTTTTTCAGTTACAAAAACAAAAACAACACACCATCGTGCACACCAAAGGATGTTAACAGATACTAAGAAGAAGGTTGCCATAACAAAAGAACCTACCTACCTATAGAGGTAAACACTATATTAGATGGGGCATTGCCATGACAACAGTTTCTGGATCAGACCAAATTTTACAGGCTGATCATCTTTTGAACTCATGTGAAACTAATTAGCACCAGCTTTACTGGGATTAAATAACACATCACTGCAGTTAATGAGGAGCTTCTGAAACTTCAAGTTAAATCTATAATAAGAGAATAGGCCAGTAAGAACTAAAATAGAAAGGATAAACCACGAAGAAATTAACAGCTTAAGAAACAACACGATAAAAGTGTGGCTAAAGAGGTCTGTAGGAAAGAAGCAGGTTTAATCAACCTGCAACGGAGTAATCTGAAAATGACTGATTAAGATACTCAACAAAGATGATATTATTAGAAGAAAGATAGGAGGAATTTAGAAGTAAAAAATTGCAAGAGTGAAAGACCCTTAAATTTGAGATACAAGTACTCCCATCCTTGGAGGTGGGGGGAGGTTTTTTACTATGTCACTATATCATATAGTGATATATATCATATAGTATATAGTATATATACTATATCACTGTATCACTGGCCTCACTGCCTTATTTCTCCATAGCCTGAATAAGTCTCCTCAAGGGTTAACTAACATTCCTATTCTAATTTCATTCCAATTAAATAATCTTTTGAATATTCAGTTTACCAAGCTGTTGAATACTCAGAAGAAAGCACCATACTCGATAAACATAATAGCGAAAACGAAAAGGAAATACATCAACAGAGAACACCCTTCTCTCCTCCCACCACATTGGAAAAGGCAACTGTTCTCTCATCCAAGGCTGATTCTTCCTCATTATCTGGAACCTAAATAAGTCAAGTGACCTCATTCCATTCATTATCTCTGATTTTTTTGTAATCTTCAATTTCTCTATCTTAATGGTTGTTTTCCATTAGAATTTAAATATAATCACAGTTCTTTTGTCTTCTACTAAAGAACCTCCACCCTCTCAAACACTGCTCAGCTATCTCTATAAATAGATGCATCATTCATATACCTATCTAAGCCTAAGCCTCCAACTGGAAGTCATTATTCATTCCTTCAACTCTGTTATCCAACATCCAGTCAATTATTGCACCTAATCATTGCAAATGTGCTAGTTATGAAATCTCATTCGCTTTCTCCATCTACTGTTACTTTATTGTTTGGGTCTGCTTCACTTATTTCCTGGATTATTGTAATGAACCACTAACTGTTGTCACTGATATTGCTTTTGTTTTCCTCCAATTCATAGTAAACACTGACTTTTTTTTCTTTTTCTTTTTTTTTTTTTTTCTTTTTTTTAAATTTCTCTCTTTTGAAAAAGTTTTATTGAACAGGGTGGTTCAGTAGGTTCAGTGTCTGACTTCAGCTCAGGTCATGATCTCACAGTTTGTGGGTTCCAGCCCCGCACTGGGCTCTGTGCTGACAGCTCAGAACCTGGATCTTGCTTCCGATCTGTGTCTCCCTATCTCTCTACCCCTCCTCTGCTCACACTCTATCTCTTTCTCTCTCTCTCTCTCAAAAATAAATAAACATTAAAAAGAAAAATTTTTACTGTCAAAGCAATGTTGGAGAGGAAGCTGTTAAAGAAGCTAGCCTGTGATCCCTCCTGATTACCAAGAAGATGTTCCTGGGGATTGGGTGGTTAAGAAGGCAGGTGACCTGGTTCAATGTCTCTGTAAACATGATAACTTGACCTCCAAGCCAACAGACTAATCATATTTGCTGGAAGGGAGAACTCTTATCTATGAAATACTTTGAAGAAGATGTTCTTGGTTTAGGATTGCTTATTGTAAATGAACCTAAACTTGGATGGATTTATGAGGCATGGTTCCCTGGAGAGTGTCAAATAAGCTATAAAACTTTTACGTATAAAATAGATATTTTAAAATTTAAATACTCCCTACTGTGTGAGCTGACATTGGGGACTTCTATTATTTTGGACCAGAGACCAGGTATGATGCAAAAAGGAGGGATTATGGAAATTAGTAGGATATTTCAGACTTCTCCCTGGCTTATGACTGCATCCTTAAACTATCGGTAAAGTTTGATACTAGGAACAATCTCTAATAGAAATGAGTTTCACATGACAGTCTGATTCTTTGCATTAACTTAATGTTTGCTATACAATTTTGAAAATACACAAACATGATAAACAGAAGCAGTCTATAAAGCAACTCACAGAAATAATATTTTGTGTGTCTTTCTTTCTAGTCTTTATTGTAGAGATCTATTTAGTTAATTATTCACCTATCTAGTTTCAATTATCAAGTGTATGCTATGTTTTCAAACAATAGTGAGAACTAATAGATATGAATAATTTTTCTCCTGCATTTTTTTTCTTTTACTTAACTTTAAGTTGTGAGAATTTGCTAGTATCACCAAGAAAAAACTTGATTTTTAATGGCTGGATAACCTTTCACCATATGAATATACTGTTAAATTACTCACCAGTCACTTACTGTTGGTCATAAATACTATTTTTGCTTTTTTCATAATAAAAATATTACAATATGCAACTTACACAGTAAATCTATGACTATATTTCTGATTATCTCCTTAGGATTGGTTTTGAGACAGGGGAAAACTGGATAAAAGAGCATGAACAATTTCAAAGCTACACATCCTTTAAAAGATACAAGAGCACATATCTTTCCTTAAAAAAGTAAAGAGCTCCCCTAGTCAGAATTTAGACATCCTGAGTATTATCTTTTGAGGTATGTGTGCATATTTTGCATTTGATAAGGAATATATAATTTGTTAACTTTTCATTTAATTCACTTTTCTCTGATGACTATGATGTAAGACGATACTTGTTGACTATTTATACTTTTTGAAAATGGATTGTGAATTTGTCTATTTTCCAAATTACTTTTACCATGTAACTTGTTAAATTGGAAGAACTTTTATGATACATTCCAATGACAGTATCTTTTAAAATTCATATTTCAAAGTTTTGGTAAGCGGTACTTTGATTTTCTTTTGGCATTATTAATGATACAAGGTTATTAAATTTCCTCCATTTTTGTGCACTCAAATTAAATTGTATGCACTTCAGTGTATATCTCTTTCTACCTTTGCTTCTTTTTGTATTTATACTTAGAAAGTATTTCATAACTAAAGCTCATTCAAATCAATATATTATTCTAGGTTCTAATTGCAGTTTGTTTTGTATTACACTCTATAATTATTTGGGGATTATCTTCATACTTGATACATGGTAAGGAACAACTAAATATATTTTTCAAATACCCAGACAATTATTCCCAACAATATTTATTGCATAACCTTTCCTTTGCACATTCTTTTACAATGGTTTATTTCTCAAACAATTTCAGATCAGGTATGAGTTTATTTCAAGGGTAGCTATTCCATCCCATTCATCTGTCTGTTGATTGTCGTGTTAGAGCATGTTTTAAATTGTTTGTATTAGTTTCCCCCCTTATAATTATTTTCTTCAATTGTATATCACTTATTCTTCCAGACAACATTAGAATTATTTTTGTCAAGTCCATCCTTAAAAAATCTGATTAGTACTTTGAAGAAATATTTCATTATGTTTACTTACAGTATTGGAAACAATGGCACACCAAAAGTATTTATTCTTCTAAATGAAAGTGTACTACTATGTCATTGTATTAAAGTTGTTCATATCCCAGAGTAAAAGTTGGTTGTGTCTCACACATTTATTCTTTTCTGAGGCATTTCATGTTTTATGGTCCCTTGCTATTTTGTGTAGAATATCTTTTCCCCCCTCATATAGGCTGATTATTTCAACAAAAAGCCATATTCCTCTTCCTGAATGAATGAACTCACCATTCAGTTACCTGTGTGTATATGATAATAGGACTGATTATCTCTAAGTATAATGACCATATCTTTTTTTCTGGGCATGAAAAGTGGAGAAACAAATCCTGAATGTCTTCCCTTTGGGATCTGAGCCACCAGTAGATCTTCTCATCATCTATTTGTCTTTTTCTAATTTAAAAGGTACCTAACTATAAAGGTAGCAACTGATTTACTCACGATGTGTTCATCTGACTCAAACTTGTTTTTTAATTTGATGCTATGTGAATTAAGTGCAAGGCTGTAGCTTTAAAAAATATGAAAAAGAGGACCATTAACTGGCTTCTGGACTACGTGGGGCACATGGCACATTGTTCTGTGACTGAAAACACCTGCTCTGGACACCGAGTGCCTAGTTTTCAATCCAGGATCTACCTGTGTCTCTCTATGAAACTTTTGGGCAACATTTTCAATCTTTCCCAGTGTCTTAGTTATTCATCTAAAAAATCAGAATACCTACCTGCCAGATTTGTGCATGTAAAATTAATTGATACATGTAAATCACCTGGAACAGTCCCTGGTGTATAGCAAGCATTCAATAATCAGGGGCTGTGATATTTGCTACACATACATGCATATGGCTCCAGAAGTATACTTCTTCACTGCTGAATATGAAATGGCCACCTGTAGCAGTAGCAGTAATGAACTTTGCATTTCCTCTGAGAGACAGAATTGTAAGAGATTTTGCCTGGAGTAATCTAGTCACTTAACCACTGAGCAAGTGGTCACCTCTCAGAAAAAACAAAGTGGTATTTTGCAGCATGAATGTGTCACTACTTGTCATTGGCCAAAATGCAAAAGACAATTTGCTCCATTTTAATTTGATTTTGTTCCATCTTTTAGAGTAATTACTGGACAATTATTTTGTCATAAGCTGTATGCTCAATAGGCAAATCTGGCTTCATGAGATTAAGAAACTCATTTTCTGTGATGTGCTTTGCCCCTCTTCGACCTTCAATTTGTGAAAACATTTTTTTTCAGGTGTTCCCTTTGGGAGCGAGTGATTTTTTGTCATTTTCATTTTCTTAATTTTCATTGTTCTTGTGTATTAAAATTCCATTTTTTTTCTACAGTTAGCAAAATAACTAACCCAAAATTTTGTACACAATAAATGCTTGTTAATTAAAGTTCTTATGTTTATATGACACAGTGTTATAAATGGATGTTACAATGAATATATTTAAGCTCCCTTAAAGAACTCACAAGCCAAAAAAACTAGTAGCAAAATAAGATAACAATCCTATGGAATAATGAATACTTTACAATATATTATCTTAATAAGAAAGACTTTCTCTGCTCCCATAGTCGCTATGCATCTCTCTAACATGGCATTTCTATTATAATCAGATTAAGGGTGGTTTGCTTGTGTTCCTCTCCTGTTAGACCCTAAGTTCCACAATATAGTATTTAAACGTGATTCTATGAATTGCTAACAATAGATGTTAATGTGAAACAAAATAGGAACAGTTCAAAAACCAAGTCATCTGTTTTGAGAAGCAGGGAGAAGGGAGATTGATGCTCTTTCACTGTTTATTATATTAAATAATTAACATACTGATAGGGCTAGGAAACTCTTAGATATTATAGTTCATATTCCTTCCATTTATATTTCAGTTAAATAATAAATTGAATAAGGAATTGAGACTCATAAACAATTATTTCTAAAAATGATGGCATTATTCAAGGCCTAGAGTTAGAGTCTCCTTAATTAATGATTGTCAGGTGGTTGACAATGGAAATATTTGCAAGACGTACACTGACTAATGATGAAGAGATTTGTGAGCATTTGTGTTGAAGGCAATAGAAAATAATTAAGGAACAATTTTAGGCTGGGAGGCAACTTTGTGATAATCTAATCTGACAGTCTCATTTCATAGCTTGATAAAGTTACGAAATAGATACGTAGAGGTTAAATTATCACTAATAGTACATATTTAGTGACACAGGAACTTCAAACCACAGATTTTGACTTCTGGTTCAAGACTGTCCATAAGGCAATGTCTCTTCTCTTCATGATATGGGGAAGTTGTGATAGTAAGAATTCAAAATGAAAAATGGTCCAAAATCAAATCATCAAGTGGATTAAAATTAAAATAACTCAAATAGAAATGAAAATTAAAAAGAGAAGTCTTGGGGCATCTGGGTGGCTCCGTTGGCTGAGCATCTGACTCTTGATTTTAGCTCAGGTCATGATCTCACAGTTCGTGAGTTTGAGCCCCACATCGGGCTCTGTGCTGACAGTGTGGAACCTGCTTGGGATTCTTTCTCTCTCCCTGTCTCTCTATCTCTTCTCTGCTCCTGCTGTCTCTGTCTCTCTCTCAATATAAATAAATAAACTTAAAAATTTTTTAAAAAGAAAAAAGAAAAGAGAAGCCTTGGATATGAATGGAACCAACAGCTTGTCTCAGCCATCCTGGTACACGTTCTTTTACTGCCTTCTTCAGGCCTCTGCCATTGTGTCCCAGCTGCCTGAACCCAGGGAGGTTGAGCAGCAAGGGGACCCAAGCCAAATGGCAGTGTAGGAGGACACAGAAGTTTGTTGTTAAGTCTGATACTATTTTAGTCCCTTTAAAAATGGGAGGATCCCTCACCCTGCTCCCACATTGTAAGCAGACAAAGGCTCCCGATCACGAATTGCTCCTGCTCTGGGTAAAGATTTCTGTATAAATGCTATTGGTGGGTATGGTTCTAAGAGAAGAGTAATAATTAAGAAAATAACTAGTATTATTGAGCATTCATGATGTGCCAGATTCTATGCAGAGGACTTTATTATACACTGTCCATAAGATAAGAATAATTTTAATGCTTACCTTATAGGATTGTTTTGAAAATTAAAGGAGACAATCCAAGTGTTTAGAAACTGCATGCCACACAGACAGGACTTGATGAAAGAGCAGTTAGTATCATCATCTCATTTACTTCCAATGATTTTATGCAAAGGGTGAGAATTCTTGAATTTGTTAAAATGGTCCGAACTGGCATTTGGTGGAGTTAGGGCCAGAGTTCAGACCCTCGCTCTTCGCAATGAGCTTCCTGCATCTCCCAGGGAAGGCGGTGGAATTAGAACTGGGTGTGGGGCCAGAGACCCAGGTGGACCTCCTGTTCGCTTGTGCAGTAGCTGCATAAGCTTTACAATGTTCTCGGAACCTTAGTTTTTTCATCTCTAAACCGGAATAACAACACCTACCTAAATGGGTTGTTGTGAAGAAATATCAGGGAATATATAATAGACTAATAGTTTGAAAACGACATACACATTTTCTTGTCTGAACTTTCTCAGTGCATGACCTTTGTCATAGGCTGGCCCGTCTACCTATCTTGGGGCAAAATGGAATGACTTACTTAGGATATATTGGAGAAGAAATAAAAAGGGAAAGGAGAATGTGATTTTCAGCTTCTGACATGTAGTACACGGTGCAAGTCCAGTTACTATTTGGAGAGATTTTCAAATGCCTTTATTCCCTTTTAACATCCCTTTTTGGGATGTTTTCTAGGTTTAAGTTTGAAGGGAGGCCTCTGAACTCTGGCTTAAGTAGGGAGTGCCAGATAATTAAGTGTAATATTAAACACAGAGGAAAGCAGGGAGACCTCTTAAAAACCACAAGAGCCATCCAAGTCAGCATGGCCAAGTGTAGTAAGACACTTCAGATTTTGAGGGAGTTTCCCCAAGCTGCCCTTGGCTCACATATGGTGTGGGTAGATGAAACTGTGGCTGGGAGAATTGCCAGAGGGGAATGTCATGATACAGTGAGGTGGCTCTGTGGAGCTGCAAGGTGGACTGCTTGGCCTGAGACTGCATGGCAGCCTTGCCAGACCCCTGCAAGGTCACGGCACCAAAGAAGCTGGGGGGAACCCAGGGCAGCCAGGCAGCACCACTAAATGTCCTTACTGGGAAGCCCCAGATCACAGTTATGCTACCCTCAAACTTAAACCAGAAGAGCAAGTCAGAAGCAGGTAGACAAGAGGCATGGCTCGGTGATTGGAAGATGCCACACTGGAAGATGCTTCCCTCTTTCTCTTGGGCTTTATCAGAGCTTTTGAGAAAAGCAGGTGTAAGGAGAGAATACCTGAGAAAATAATAAAGAAAGAAAGAAAGAAAGAAAGAAAGAAAGAACCAAAAGGGACTGTTTCAGTCAAGGGTTAGCAAATGATATACCCAGTGGCCACATCTAGCCAAAGCTTGCTTTTGTAAATAAAATTTTACAGACATACCAATCCATTTATGCATCGTCTATAGCCACTTTTGTGCTACAATGACGGAGTTGAGTAGCAGCAGCAGAGACCCTATGGCTCACAAAGCCTAAAATACTTACATCTGGCCTGCTCCAGAAAGTTTGCAACTTCCTGCTCTAAAGCATCAGGTAGAACTTGTTTTAGAACATAGCGTGCATTTATGTACTTACATTTCTTAACATTTGATGGCTTAGGTAGAAATCCAGAGTAGTTTTAAGGAACAAACTCTGCATTTTCTCTTTACTGCTTGTTAAATCTACATGAAATGGCATGCCCAAGACATCTGTATGTAAAGAACTATCACTGCTAGCCACAGAACTGGTACAATGTTTGATGACTGAATGTATATTAATTTTTCTCCGCTTCTTTCAGAGTGACCATATTTCTTATATATTTTTTAGCAGGCAACATAATCTTGGGAATGTATTTAGTTGAGACAGAAGATGGGAACGGGGCAGAGAAGAAATGAAAATGCAGTTCCTCACCTTTACTTAATAAAGGCAGAGCTGAATGTACTAGCTGGCAAGGTGAAAAGGCCATGGTCTCAGAGAGGCACCATTTTTTCTTGTTGATGAGCTCCAAGATTTATCTCTTAAACTATAGCCTTAGGGAAGTGGGAGCCAAAAGAGCATGCCTTCAGCTTTAAATAGTCCCTGAAAGAAAAAGTCTTGAGATGTTGTTGAGACATTTTCTCAAAGTCCAGTTTTAAGAAGAGAGTCCTGCAATCTAGTTAACTCCTAATTGTTAAGGCATGGCAACACAACTAATGTGTCAACTTAAGTATTTACTCTTTTAATTTTTGTTTTATGTGTGTTCATTTTTCGAAGACAGAGAGAGACAGAGCACAAGCAGGGGTGGGGCAGAGAGAGAAGGGGACACAGAATCTGAAGCACGCTCCAGGCTTTGAGCTGTCAGCATAGTGCCTGACGCGGGGCTCGAACTCACGAACTGCGAGATCATGGCCTGAGCCGAAGTCGGACGCTCAACCAACTGAGCCACCCAGATGCCCCTCCACTGAAGTACTTAGTATAAGATCCTGAAATATTTGAGTCAACTATCCTTCTGGGAGCGCTGAACACTTTAAACCCTTATAAGGAAGGAAAGGGAGGAAGGGAGGAAGGGAGGAAGGGAGGGAGAAAGAAAGAAAGAACAAAAGAAAGAGAGAGAGAGAGAGAAAGAGAGAGAAAGAAAGAAAAAGAAAGAAAGAAAGAAAGAAAAATAGAGCATGTGTCTAAAATGGTTTGTATTCAGTTTCAGGAAGCTTTTATTTGGGATGTTTTCTAGATAATTTGTTCAGGACGTCAGAACTGGGCATGAATGAAAGTCCTTGGGTTTCCTATTATTCACAAATCATTTTCTGTGAATTCTTCTTAACTTCCCCATTCATTTCCATCTTTTTCAAACTCTTTAATCTAGCTGTGCTTCCCATGTAGTACACGGTGCAAGTAGTACACGGTCCTCCCTGGTTTCAAATAAAGGCATAATGATAAAAGGGGGAAGAGTAAGATTATGATGTGTATATCTTGTTATTGTGGTAGCAGTCACCTTTTTTTATTTGGGGATACTTGTGTCTATTTCATGCTGGGAGAAAAACCCTGGCAGATAACTATCTTGTTTAACCTCTGATTCCCAAGTAATTTTATAACGAACTGGTAAAAGATAACTGTTCTATTTCAATAGGCTTCCCCAGTGGATAAGTTTTTTTTAGGTATAATTTACATCTTTCTTGTTGTAATTTGCAACCATTTAATTTGATTCTGTCTCCATGTAGATGGAAAACATCTGGTCAACCTTTTTACAGAACTTTTTATATTCTTGAAACCAGTTATTAACAACCCTCTGCTACTCTTTCTTTAATAATAATCTAAGTTTCTCTAACATCTCTACATAATAATGTGCTGCTCTTTATCTTCAGAGCTGTGATTGTTAGGAGACTAATTTGAGTTGTTTCTTGGCGTGCTGAAGAGTTTGTATTAATCCAATCACATCTCTTTTACTTCAATCCCTAATGTGTTGCTTGCTCACCATTAAAGTGGGGCAAGTGGTGGTCTATGACTTCAAAAGCAAGTGAGAGATTTACTGGGCCATAGGATTTCATATTTTCTGTCTCAACCAGAGGAGGCAATCCCTCATTTCAGAAGTCCTAATAAAGTCTTCTTGTGTTCTCCTTGATTCACAGAATAAAATCCCACTTTTCTCTTTAGAAAAACTAAACAATCCAAACAAATAAATTATTAACTATTTTGTTATGCAAATTATTTCTTAAAAGACACTTTTAATGACAACAATGTGGCAATCACATTTATTTAAAAACTTAAAACTCTTAGCAATGCCATATAATGATAGCTCTCATTAAATGGTATTAAAGAAAACAAAAGAAAATCTGTAAGATTTACATGGTAAATTATCATCTTGTAAATATAAAAGACCAGGTGTTCCATCTTGACAAATTCACAACTTAACAAGACAGATACAAAAGTATTTTATCACATAAAATATTCATCAATTTTTTTTCTTTTGTTTTCATTGAATAGATTTTAAATGAAGCAAGAACATAGTCAAGGAAACCTCTAGTGAACACAAAGACTTTGAGAGAAGGACAGCCCAAATCCCATCTCACACTAAGAGAGGCAAGATTATATGTGGTTATATGTGGTTGACTAATCAATTCATTCAATACATATGATCTGTTACCTCATTATGAGCATTGTTCAAGTTGCTACTGATAAAATAGCTAAAGAAGATAGGCAAATTCTATTCTCTCATGCAGTTAACTTTTTAGTGGGGGATGGTAGACAATAGAATAGAATAGACAAGGAAATAAGACAGTTAAGGCAAGTTGTTTGAGGAAAATAAAATACAGTACTACAGAGTGACTAGTGCCTACGTAAATCAAATGATACATATTTAAGGGGAGACTTGAATGGCAAGCGGGAGCCGGCTCCTCAATGATCTGGAGAAAAAGCAGCATAGAGAAACTAAAGGAAATAGAAAAATGTCATTGTGGCTGGACAGAATGCTGTGTGCTTTGTGAAACTGTGCATGTATTATTCCTCACAATGAATGAATTTCCTGCTCCTCTCCATCAATCTAAATTCAAATATCCCATTTTCTATAAGTCTTCTTCCAATTCCATAAAACCATCTATTTTGACTCCAGCTCTTACATTTCTTTTTAATATGTCAGTGGTACTAGGAAACTTCACACCAATGATAGAGTATGTAAATGTTTGTGCAAGGCTCTTGTATCTTTACAGAGCACAGAGTTATTTCCTCAATAATGAGAATTGTGTCCCTTTATTTATTTTGTCTTCTATAGTGACAATCCTATGGACAAATGATACTGCCAAAATAAGAATCTTGAGCCTTGTTGGGGGCGCCTGGGTGGCTCAGTTGGTAGAGCATCCAAGTCTTGATTTTGGCTCAGGTTAAATGTAAAGAGCCAAAATCTCTTTACATGTTCCCAGGGTTGTGGGATTGAGTCCAGCATTGGCTGGGTGTGGAGCCTGCTTAAGATTCTCTCTTGCCCCCTCCCTCAGCCCCTCCCTTGCTCACATTCACACACGTGCTCTTTCTCTCTCAAAATATAAAAATAAAAAATAAATAAAGAATGTTGAGGCTTGTTGAAGACTTGCCAGTTGACAATGGAATTGTGATTTTTCCCTTAATTTTCTACCTCTTAAAAGTTTTTATGAAAAGAAAAGAGGAATGCTTCCGGAGTAATAACCATAGTACCTTGCTTAATATTGACAAAAGTATGTTAAATAAAAGCAAAGTAATTGAAGCTTCTCAGATTGGGCACATTTAGCAATGTATTTTAGAGAATTAATCCTTGCTTTGAGAAGTTAAGTCTGATTCTTAACTGCTAGTTGTCAGTTCTTAGCTTGAAACTTACAATGACTTTCCAGTTTTGTTTTGTTTTTTCCCGGTAACATATGTTGTCTCTTTAGTGTTGACGTTGGTAGCAATGTCTAAACACTGATACTACTATGCAGAAACCCACACTGTTGAGACTCTAATTTTCAAGAAAGAGGGCAAAAGATGACAGGGGTTGAAGAGTTAATAAACTGAACATGTCTAGGGGTAGCTGGGTGGCTCAGTCAGTTAATCGGCCAACTCTTGATTTTGGCTCAGGTCATAATCTCATGGTTCATGGATTCAAGCCCAGCATCAAGCCCTTGCTTAGGATCCTTTCTCTTTCTCTGCCCCTCCAATGTGCTCTCTCAATCTCTCTCTCTCAAAAATAAACATTAAAAAATAAATTGAACATGTCTCAGTGATGTAGTGTTGTTTCCCAAATATAGAAACCAAATAATGATTTCAAATTGTTTTCAGACCCACACACAATCAGGAACAAACATTTTGGCAGTAAAAAAATACACATAAAAATGCATATGATGGTAAATGGCAGAGTCCCCAAGAAAACGTTAAAGGAAATCGTTCATTCCAGTTAGCTCACACTGATGACTTGAGGAGATATTTTCTTCCTTTAGAATTGTCAAATGATATTCAACCCAAAATGGTCCTAAGTATTAGAAAAATTCTTTATTCTGCTAGGTGTTTCAGGGAAGGATCTCATGATGGAATTTCAGGTTCCTTGCTTAATTTAAGGGTTGAGCTGAATGGAGGAAAACCAAGAATAGGCATCCCTTGAGTTGACGAGAGCCCTTGAATAAGGTAGAGGGCAAAATTTTGCTGCATGGACCCTCTTTCAGCCTGCTATTTAGATATTTAAAGTATTTAGTGTTAAAGATATTCCTATTTTGTTTTTATCTGGATCCAGAAATATAAGGGTCATGCAACTGAGATAAAATCACATTGAGATACAGGGAATGGCAACAAGAATGAGCCCTAAATGTGGAACTTAAAAGGGTCTAGACACCATGAAAGAAGATGGGTGTCTCAGACCACTCTAGTGCCCCACCTCACCAAGCTCTGAGTCCTGCCACACACTCCTGCCTCTGCTGCAGTCGGTGATCATCTCCATGCAGCCCTTCACCAGCACTGGCAGATGCAACCCACTAGTTCCTTTCCTTGGGTAGCATACCAACCACTTATTGCCTAAAAACTTCTCTGACACATTAAATGTGGAATATTCTTAGGAACCTGTAAAGCATTCAGAAGTGCTGGGCAGTTAATATCTGAGGAGTAAGCTTTGTCCAAATGGGGATAGGAACTGATGGACAAATGCTTTTGTCTCACATCCCCTAGGCAAACAGCTCTGACACATTTCATAAGACTCTTCAGAATGTGCCATGGGCTTGAGTGCCAGTCACCTGTTTGGTGGCCAACTTGATAATGCATCTTGAGATAAAGCTTCTATACCTTTCCCCTGTCACTTGTCCTGTTCTTTGCTTCTGTTTCTTAGGATTGAGATGTTCCTCAAAATTATTGGTAGTCAAGTCGTTGTCTCAGGGTCTACTTTCAGAAGGACTGAAACTAAAACAATGGGGATTTAGGGAAAGAAAGAAGGAAAAAAGCAGGATGAGTGGAGCGAACCATGTATTGTCCCCCAAACAGTAGTCTGTTAATTGATCTATATGCTAAATGAAGGCCATGGGTAACTTAAAGAAAGCGAGAGAGAACTAGAATTGTCTCTGAGTTTCTACTTGACTCAGAGCACAATCCCCAAATGTCCCATCCTCCCGGGTTTCAAATGTGTTGTCTGAATGGAGAGCTAGAAAAATTTATTTCCTTCTAATCCCAGGACAGTAGCTCTTTGTCATTATTACATACTTTATGGACTTTTATTAACTTGCAGCAGAAACCATAGGAAAGCCATTATGTACAACATATAAGGCAATGATTCTAAGTGACAGTGTTATTATTTTCTTACGTTATTCCTATTTGATAGCATATCTGTATAGGTTTGTGTGTGTGTAAGAAAGAGATTTTGCTCCATTTTAACTTCTTTTTACTAGTTCATCGGCTATTCTTTTTTAAAGGAAAAAAAAAGGACAGTTTGGTTTTGATACAATGTAGTTCATGATCCTAACATATTAAAACGTGGGGTGTTTTCAGTTTATGATTGTTATAAATCCCTGCTGTTAACATTAAATCGGATTTATAACCTATTTTAAACTTCTGCCAGAGGCAATCTTGGGTTTCTACGTTTATCAAATAAAACATTTAACTCTCATGAATCACAATATCAATTTGACCTACTGTGCACATTGTAAACTACTTACAGTTATTCCTGTGAAACTTAGCCTCTTAGTAAGATTTGGGTGGAAACTCATTTTCCTGCATTATTTCATGTCATTGACTTATAAATAAGAGAAGGCTTAAAATGGCAAAGTGACTTTGAGCTTCTTGAGATGTTATTTATGCACATATATTTCCTTCTCTGATCAAAGTTTTTATCCTTGTTCTTTGAAATATTATATTTGTAATTTCATTAGACATTTCAAACACATCAGAATGCAAGCATTTTTCAGTATCTAATTTAGTTGAAACTGCAAATGAGTCCTATTTGTTTTCAGGGTTGGTTTTATTTCATTAAGTCAGAATTACTTGTTTTATAATTACATGTAGAAATAAATAGCCTTTTCACAGGCTAATGAAAAAAATCACTCACTCAACTTTATTCCAAATTCATTTGGCTGGCAGAAAGAACGTAACTCATCTTTACCATAAGAAATTAATTTCTCTTTCCCAACACAATAAAAACTGTTAATTAGAATTTCCCCAAATCAGTTAAAATCATATATATTTTTTTAAAGAATGAAGGAGAAGAATTTGGTAAACACACAGCATTAAAAAGGAGATTTGAATATGAGAGAAAAAAAGTTCCATTTATAATGCCTGCTCATTTCAGAATAGTTCTTCAATTAGAAGATATCTAAAGAGAGAAATAAACTATCTAAATTTAAAATGATTATGCACTTTTTTTAGTAAATAAAAATTTGAGAGATAAAAGTCAAATTGTAACTTTCTAAGAGCTATGATTTTGTTCACTTTATTTAACTTAGCTTGCATGTATTGAGTACTTACTATGTGGCCATTCTGTTGAGTACTTTATTCATACTATTTCACTGAATCCTTAAATAACCCTATCCTTGATAATGGAATTATTTTACCATACATAACTGGGGGTGAATTTGAAATGCAACTAAAACCATCAGCGTAGCTTAATTTGAAGTTAGAATTGACATGGTCATATTTCCTATACATTCATCAAAATTTCCACGGGCAATACTAACTTACCCATCAGTTACTCACTACTAGTCACCGTAGTAAACATGGTGTGACAACTCAGCTCTTTCCTTTAGGACTTTGGCACTCACTCATTTCCCTAAATGCTGGGCCTGTTGGCTGTTGGCACCTCACAGCTGAGTCCCTCTGTAGCTAAGTGCCTCCCCCAAATTTGCTCCTACATCACTGTCTTTTAAAGGGGTGAGTGCAAAGACCCAGACCCCTTGCCAAGGTAGGCCCTCTGAAGGGCCATCCCATCTCCAGGCCTCCTTAGGCTCACATGAGGCCCCTGTAAGGGTTGTATGGCAGATCCCCATCTTCTTTCATCCAATATTGCTTCCCTCACTCCTGTATAGATGTTCCCAAGCACTCCCCAATACAGCTCTGCACACACTTCCCTCTCAGTGGCCATTTCTAGGAGACCGACAGAAGAATGGCAAGTTTTTTGGCTATAACATGTGTTGTGTAGTGAAGGCACTCTAGAAAGGTATTTTGTTTTGGTATATGGACTGATGTGAACGTTTTGAAAATTTTTCAGATTCAAATAACTGTTTCTATAGTATATAGGAGGAAATTCTGGTGCCTTAGCCATCTATTTTAACCGTGTATCTGGAGAAGTTTCAACCCTCCATGAGAAAAATATTGGTTCTGCCTAGAATCATCCTTTTTAATACAAGTCTGTGTAAAAGTAGGCAGCCTTTGGGGCACCTGGGTGGCGCAGTCGGTTAAGCGTTCGACTTCAGCCAGGTCACGATCTCGCGGTCCGTGAGTTCGAGCCCCGCGTCGGGCTCTGGGCTGATGGCTCAGAGCCTGGAGCCTGTTTCTGATTCTGTGTCTCCCTCTCTCTCTGCCCCTCCCCCATTCATGCTCTGTCTCTCTCTGTCCCAAAAATAAATAAACGTTGAAAAAAAAATTAAAAAAAAAAAAAAGTAGGCAGCCTTTGTGTGAGGGCCAAAGTAAAAGGTAATTTTTATTCTTAAGAGCAACAAGCTTAATGACCACATACATCAAATCATCCCTCTCTCTCAAAACATTTCAGTGGATTGCCAATGCCCTCATTTTAAAAAAGAAAAAAAATCCAAACTTTTTATCACAGGTGTAAGATTTGGCCACTGTCAGTTTTCCCACCCTTATTTCCCACCAATATCACTTTCACTCTACATTCCAGCTACACTGTTCTTACTATTTCTTAAATGTGTCAAGTTATTGTCTTCCTAATAGCTTTGTACTTCCTAGAATGTTCTCCATTTTTCAGAGGAGTTACTTCTCATTCTTCAGATCACAATTGAGATACCACCTTTACAAAGGGAACTACATTGGCACTGTCGAACGTAGTACCCTCTTCCCCAGGGACTCTTTCTCATGTTTTCCTACTTATTTACTTCAGAGAAGTGACTACCATCTTATTTATTAATTTGCTTACTTGTTTATTATCCATTTCCTCTAAATAAAAGGTGAACTTTGTGAAGAATGCACTTTGTATTGTTTCCTGTAATATCTGTAGCATAAATATTTGCATATTTATGGAGCATCTATTATTGATGATCTTTATTAGAGATGAAACTATCATGATATGTGATGTTCTTAAAAGTGCCACTAAATAAGACACTTTATGAATTAAAAAACCCTGCAGACTGACCCTTTGAGAACTTGTCACAACTTGAAAACTTCCTAAGTCTCGGTACTAATTTCCCCATAATAAAGAGCTCATAGGTCACATCTTTAAAACTATCAACAATCACTCTGACCAGAAGTGTCCTACCAACAATCATGTGAGGCAACATAGCATGGTGGTCAAGACCAATGGCTCTGAAATAAAATCAGGTACCATTTATGAACAGTATGATCCTGGACAAGTTATTTAGACTCTAAGAGTTGGATTTCTCATCTGTAAGGCATGGAAAACAAGAGCATCCACCCCAAAGAACTGTTAGGATTAAATGAAACACCATATGTATAAAAGTGAAAGTCACCAGGTTTCTATCACCTTCTATTCAGACATTGGAGCATCTACACCCTTGTATCCTTCTTGCCTGTTGCCATAGTGAGCTTTACTATTTTTTGTTTGTTTGAATTCTTTTTTTATTTATTTCAAGTTTTTATTTCAATAGTTAACATACAGTGTATGTTAGTTAACATACAGTGTAAAATGGTTTCAGAAATAGATTTCAGTGCGTTTTCACTTACATAACACCCAGTGTTCATCACAAATGCCCTCCTTAATACCTGTCACACATTTAGCCCTTTCCCTGTCCCCCTCCCTCCATCAACCCTCACTTTGTTCACTATAGTGAAGAGTCTGTCATGGTTTCCTTCCCTCTCTCTCTTTTTTTTCTTCCCCTGTGTTCATCTGTTTTGTTTCTTAAATTCCACAAATGGGTGAAATCATATGGTATTTGTCTTTCTCTCATTGACTTATTTCACTTAGTGTAATACACTCTAGCTCCATCCATGTCATTAAGAATGGCAAGATGTCATTCTTTTTTGATGGCTGGGTAATATTCCATGGATATACATATTTCCATCACAATGCAAAGAAGTTTCCCATCTTAAAACAAGCAACCAAACAAACTTCTCTTGACTCTGCTTCCCTGCCAACTACGTTTCCATTTTTGTATTCCACAGTAATATTCTCCAAACTAGTTTTCTATATGTTCATTTTCTTCACTGCTTCTGCTTGTATTTATTTCTATTAAATATATTCCACTCAGGCATTTTCCCTACTACTTCATGAAATTCTTCTCCAATCTGCTAAACCCAACGATGAATTCTCGGTCTTCATCTTACTTTTAGTTTACTTATGATCAATTGCTTTCTCCCTCCAGCAAAAACTTTCTACTCTTGGATTAAAATACTACATTCCTCTAGGTTTCCTTCTTCTTACTAGCCATTTATTCTCTGCTCCTTTCTTGGCTACACCCATTTTTATTAAGCACTCAAGATTCAAGTGTCCCAGAGCTTAGTACCTGGTTTTCATAAGTTGTTTTGTTCCACAAATATATGTAAAATTACTAAATGTATATATCTATACCAGACCTCACCTCTGAACTCTAGACTATTTCAAACTGCCTACCTGATCTTTCCATTTGGATATCCCATAGATATCTCAAATGCATTATGTTTAAAAATGAAATCTTTATCTGAGGACCCTGAGTGGCTCAGCCAGTTAAGCCTTGACTTGATTTCAGCTCAGGTCATGATCTCACAGTTCACGAGATGGAGCCCTGCATTGGGCTCTGCACTGACAGCATGGAGATTGCTTAGGATTCTCTCTCTCCCTCTGCTTCCCCCTCTATCCCCCCACTTCAATAAATAAATAAACATTAAAAAATGAAATCTTGATCTTCCACCAATCCTGTTCCATCAGTTGCCTTTCCCATCTTCTTTGATGGTAACCTCATTCTTTTAGTTGCTCAAGCTACAACCTTGGGCTATTTGAGAGACTGCACTCTTTTCTCTCACACATATATCCAATTCATCAGGAAATTCTGGCTCTGTCTCTAACTTACATATGTAATTGGTTACTTCTTTCCATTTTCAAGGATACTTTTAAATGAAGTCATTGTCATTTTTCTTCTGGAATATTAAAATAGCTTCTTCCTGCTTATATTTTTATGCCTCTTACAGTCTCCCAGAAGCCAGAGTGTTTAAATTGTAAGCCAGATCATTTCACTCTTCAGCTTAAAGCCTTCCACTGGCTTCCTGTGAAATAATAGAATAGAATATATTTATATCTATATCCATATCTATATCTATCTGTCTGCCACAGTTCCTGGCATAGAACCCCTAGAACTCTTGTAATTTCTTAAGTGATAAGAACACTATGAACACCTTTTGTTCTAATGTTTTGTCTTTGATTGTAGTTCCTGTCACAGAGCTTCTAAATCCCTTGGAATTTCCTAGGTGATTGGTATATCTTTTGTATATTTTGTTCTAATGAGGTGCCTCAGGAGAATAGTTTCAACTCTCCCGCCATTGGCTTTCACCAGATCACTACCCCACACTTTAGGGGGAGAGACACCATTTAAATACCACAATGCTTATGTGATGCAGCCTTTATAAACACTCCAAAGGTACAGAGTTTGGGGAGCTTCCAAGTGGGTGAAAACATGCAGGTCTTGAGAGAGCAGTGTACTCGGAGAGAACACGGAGGCTCTGTGCATTTTTCTATCTACCTTGACCAATGCATTTCTTCATGTGGCTGTTCATCTGCATTCTTTTTTTTTTTTTTTTAATCTTTATTTTATTTTTGAGAGAGAGACAGAGTGTGAGCAAGGGAGAAGCAGAGACAGAGGGAGACATAGAATCCGAAGCAGGCTCCAGGCCCTGAGCTGTCAGCACAGAGCCCGATGTGGCCTTGAACTCATGAACCATGAGATCATGACCTGAGCCAAAGTCGGATGCTCAGCCGACTAAGCCACCCAGGCGCCCCTGCATTCTTTATCATATCCTTTATTATATAATAAGCTGGTAAACACGAGTAAGTGTTTCCTTGAATTTTGTGAGCTGTTCTAGCAAACCATCACACCCAAGGAGCGGGAGGCCATGGGAACCACCAACCAACCTCCAGGATAATCTGGGGACCTACTACTTGGGATTGGCATCTGAAATGGGATGGGAGAAATCTTGTGGGACTGAACCCGTAAGCAGTGGGATCTGACACCTCCTTCTCTAGGAAGCCAGTATCAGAATTGTGTTAAGCTGGTATCACAAAGAATTGTTTGGTATGGGGAAAACCCCCCAGACATCTGTTGTCAGAAGTGTTGTGAGTGTGGTAGTAATGTGAGTAAAGGAAAAACACACGGGAATAGTGTAGACTTTTCGAACACATTCTTCATTTTACTTAGATAAAGTCTTTGACCTAATTTGTTTCCTTCTTCACATCCTTGTTCATTTCTGGCTTTACTGACTCCTATATATATTTGGCATCAATTGCCTTAGGCATTTGATTTAAGAACTTTCAAAATCTCCATTATTATCTCAATTTTAAAAACTAGAGAATTCACAGTTGTTTATTAGGAATTAAGGATCACATCCAATAACTTTCAGCTCTAGAAGTAGTCCTTAAATACTTAATTATGTTGGCTCTCTCAAATTTAAAATAACCATTTTACATCTTCAGGAACTTTTTTTCAGGCTCACTAATGAAAATATTTAAGCAGAAAGAATAAACATCATGAAGTATATGGTGTGACATACACTTATTAGGTATCTGGTACTAGCTCAAATATCACATTAAAAAAAACACAACAGTACAAGAATATTTAATTTTTTTCAGCCAGTGGCATTCCAGGGCTAATTGTTCTTATTCACTGATAAAGCAGAAATTAAAAGCAAAATGTTAAACCTTTAATTTTAACCTTGTTGTTAAAAGTGAATGATTATGGCTCCTTTGAGTACCAGAACAGCATGCTAGTATTTTTTTAAAAGTCAGATGTAACATTATTCTGGAAAAATAGAAGATATTTTAAACTACTGTATTATGCAGTAAGATAATTTTTGAACTCACAATGTATAGAATATGCCAATATTACTATGCTTCCTTAGTCTAATGTTACATTATAATATTTAACTGCCCTGGCAGTATAATTACTTCAAAGGTATGATCCATTAAGCCTGTCACTTACATGACATTCTTTAAAATGAAAAGTATGAAAGGTGTCATTTTCTTTTTTTCATTGTTTCCAAAGCAAGAATTATTGTATGCTTTCGCTCTCTGTTACCTCTTTTTTTTACTTTTTTATTTTTGAAATTAATTACCATATACTCTTGAGTGCATTTTTTATACATTCAAAATCACAAGCCAAATCTCAAATTTTAGCTAATTAAAGTTTCTGACAGGTAAAATATACAAAATAACATGAAGACAGTTTTAAATCCATGGGTGACAGTCACTTGCAGAAAATGCAAGTTGGGTTTTAGCTCTATATGGAAATATAGATATCTTTTAATCAGGGTGTGTCTTTTTATGTGTTAGGGTATGTCTCAATTCAGATTTTTGACGTCAGTCTCCTTACTAGAATTAAGTAGAGATCACTTCTTATCTTGATTGACATAGACTACAATTGGTCAACTCTTTAGTTATCTTTTATCATCATTTAGTGATTATTCAAGGTGAACCCGAGACAAAGATTTACAATCTCATCCTAAAATATTTTATTTTATACTGACCCATTTTGTCTTGTGATTCTAGTTGTCTCATGAGATTTCTTTAGAGATTTTGTCCGGCCCATCTCTGTCTAACAGAACTGTGATGGTGGAAATGTTCTATATCTATACGGTCCCATATGGTAGACACTAGCCACACATGGTTATTGAGTACTTGAAATATGGCTAGTGTAACTGAGAAACAGAATTTTAGATTTTATTTAACTTTAGTTTACATTTAAATTTAAGTAGTCACATGTGAAAATTCCGGTTACAGCTATCACATATAAAGAACTTGGATGTTGTCACTACTGTCTTTAAAAGAAGGAGAAAGCTGAACAACTGGAAATCAATGACTTTTTTGTACTTACAGAAGAGCTGAGGTCATGGGGTAAACTGCTACCCCCAAATCCAGAGAGACAGATGAATCTTGAGAATTGCAGCCACAATCTCTTTACCTGGAACAGAAGCTGCTGGAGCCATAGGCTGGTAGGAACATTTAGATGGTAACTTTCATGAACTTCTGATGCTGAGTGTGGACTAGCCTGATTGCAGAACTTGTGAGGGCTGTAGTATTGGTGGACCTCTGTATTGTCTTAGGCTTTCCCTCCATAAATCCCACCAATTCTCACCGTGAAGAGCCAGGATCCCTCTCCTGATTCCAGTAAGGGAAGGGGGAAATAATCATTAAGAAATATACTTAGAACAGTCTCTGTAACAAAGACCTTCTCTCCAAAAGAAAAGACTTTACCAGAGCCTTATATGATCGGGAAGAAAATATATTTCTCAAATTCCAGACTGCTCTAACTTTCTTATATGAACTAAGAAGAAATAAAAAGCTAAGAAAGACTCATGAAAGTCACAGTCCAGAGACATAAGCCCATTGAAAGACAGAGATTTAATCATAAGGTTACAGAACACTTTCCCACCACCCACACCTTACCATCTTGCCAACAAGACACCGATATGTTAGCAGTGGTCTGCACCTCAAAGAGCTATAAGATGCAGGCTCCATACAAGGAAAGGTTCTCAAGGAACTCTAAAAGAAAATGTCTAAGAGAAAGTGGAACACAAAGATTACAGTGGAGTCAAAACAAGGGCACTAACAGAATGTGAAGCCTCTGGTATGTACAGCTAGATCATTAAATACAGCCCAACTCCAGCCAGACTAACATGAAATTTCACACTAAAGGCATCTGCCTCAGCTCTTATTAACGGATACCTCGTTCCTAGTTTTCAACCAAAAATTATAATGTATGCTAAATGCAACAAAAATACATCCTGAAGAATTTCTCTTATTTTATTTCTCTTGTTTAGAATTTTTTTTAATTTTTCTTAAATTTTTTAACATTTATTCATTTTTTGAGAGACAGAGTGAGAGTGGGGGAGGGAGCAGAGAGAGAGGGAGACACAGAACTCGAAGCAGGCTCCAGGCTCTGAACTGATAGCGCAGAGCAGATGCGGGACTTGAACCCACAAACCATGAGATCATGACCTGAGCCGAAGTCTGATGCTTAACCCACTGAGCCACCCAGACGCCCCTCTTATTTTTTAATAAGCATCAGAACCAGACTCAAATATATATGATACAGATTTTGGAATAAACAGACTGAGAATTTAACATAACTATGATTAATATGTTAAGGGCTCTATGGAAAAAATAAGTAACATGCAAGAACAGATTGGTAATTTAAGCAAAAAAAAAAAAAAAAGAAAAGAAAACTCTAAGATAGAATCAACAGGATTCAAAACCAGTGTCACAGAAATGAATTATGCCTTTGATGGACTCATCAAGAGACTGGACATGCACAGGAAGGAATCAGTAATTTTATACCCATGCATATCATTTCCAAATTGCGGAAAACTAAAGATAAAGATAAAAATCTTGAAAGAAGCCTGAGGAGAATAAAAAAAAACCAAAAACACCTATCTCTAAAGAAACAAGAATGAAAATTATAGTGGATTTTTTTTAATCAGAAACCATGCAAGCATGAAGAGAGTGGAATGAAATATTTAGTATTAAAAACTGTCACCACCCTAGAATTCTGTATCTGGAGAATTTATCCTTTAAAGTGATTGAGAAATAAAGACTTTCTCAGCCAAACAAAAACCAAGGGAATTCTTGGCCAACATACTTGTCCTCCAGGAAATGTGAAAAGTGTTTTCAGGGTTAAGGAAAATGGTGTCAGAAACTTGGATCTGCATAAGGAAAAGAAGAGTGTTAGAGAAGGAATGGATGAATGAAAAATAAAGTCTGTTTTTTATTCTTAATCTAGAAAATAACTACTTAAAATAATAATAACAATAACAATGCATGGGTGATTTTAGCATATGGATAAGTGAAATTGAGGACAACTGTGTAACAATGGATAGAAGGCAGGGATTGGAAAGTCTCTTAAAAACTATCTTCACTACTTCACATGAAATGATATGGTGGTATTTGAAAGTGGATTTAGATTAGTTTAAAGTGTATATTGTAAACTCTAGAACAACCACTGACATTTTTTTAAAAGAAGTGTAACTGATATGCTAAGAAAAGAGACAAAATAAAATGTAAATGTTCAATGGAAACCACAGAAGGCAGAAAAGGAGGGAAAGAAAAATAACTCGTGTAAGAAATAAAAAACAGTTTCACATGAGGTATATATTAATCCAGCTGTATCAATAATAATTTTAAATATGAGTGTTCTATATACACCAGTAAAAATACAGTAAAAAATTAGACCAATAATATATTGCTTACATAATTTTACTCTCTTTTTTATTTTTAAATATTTATTTTTGAGAGGGGGAAGGAGCAGAGAGAGAGGGAGACAGGACCCACGTGAAGCAGGCTCCCTACTGACAGCAGAGTGCCTGATGTGGCTGACCGCAGACAGCCTGAACTGAATTGAAGTTGGAAGCTTAACAGACTTAACCACCCAGCACCCCGAATGTACTTTTAAATATAAAGACTCAGGTAGCTTAAAAATAAAGGGATGAGAGAAAAGACATGCCATGCTAACAGTATTTCAAGAAGCCTGGAGTAGCTATCTTCGTTTCAGACACAGCATACTTCAGAATAAGGCAAGTTATCATAGATAAAGATGAACATTATACCAAGATAAAGTGGTCCATTCTTCAAGTAACATGTATAACAATTCTTAACATGTAAACACCTAACAATAATTTATCTAAATACATGAGGCAATAACTAATAGAATTATTGGGAGAGCTAGACTAATCCACACTGATAGCTGGAGACTTCAACACTCTTGTTTCAGTAATTGATAGATCAAGCAGGTAGAAACTCAATAAGAATATAATTGATTTGAACAGCCATAAATACCCACCTGTGGGTAGTGGCTGCTGTATTGAATAGTACAGCCCTTGCCTCTGGCTTCTCAAAGTATGGGTTTTGGGCTAGCAGTATTGCTTTGCCTTGGAGCTTGTTAAAAATACAGAATCTCAGGCCACTTCCAGAACTAATGAATTAGAATTTTCATCATTAGCAAAACACCCAGGTGATTTGTATGTATATTAAAGCTTGAAAATCTAAGCTTAAAAATCAAGCTTAGATTCCCCTTATCTAAGGGCAATCATCATTGCAAGTTTCTAAACATACTTTCTGCCCCAAACCAAGCTGTGTGTACAGCAGATTATGAACAGATTTTATACATGTTCTTCATGCTCGAATCATAGTATTTCATATGTGATGGTAGCTCAGGTACATGCAATGCATTTTCTAGATAATTGCGCAAATCCCGAGTGGCATCAGCATCAGAGAAGAGTCACGGTGGTGGTGAGGAGGGAATAATAGAAACAGCCATCAGTTCATAAGAGATTATGCACATAATTGAGAAACAGAAGGGTGGATGCCCCAAATAATACTCACAATGTGACATCAATGAACAGTTTCCCAAATAAAAAGAAAAATGGTGCTTTTAATAACTGGTACAACAATCTCCTCAGTGAGAAGAACCAAGAGAGAACAATCATAAGATAAAGAATAAGGACACCTCACGCCAGTCAGAGTGGCCAAAATGAACAAATCAGGAGACTATAGATGCTGGAGAGGATGTGGAGAAACGGGAACCCTCTTGCACTGTTGGTGGGAATGCAAATTGGTGCAGCCGCTCTGGAAAGCAGTGTGGAGGTTCCTCAGAAAATTAAAAATAGACCTACCCTATGACCCAGCAATAGCACTGCTAGGAATTTATCCAAGGGACACAGGAGTACTGATGCATAGGGGCACTTGTACCCCAATGTTCATAGCAGCACTCTCAACAATAGCCAAATTATGGAAAGAGCCTAAATGTCCATCAACTGATGAATGGATAAAGAAATTGTGGTTTATATACACAATGGAGTACTACGTGGCAATGAGAAAAAATGAAATATGGCCTTTTGTAGCAACGTGGATGGAACTGGAGAGTGTGATGCTAAGTGAAATAAGCCATACAGAGAAAGACAGATACCATATGGTTTCACTCTTATGTGGATCCTGAGAAACTTAAGAGAAACCCATGGGGGAGGGGAACAAAAAAAAAAAAAAAAAAATAGGTTAGAGTGGGAGAGAGCCAAAGCATAAGAGACTGTTGAGAACTGAGAACAAACTAAGGGTTGATGGGGGGTGGGAGGGAGGAGAGGGTGGGTGATGGGTACTGAGGAGGGCACCTTTTGGGATGAGCACTGGGTGTTGTATGGAAACCAATTTGACAATAAATTTCATATATAAATAAAAAAAAAAATAAAAAAAAATAAAAAAAAAAAAAAGAATAAGGAAAAAAATGAAAAAAAAAAGTGTGGCATTTAGCCTTCACCAACAGATACAATTATAGGAAAGAACAGGCCCTGAAAATATTTGGCGAAATAAGCAAAATACGTCCTGTTACATGACTTGCCTCAGAGAAGATCACTGCCTTCAGATGGCTGTGCTAAGTAAGGCTGCCCTTATGACTGATTCCCAGGCTGCATGCAGCACTGTAGCATGGCTCCAGTGACACTAGGATTTATCAAGCACCCAGCCTCTTCTGTCGCCACCTCAGGGCCTGCAATGCAGTAGACTCTTCAGACATGCTACAGGTTTCCAAATTTTCTTTCCCAGTGATCTAATCGAAGGGTACTCTAATCTTTGGGTACTGTCAGAATTTTTGCCAAAGATTTTAATAACCAAATAAACATGGGCCTATTCTGGTGGGTCATGATGGCTTTCGTATTCTACATTGAGACTCCCCTTAGTCCATGGGTTCGAGCCCCGTGTCGGGCTCTGGGCTGATGGCTCAGAGCCTGGAGCCTGTTTCTGATTCTGTGTCTCCCTCTCTCTCTGCCCCTCCCCCGTTCATGCTCTGTCTCTCTCTGTCCCAAAAAAATAAATAAACGTTAAAAAAAAAAATTAAAAAAAAAAAAAAAAAAAAAAGAGACTCCCCTTAGATGGTTGGGTGCACCCGCTAAGAAACCAGTGGCCAATCATGATAATACAAAATTATATTAGAGCTTCTTAGACAGACTTCACTTCTAAATACAGTGTCCCTGAAGAGTAGTAAGATGCCAAAAAATCTAGTGGGGGAAAAGTCTTTAAACATTCTATTCCTAGCAAAGATTTGTGAATCATTTCTAAGTTGAAGCAGAAGAATTGTTTGACTTCTTGAATATGCAAACCCTTCTGTTTGCCTTCAAACAAACAAACAAACAAAACCAAAATATTTATTGACTGAAAATATTTCATCATCCTGGATGTTTGGCACATTTCACCTGAGCTGTAGTGGACACAAGTAAATGCTCTGGAATACAAGTATCGCTTTCTAACTGGTATTGCCAATTATTTGTGCCCCAAAGAAAATATTCTGTTAGTAGAACGCTCTTATTTCAATTGGGTATGGCCATTCTTTTGCTGCATCAACCGGTGAGTTTGCCCCGAAGAAAATGTGCTATTCCTTTGTGATATCTCATCATCCGGCTATATGACCTCATTGGTCAGCCTGTAGATCGGGATGTGACTGAGAATATACAAATCTATTGCAAAAGAAATTTCGTGGGAAAAAAACACATCATGCAGACAACATACAAAAATTTGGAACGTTAATGTACAATCTTTAAAAAAAATTTCATATCTATTTATTTTTGAGAGAGAGAGAGAGAGAGAGTGAGCCGGGGAGGAGGAGAGAGAGGGAGACACAGAATCTGAAGCAGACTCCAGGCTCTGAGCTGTCAGCACAGACCCCAATGCAGGTCTCGAATTCACAAACCACGAGATCATGACCTGAGCTGAAGTCAGATGCTTAACCAACTGAGCCAGCCAGGCACCCCAGAACGTTAATGTACAATCTTTAAATGTTGCTTGTACCTGGGATTCTGTTCAAATCAAGTATTAAGAAAAGCCTGGAGAATCTTGGGATTCTTGGGTGTCAAGAAAACGGTCACTTTTATGATTTAAAAAAAAGGACAAACTAGATGAAAAGATACAGAATTTCAATAACTGAAATGTATAAAAAGAACCAAATGAACATTTGGTTGAACTGAAAATATACTGTCTGAAATTAAGAACTCATTTGATGTGTTTAGGTTGGTTGTTGGGAGCAGTAAGGGACTCAGAAAATCTTTTAGCACAAATTCTTGGAATGGTGAATGTCTGTCCTTCATATCCCATGATAAAAGGCATGGGGAGTAGGCACACTTTCTTAGAGATATCTGGTATTCACTCTATTAGTAACACATAATTACAGGTACTGCAGGTCTACACAGTGTGATTTTTATTTCACAGAAAATGTGAATTCATACTATAGCTAAATGTGTGAAACTGTCTCTAGATCCTATAAATATTGGTATGGTCCATGAGTATTCAGATCCACATTCAGGCAGCCACCTCCAACACTGAAACTATTTGTTATTCTTCCCAAATAAATTAAGTTCAGCCTATGTCTATGTGTATGTCCATGTCTGTATCTGTATCCAGATCCATATCTATATATATCTATTCTAGATATACATCTATCTGTACCTATATCCATATCTATCTAAACCTCTATATCTATAGCTATAGCTGTAAAGCTTCTTCCTTGAACTTGGTCTTTCTTGTGCCATTGTTTCTACACTGGTGTTACAAAATTAACTCAATCCAGATTTTCCTTTACTGAAGGATGGTATTCTTCTTAATTTACCCTACAGAAATATATGGATTTTGTAATTATAATTATCTGTATTATAGTTATAGTTATCTGTATCTATTATAATTATAGTTATCTGTGATTATAATTTGCCTTTACATAATCATAATTGAGGAGCAGAATATTCAATATTTTTTTTCTCCTTCCTTCCTTCCTTCCTTTCCTTCTTTCCTTTCTTTATTTCTCTCTTTTTCTCTCCCCTTCTCTAATGCACATGCACACACATCACACTCATGATCATCATCACTTTCTCATCATCATTATAATTTCTGCCACATTCAGTGAATAAAAATCACCAGTAAGATGGTATTCATAATGCAAGCACATTTATAGAAAGATCTGTATTTTCATTTCCCCATGCTATTACCAAAATCCATTTCCATAGATAATTAAGATCTAACTACATATGATGATGATATTACTAAAAATCATCAATGTATATTACTAGTTTTTTTTCCCACTCTTTTGGACTGATCTGGAACAATTCAGTGAATCATCAAGTTGGACAAACTTTTATCACTATATACGAACAATCTAATAAATAATGTGTTGAGAGTTTATAACATTTCATAGCTTTTAAAAATATTTCATATATATTATTCCAACCACTTTTACCAATTATGTTACTGGGTTGATCCAGGTGTCTGTTACCCAAATCAGGTACACAAAGCCTTTCTCATTCAACTGGAAACATGGTCAGTGATGGAAATTAAAGGAATTCATTCTGAAAACACAGATAGCATAACTGTAGTATCTTTCATCAGCACAAATACCTCGTTGCTTAAAGGAGTGACCTCCAGAAATTCATTCAAAGTACCTCCCCACTCCTAACCCTAGCTCTTCATAGAACTACAATCCCATCATTGGCACAGATTCCAGAATTCCCAATTTTAATTCAGTATGCTGAAAACTTAAATTAGTGGTGTCCACATCATTTTAAGCTTAGATCTATATCTTAAATTGGAAACACAGGGCATGGCAGTATTTTTTAAAGATGAATCAGAAAACGTGTAGTAACTATGAAGTGTCCAGATGATTCTGTCTTTCCTTAATTTTATCTCATGTTCAGCCTAATTCATTTTTTTATAACATATATTTAAACCAGTGAAAAATATGTACCTAAGGATTAATCAGTGAATATAAAATAGTGAATATAATCAGTGAATATAAAATATAGACCAGTGAACATAAAGTAGTAGCTGAGGTAATATCAAAAATATGCATAACTTGATCACTAAGGAAGAATGAATTAGCGTTGTAATTCAACAAGACTGTGCATTAATTCTAAGTTTAAAATAATAGGTGTGTTTGAAATCTTATTGATACAAGACTCACTTATGAAACTAACACATTCATTCATTCAACAGATACTGGCTTCCTCTTAGGTTCTAAATTAAAGTACTATACTAAGGATTAAGATTATGGAAAGATGATAGAATCTGGATCCTAGCTGCAGGAGAAGATAGTTTACAGAGTAATGTGAAATACCATGGGAGACTTTATACCAGTAAAAGAGAACAAGTTAAACAGATTTAGTCAGTGTAATTACTGTGACTCTGCAAACCTATTTTGGGAGACATTTCTACAAATTATACAGTTTTAAATCATCTATATAGGTCCACCAATGCATTTGGTCTTATACAACCCATCTTAATAACTTAGATTCTAATTGTTTATGTCTTACTCCATTCTCTGATTTTTGGAAGGGAGTTTTAGAGATGAGAGTTGCTTTTAATTATGTTTTCCCCCTTTGGCTCAACTTAAGGGTTCGTACATCTTCGTTCAGAGTGCAAAGCCAGGGACACAGAGATATTCTATGAGCAAATGCTTAAAACTAAATTTACAAATGATGCTGAAGTTCTGAGGATTCAAGCCTTGATGGCTGATACAGGATAAGGGAGAGAGAACTTGAATTTTAGTCACTGATAGTACAGAATGAAGTCATGGACATTTGGGGTGATGATGAACCAGCAAAACTAATGTCATCGAAACAGCAGAAATGGTGAGAGATTCTTTACATCTCCCCAGAATATTTGATCAACAAAAAACAGAGCAAGTTCCTGTCTGAGGGCTGGTCCCTAGAGTCACACAAAGAGTGATTAGGGAATTAGAGAACAATCTCCTTTGCTCTGTTGCAAACTGTTTCCACCTGAGAAGTTAGTAACTCCCCTTGCCAGGGCATGGATTCAAATAAATTAATATTTGATATCTATAACACAGAAAGTTTAACTTACATTATACAGTGCTTACTGGTACAATTTCATACATCTATACAGTGGAGAAAATCCTTCTCTCCAGTATGTCCATTATGATATGAGGGTGATTAAAGGCCATTAAGATTTCACCCTGTTTTGAAAATATATATTAAAAATACAGTCAGCAAGAGTGTGTCCCTTTATTTATTTATTTAAAAGCAAGACACATGAAGTATAAAGTTAAGACAAATAGCATTGTGAAAGTTATGGTAAACACTAATCATATAATCTTCAAACAGCGGATTGCAAAAGTACAGTTTAAAAGTCCATTGTTGAGGCCATGCCCAACTTTTTTCTAAAAAAAAAATGTTTGTTCTATTACTTAAAGACTGGATAATGTAATTAACATAATGAAATTTCAGATTTAGAGAGGAAAAATAAATAGCATTGGATATTATACTTTCTGTAAATACATTCCTTTCATTTACATCAGATCATTATAGAAAAATCTCTGTATTTCTCTAGTAAGCTTGTCTCCAAAGAGAAGACAGTAGCAAATTCTGAGGACAAGTGATCTTTGGATAATCAAAAGAAAAAAATGCAAGGCAGGGTTGTTCTATAGTAATATGTTATTGATTCAAAGTATAATTTCAGGACTGAGTAGTTTTGCCAGAGAAATGGATCAGTTTCCTGTTTGGGGAAATATGTATATAAAAATAGGTTATATAATATTTTGAAATCCTTAGTTAAATTAGCTTTACAATCCTCACTGGAATTTCTGAGATTTAAATGTTTAGACCTTTCTACATTGTTTTTGTTTCATTTAAAGAGTTACTAAAATCCTGGTTGATTTTTAAAGTGTCATTGATAGTTTAGAATAGATTATAAACTAGAGCTTTCCTTATAATTAACATAAACATCCCCAAATCCAGAATTGTTCACTCTGTATCAGTGTACATTCCCCAAATAGTTTTATTAGGCAAGCTCTTTTAAGGGAAAAACACAAAAAGAAATTCATCCAAATAATAGAAAGATTATGAGGGGTGCCTGGGTGGCTCAGTGGGTTAAGCATCTGGCTCTTGATTTCAGCTCAGGTCATGGTCTCGCAGTTGGTGGGATAGAGCCCTGCATCAGGATGAAAGCTCATAACCTGCTTGCGATTCTCTCTCTCTCTCTCTCTCTCTCTCTCCTCTCTGTTGCTCTCTGCCCCTCTCAGGCTCTCTCTCTCTCTCAAAAATAAATAAATGAACATTTGAGAATAAAGATGATGAAAAGTTCCACACACCTTACATTTTGCCTCATTTAACATGTTTTAAAAAAAGTTTGAGGAGCTCAAGGTCCTCTGTGATTTTTCAGTGATTTTGGTGACACCCTTCTGAGGTACTGTGGACAGGAGAATTGTCACACCCATTTCACAATTACATGAGGAAATGAAGGTGAAGGTATTGATAATATATAGAATCATAGAACAAATAGAAATAACCAGAACTTATTTAACCTTCTCAGCTACCTATGATTTCACAATGTCTTTCTCTAGGGCTAGGTATAGTTAATGCTGTTTCTTTAGGGACAAGGTTCTAGGCAGAAACTTTGCCTTTTATTTTTCTCTTTGTTTTCTAAAACAACAAACCAACTCAACTTTAATGGGAAGTGAAGGAAAAAAGAGAACGTTTCAAACGAACATTTCCTGCCATAATTTTATTTAATGGCAACGTATTTGATTTCTTTTGTTACAGGCAGTCACACAATTCACACACTCAAGGTCCAAATCGAAGCCACAGTGAAAAGGAGATACTATATTTATATTTTGTAAGAACGGGGCTTATGGTATGATGAAATGAAAAGATCTATAGTGCTTAAAACAAACAAACAACAACAACAACGAAGGCAAATAAGAATATTCCCAAGGCTCCAGGGGGAAAAGCTGAGCTAATAAAAATGAAATTAGAAAGATGTCATTGTGATAGGTACGGTGTCTCATAGATTTGATCCTCAAAGTGTTGAATGTTGGAAGGAAAACTACCAGTCCTGGGCCAGTGTAAAAATTGAAAAACTTTTTAGGGGGGCGCCTGGGTGGCGCAGTCGGTTAAGCGTCGACTTCAACCAGGTCACGATCTCACGGTCCGTGAGTTCGAGCCCCGCGTCGGGCTCTGGGCTGATGGCTCAGAGCCTGGAGCCTGTTTCCGATTCTGTGTCTCCCTCTCTCTCTGCCCCTCGCCCGTTCATGCTCTGTCTCTCTCTGTCCCAAAAATAAATAAACGTTGAAAAAAAAATTGAAAAACTTTTTAGTAATGTTACCTATTTTGCTAATGAAGAGAAACACCAGACTCACCAAGGAGGAGAAGTATCCTTTGAATAGCAACCAAGTAATTATTACCTTTTGTGAAATCAGCTCTCATTGCAACCAGGAAACCCTAAATTAAAAGGCTGGAACAGACATTTTGGCTTTGTGGTCTCCAAAGGGATACAGCTATATCCAAAATAAATAAATAAATAAATGAATAAATAAATAGTAACCAGGACTAGCTACAGGAGAAAATCTTAGGTCACAAGTAGTTAGAATGCACCTGACAAAGGCACATTAAAAACAAACAAACAAAAAATCCAAAAACCTATAAATTAATTGTTTCAACAATTAGATATTTAATAGTACAAAAAGCAAACAACTCTTCTGTATTACTTTGCTAGGGTTGCCATGACAAAATGCTAAGACTTGATGGCTTAAACAACAGAAATTTATTTTATCACAGTTCGAGCAGCCGGAAGTCCAGA
This sequence comes from Puma concolor, assembly GCF_028749965.1. Lineage (NCBI taxonomy): Eukaryota > Metazoa > Chordata > Mammalia > Carnivora > Felidae > Puma > Puma concolor. The sequence continues at coordinate 88,041,200 of NC_141671.1, read as the reverse complement.
ATTAAGGTGCTGGGAGGGTTGGAGTCTCCTGAAGGATCTCTCCTTGGCTTGCAGATGGCCACATTCTTGCTGCCTCTTCACATGATCATTCATTTGTAGGTGTCCTTGTTGTCTCTTTTTCCTTCTCCATCTTTCTCCTCCTCCTCCTTCTTGTTTTTCTTGTTAAGATTTTATTTTTAAGTAATCTCTACACCCAATGTGGGGGCTTAAATTTATAACCCTGAGATCAGGAGTTACATGCTCTATTGACTGAGCCAGCCAGATGCCCTTCTTTGCCTTTTTATGAGGACACTAGTCACATTGGATTAGAGCCACACCTTAGTAGCCTCATTTTAACTTAATCACCTCTTTAAGGACCTTACGTCCAAACATGGTTATATCTGAGGTACTAGAAAATATAATTACTGGGACTTCAATGTATACATTTGGGGGGCGCCTGGGTGGCTCAGTTGGTTAGGAGACCGACTTTGGCTCAGGTCGTTATCTCGCGGTTTGTGAGTTTGACCCCGGCGTCGGGCTCTGTGCTGACAGCTCAGAGCTTGGAGCCTGCTTCAGATTCTGTGTCTCCCCCTCTCTCTACCCCTCCCCTGCTCGCATTCTGTGTTCTCTGTCTCTCAATAATAAGTAAACGTTAAAAAAAATTTATCAATGTATACATTTGGGGGAAACATAATTCAGGTCATAACAAATTCTCTCCCCAAAAGATAAGGAAGGCTGCTTTCATAATAAATCATTTGACAACCGAATCATTTCCCCCTCCTAACTCCCAATTACTAACTTTCTAGATTTCCAAGAAATCTAGAAATTAGGTTTCAGAAACTTTATAAACTTGCTAAGAACATTTAAAAAAGAACAATTTGTATGGGAAAGTAAACCATAACTGCTATAGAATGGAGACAGCCTTTACTCAGATGATTGCGCGCCGTGTTTTTATACAACAAAGAGAATGCTTTTGTGCTTTATTTTTTTTTCAACGTTTATTTATTTTTGGGACAGAGAGAGACAGAGCATGAACGGGGGAGGGGCAGAGAGAGGGAGACACAGAATCGGAAACAGGCTCCAGGCTCTGAGCCATCAGCCCAGAGCCCGACGCGGGGCTGGAACTCAGGGACCGCGAGATCGTGACCTGGCTGAAGTCGGACGCTTAACCGACTGCGCCACCCAGGCGCCCCTTTTTTTTTTTTTTTTCTTTTTTTGCTTTTGTGCTTTAAAGAACAGCCTAAAAAATGTTAAGAAAGTATGGGTAGGCACTGGGACTCTTAATGCCTCCTCAGCATGCACTACACCCACTCCATATTGCGCAGCAGCAAGCACTTTGGAAGACCAACAGAGTTCAGGAGAGAAGTTCCATGAGGTCCTGTCCAGTCCAACTTCTGTCTTCCAGGACTTGTTCACTTTACAGTGACTGGTTCAGAAATGGACACATCAACTAATTTGGTCCAAGCAGAATGAAGTGCAACATTTTTGATTGCTGGGAAAAGGGAAATTCTCTTTCTAACTGGACAATGTACTGTGTGAAAATGATAAAGCTACAAGTAGCTATTTTGTGATAACGGGGGAATGTAAGTCTAAGAATGAAGCTTTTCTCGGAAGAAAAAGGAACTGATAGAATTGTAAGGAAACTGAATTAGATTTGATCAGACTGTACCCTAAGTCCCTCACCTCTGGACTCCTAAATTATGTAAGCTAATAAATTCCTTTTACTGTTACTTTTTAAAATTCTGTTGTTTACAACCAAAACAGTATTTACTAATATACCTTCCAGCTTCCAACTAACAAGCCAAGTACCATTTGTTTGCCTTTAAAAGAATATTGTTGGGGGTGCCTGGGTGACTCAATTGGTTGAGCATCTGACTCTGCATTTCAGCTCAGGTCATGACCCCAGGGTTGTTGGACTGAGCCCCATATGGGCTCTGCACTGAGTGTGGAGACTGCTTGAGATTCTCCCTCTCTCTGTCTCTGTCTCTGTCTCCCTCTCCCCCCCACCCCCACTCATGATCTCTGTCTCTGTTTCTCTCTAAAATAAAAGAAAATTGTAATCCAAGAAAAACTGTAATTTTAAAAAGTAAAATTTGGCCAGATAATTGTGGCTATATAAACAACTAAGGGTTCTAGAACTAAAATCTAGAATCAGTAGTGAATCAACATTTGGGAAAATGATTTCATTCCTTCTCCCCCTATGTTTCTTTCATTCATACTAATATCCAATTCCAAGAAGCATGATGAATATTAGTAAGGTAATAACTATACAGTACTTTGATTTCTGATTTAGAGAGTAATATCAAGTACATCATCATATATAAAAGCAAATATTGTGTCAAACAAGGTTAACCATTGGATTGAAACCATCCATTTCACTTTCTCTCATTAGTCACATTGAAAACTAACTAGTTGTGAAATAAGGTTAATGAAGTAGAAACATACAGTCTGATAATCAAGTCCAGAAACAAAAGATGCATGTAGTAGTCCCCCCTCCAGGAAAATTAAAAATTAAATAATTTCTTCTAGGATCGAGATTGGCTGCTGGCCATTACCAGCAAAAGAAATATTTCTGAAAGCATGAAATTAAATTCTATAGCACATAAAAATAAAGACATTCTATTTTTTTAAATGACAGTAGTGATTCTTGCGCTCATAATTTAAAAGCAAAGAAACTCTAGAAAAGCGAGATTCAAGGCATAGCGATAAATGAGAGCCCTCAGGAGTTAGGAAGTATTTCCTATATTGTCATTTCACAAGTTACTATTTCTTTCTTGTTTGAGTGAAGACCTTTGCAGTGAAGATCTTTGTAGAGATGGTCATTGTCAAGATACAGACAACCTTCTAATGGAAATCATGTGACTTTGTACTTTCTTAGTTTAATTCAGTCTGATTTCTTTTACTTTTCAGGATATTTCTTAATTTCATACTTACAAAGAGGTATATGGAAAGTATTCATAACTCTCACATTGTCTACTTATAGGGATTCCTACACACTTATTTAAAAAAATGATACATCAGTTTTTCCGGTTCCCCAAAAGTATAGATGAACGCAAGGCATCAGTCAATGCCTAATGTCCCGCTGCAATTTAAAGGAGCCGAAGTAGAAAGGGAGGAAGCAGTGAGCTCTCACAGGGCACAGGGAACAGGGCACAGAGCACATCCTGGATGAGTTGAGAGGAATCAACTCTCAGATGGTCTGATTTGTCCAAAAATTGTTTACATGTATTTACAGAATTTAGATTCTTGAAAACTTATCCCACCAATTACACACAACAGTTTAATGCCTTGCCCCCAGCTTTACTGGGATATAACTGAAGCGTAACACTACGCAAGCTTAAGGTGTACAACGCTTACCAGAGAAGTTAGTTGACACATCCATCAACTCACGTAGTGACAATTTGTGTGTGTGTGTGTGTGTGTGTGTGTGGTGAGAAGTTTCAAGACATACTCTGTTAGCAACTTTCAAATATATAATACAGTTAAATACTTTTGTAAGTACTCCAGTTTGATACCATTTCATAGTTGGGAAAAAATGATGGGCTTGCTTTAAGGTACTCTACTTTCTTCATTAATGAGAAGAATTAATCCCTCTATAATACCTAAAATTTCCAGGTCCTTCTAGTGCTGTTTCTTCTTTTTTAAAAATATTTATTTATTTTTGAGAGAGAGATAGACAGAGCATGAGCAGGGGAAGGGCAGAGAGAGAGGGAGACATAGAACCCAAAGCAGGCTCCAGGCTCTGACCTGTCAGCACAGAGCCCGATGTTGGGCTTGAATTAATGAACTATGAGATCATGACCTGAGCCAAAGACAGACGCTTAACATACTGAGCCGCCCAGATGCCCCTAGTGTTGTTTCTAACTAGATTTCTATGGTTTGCCCAGAAGATACCCAGATGAAGTTTGCCTATATTCTGGGAGGAAAAGCTCAGCTTTCACTGAACCTCACATGCAGGAATGAAAACACTTTTCATATTCATGCTCTTCAGGTGTTGCTTTTAACGCATTTTTAGCAACATTCTTCTGAAAGGCCATAATTCTCCACTTACAACTCTATCAACTGAATGGGCAGTAATATTAAATTGTTTGTACTTGGCAGAACATTCATAAGCAAAACACAGCAAATCATTGTCTAAAAAGACAGTACCTAGTGACTTAGGGTCCTGTGACCCTAAGTAGATCAGCACATAGATAAGTCTCAATGCAGTCCCTTCACCTTAAACGTTAGTGGCTAGATGGAAGATTGCATTAGGATAGTTTATGGAAGTATAATTATGCAAAATTATTCACTCTCACTCCATGGACTCATTTATTCAAGCAATACTTACTGAATAGCTGGTATGGAACAGGACCTAGGCCTCCAAAGATGAACAAAACAGACATAGCCCTACTACCCCCTCCCTGCTTATACCCCTGCCCCCTCCCCTGGCTTTTGACCCAATGAGAGAGACAGGGAGTGAAGCAAGCACTTAAACTCTCTGTGAGGAGTGCCACAGGGCTACCAGATGCCTGTGGAAGGGACTTCCATGTGTAAATCTAGGTCACTATTCAAATCTGAACCTCAGGGATCAGGTCTGGGCTGAATTTTCAGACTTGGGTATCACCAGCGTATGCAGTGTGTAATAATCAAAACCATGACAGAGGAAGAGATGACCCATAGAAGGGCCAATTCCCAAGCACAGAATCAGACTTCAAAAGACAGACTCCCTCCCCATGGTTTCTCAAAACATAATGCTGATCTCACCCTAAGTAAAGATGGGAACAGTTCCGATGGCACTAAATATATCTCTAAAATGTCTTCCATTGACTCTGGCCTCAGGTGGGCCTGTGAATAGGAGTGCCCTCTGATCTGTGTTTGAATGCTTCTCAATTTCATCCCTAATTTGATACTTATATATTTTTTTCAAGATTGCCATTGTCTTCTACCTCAAATTATGGAGCTGGAGATATCCTTTTATGATGAGAAGCAGGTTCTGGTGATTAAAAATAGTTTCCAAGCTCACAGTGAGCTCTTGATTATGTAACACCATTGTATTAGATGGTTGCTTCCTGGAGAAATAAAAGGGTACATTATTCCTTAGGTCCAAAATATCCTAGTTGGAACTCAAAGCTCATGAGAGAAGGGGATAGTGAATCTGTGTATAACTAAATTCTGTTCACAGCTTTGTGTAGCAGGTCTCTTGAGAATGTAGGGGAGTTTTGTTATGCATAACTTTGTCAAGTGAACTAGCTGCAGATGTGCTATGGGACCATTTACAGTGCAGTGCCTCAAGTAGGAAGGCAAGACTGATGTCTTTACCGGATAAAATCTTTAAGGAAGGCTAGTCCCCTTAAAGTATGTCTGCAGTTGATCTGATACCAGGCAAACAATTTCACTTCACCTTAGGCAGCAAAGACAAGAAAGTAAAGTGTAATTTCTCACATTCTCTTTGATAGATTTTCTTCTCTTTCTGTTAAAATGAGACTATCTTCTTCAGACATTGCAATATACTTTGGGGGGTGGGGAAAAATTTCTGCTAATAAATATTCCACAATGGCCTGACCCATGAAATGAGACTCATCTTGAAGTAAAAGTTACCCTAAGGATAGCACGCTATCAAGTTTATTCAGAGCAGTTAAGCCCCAAGGAAAGCAGGGCTTTCTTCCTTTTCCTTTAGTCTAAATTTAACATCTATTTTAGCCCCCAAATGACTTCAGGTTAAAACATCTTCTTGCTGTTACCAAGTGTGCTATCTTTGGTAATCCTACATCCAAAATATTAATTAGCATTCTCTTTGGTATCTGAAAATCTAAATTACAGAATCACACCTTTCCTTTTTGTAGCCACACTGGTAACGATAATTAATAAGTGCTATCAGTGGCATAGCTCAAAACTCAAGATGAATGAAATATTATAAAATTTCAAAACCTGAAACAGGAACGAAGTGGAAGTTGCTAGAATGTTATCTTACCTCTACCCCCAATCCTACGGAATTACGTGTGCCTTTTATTATCATTATTGTTGCCAGGCCAGCTCCACACTGCTCAAGCATAGAGAGGTTGTAGTTGTTCACAGACCTGGGGTATTCCGGAAAGAAGTGGTCAGCCTTTCTATAGTGTGCTGCTGCTGCAGGTAGAAAGCAGGTTGATTGTCGGTGGCTCGTGGATTAGGTGCTTCTGCTGTGCTGTTGAGTTCTTTCAATCCAGCTTACATGCAGCTGCCAGAATAAATCTCCTGCTCTGTCATTCCCCTTCTCAAAATCCTCCTTGCCCCATCCAATGTGGTGACTGTAGTCCAGGTCAGGCATCCAAGGTGCTACGCCCTCTAACGCCACTGCCCTAATTTCACACACTCTGAGGCTCAGTTGGAAACACGGTCCACGCCTCACACGTCCCTCACCGCCAGCTTTTTTTCACATTGTTCTATTTGGAATGCTGAATCGTCCTGACCTCCAGCCCCAATTCCCACACTTTAAAAATCCAGGTCTGCAAAAAATACTACTTTCTTTACAATGACTTCTTGGTCCCTGATTGCATCTACTGAATTTTCATGGTATTTTATCTGCAAGTCTCTAATTTGTACCATTTTCTATCCTGTCTCATGATTATTGGATACGTCTTATCTCTCCACAAAAGAACAAGGTCCAGGTGAACAGAAATGATCTTTCACTCTATAAGTATAATTATTAAAAATTCAGGCAAAGAAAGGTTTGCTTAAATTTTTTTTTTTTTAATGTTTATTTATTTTTGAGAGAGACAGAGACAGAATGTGAGTGGGTTAGGGGCAGAGAGAGAGGGAGACACAGAATCCAAAGCAGGCTCCAGGCTCCGGGGCTCGAACTCACAAGCTGCGAGATCATGACCTGAGCCGAAGTTGGACGCTTAATTGACTGAGCCCCCCAGGTGCCTCGAAAGATTTGCTTTTGATGGGACTCACAGCTGTGTTTTTTTCCTAGAAATGTCCATATTTCAGTAAGGTTTATTCTTGGTTCTGCTGATGACTGTGAATAAGTTTTGCTTGATGTTGATACTACAGACCTGATTTGAGGCGATTGAATGTCTGCCTTCTTAGTGAAAGGAGAGTACTTTTTCAAGAAGGGTTATACCGAGAAGGCGTTTGTTCTAAGCTTTAAAATATGTAACCATTTTGAGTTGAAGGCATCATGGAATGATTTTTAAGTCAGTATTGTACTTTTACTCTCAAAATGTTCCATTGTGGTTTTCAATACTTTTATTGTCTGTCTTAAATGCTATATTACATGTCATCTAAATTAGTACTCATGTTCCTCATTAAAACAAATGCACTCTGGTGGTGGCAGAATTAATTCAGTTTAACAAAATACATGGAGTACTGACTGTGTTAGATGATCACAGAGAATTATCATAATGAAAGCAGTCTAGTTGCTCAAGTAGCTCAAAATCCAACAGCCCAAGTTTTAAGCCACAGTCACAAAGAAGCAGTTAGAGAACATTTTGTTGGGATTTGTGTGCAAAGAGTCAGAATAAAGACATCAGATTTGTTTAAACATTCACTTATATATACCACTAAAGTGTTTTCTTTTTTCTTATCTTAATGTTTCCTCAACCCTACTGCAAAATACATAATTGGAAGAAGATGTATCTTGGGCTATACAAACTTGTTATCATCTGAGATTTCCCAAAGTCTCTCCAGCCTCAGGAATACTTAACTGTCCTCAGAGGGTCAATGAAGTTATCAAGAACCACAGAATAAGGGGTGTCTGGGTGGCTCAGCTGGTTAAACATCCGACTTGGTTTTGGCTCAGGTCATGAACTCACTGTTTGTGAGTTCGAGACTCTCATAAGGCTCTGTGCTGACATTGCAAAGCCTGCTTGGGATTCTCTCTCTCTCTCCCTCTCTTTTTGTCCCTCCTCCACATGTGCCTGCACTCTGTCTCAAAAATAAATAAATAAACTTAAAAAAAAAAGAACCCCGAAACAAGTAGACTTCACAGCACATTTCCATAGCTTGATTGATTATGCCATGTCATTTTTACTGAAAGCAAAATGATTTGAAAAATCCAGCAGTCTGAGTCTGTTTTTGATGCACTATAGAGCACTCATACTTTATCCGACTCAATGCTGGAACTTTTTGATGATTATTTATTCATGTTTTGATTACTTGGGTTTTGATGGTGGTTGCTGACTGGCTTCTATCCTCCAAAATCTCCAGAACTCTATGGAACTATTAAAATCAAATAACTTTGGACACAGGAAGGACTTGGTGATCTATCCAACCCTAATTTCTCATTCTCTATAGAAGAATCTGAGACCTAGAGTGGTTAATTGCCCCCCATCAGTTAGTAATTTACAGTGACTAGAACCTGAATTTTCACACTTCTGGCCTGGTGATTGATCAGCCTACTATGAAAAGCAGTTAGAAAGAATTCTAGTTCTCATCAACTTTGTGAGGTCTATGGTGAGTTAAACATGATTTTTAATGAAGGACTAGCCTTCGATTAATTGCACATGTGCTGCTCATCTTCAACACTTTTTCTTCCCAACATAAATGTTTCTTTGAAGGATTGTCTTTGTAGTTGTCTCTAAAACTAATTTTCCCTTCGGTGCTCTTTATCCCATGTTCAGTGGTGCCTTTACCTTTATCTCTGATGTGAAACCATATCAAATGCACTTTTTCCCCCTAAAATATTAACTATATCTCAGCCCCTAAATATCTTTTATCTAGAATGGCTGTGATATCTTCAAAGAATTCCTGCAGATTAGTTATGCAAGCCTGAATCCATCATGGCCAGCATTCATCAAGTGATGCTTTAGCACTCCATGGGTGATGATTGTTTGACCACCCCCCTGGGGTCTTGCTCATTTCAATTAGCACCTGAAGGATGGAGAGAGAAGAAATCTTCACTCTGGGTGCTACCAGTGGCAAATGTCCATATTACTTTTAGATCTATGAAGAAGTCTTACTTCTGCCTTTAGGTTTAAGATCAGTAATTATCTGCCTCCTGAAACTTAGTTTGTTCTCAGAAAATGCACCAACATTTTAGTATTTCTATATTTCTAGTATTTCTATATCACACAGTTGACATTACTTATTCTTTTCTTTTGCTTTACAATAAAAATGAGGATAATAGGTACTTGTACAAATGAGAGAAAAGATTGTGCCACTTATCTTACTGGATAAGAAAAAAAAAGGAGAGTTGCTTTATCTCTTACGTGAGAAGGTAATTGTGTTTGTACTGATTGTTACTCTTTGGCCTGTGAATTCTTTGCTCTCTATTTAATTTCTGGAAGAGAGGCATTTGCTTGTAAGATATTTTATATTTCATTATGAAATAATGAGAGAGCTAAAGCAAGCCTGATTAAATTACAGCTATCCAAAGATAGAGAAATTTTAGTTCCAAATTTAGTGTTGTACAATAGGGCTTGTCAATTAATAGCAATAAAAGTGGCTGGAGCGGACCCACGAGCATATTTAGCTGGCTCCTGAATGCATTTTTTGAAATAAATTTAAAATTCATTTTATCATTTTATAATAATAATAAAAAAATCCTTTCACCAAGTAGTAATGCTCTTTTATAGTAACATGGAAAATAATGAGAAGATACATAAAATAGAAATATAAAGATATCCCTTTAGCTTCTTTCTGCAACAAAGTGGCATTACAGAATTAATTTATTCCTCTTTAAATGTAGTTCCAAAAGAGGAAAAGCAAAGGATATTTACTATATACCTTATGCATCAAGAAAATGTTCTTTTATTTTCATCAAATTAGCCTCTTCTTAGGAAGTATAGACATTGAAACTAGATTATAAAGATATGGCCCCTCATGTTTTCCTTTACAGTTTCCCAGTGTGTCATTTTTGTGTTTAAATTAGAAGCACCTTTTACATTTGGTATATAAAAGGTAACAAGCCTCACCAATACGTTCCAGTGTTGACTGCATACTAAATAATAGAGCAGATTAAAAGTGTCTTGAGTTGTCTACAAACCAGTAGAAAAATAAGATACATTTTAAAAAGGGAAATTGGAATGGTCTTGGGAATCATGTTTTTTTAAAACATATTTCTGAACCCTATATAAGAGGCACCATGTTAGGCCACTTAGGTAAGGGTACAGAGCTGCATGGTCTACAGCAGCCCCTGCCATTTATAAACTCACATCTAATGAAATATGGCAAATTATTTCTCTGCTGCTCAAAATCAGCAATTTTACTATGTCACTCCAATTAGAAGTCAAAACCTGGGGCACCTGAGTGGGTTGAGTGTCCAACTTCGCTCACGTCACGATCTCACAGATCATGGGTTCAAGGCCCGCATCAGGCTCTGTGCTGACAGCTCAGAGCCTGGAGCCTGCTTTGGATTCTGTGTCTCCCTCTCTCTCTGCCCCTCCCCCAGTCACGCTCTGTCTCTGTCTGTCAAAATTTAAAAAATGTAAAAAAAAAAATGAAAAAAAATTCAAATCCTTATGGTGAGCTGGTAATCTCTAAAATTTAACAGAATAGGCACCTCTCACCCCCTTCCCATTGTTGCCACCTCCCCCATGTGCTTTTTCAACACACGTTTTCTCACTGTTGCTCTGGAAAGTCTGCCTCAGGGCTTTTGCACGTCTGCTTAGAAGCTATCTCTGATATCCACAAGGACAGCTCCTTCACTTCATTCTAATCCTGAGTCAAAACTCCCCACAGGTTTTCTTTGACAACCTTCTCTAAAATTAAACCCATCTCCATACCTCATATTTTCTTACATATTTACATTCTCTAGGATTTATTGCTACGCAACATACTATATATTGCAGTTATTAATTTTTTACATTGTCCATTTTCAAATAGATTACAAAATCTTTGATCTTGGGAAATTTTGTCTTCTACATTCCCTACTATGTGACTGAAACACTGCCTACCACACTCTAGGTGCTCAGTAAATATCTGCTTAATGAATGAATACATAATAAGCCAAAAACATGTGTCCACTAATAGCTATGACATAATAAAAAACATTATAAATAGTATAATCAGAAAATGGGTATTGTCCTTAAATCATGGGATTCTACAGATGGACTTTGCAAGTGGAATTATTTTAATCTCTGTTGTATTTTCTGTACAATGGGTTTATGTGGTTAATAAAGTACGTCATTTCTTCCATAAATACTAATGATAGAGTGCTATAATGTCTTTAGATTTTTTTAATTTTAAAGAGAAACTAGGAATATGTCTCTTCTTCTCTGAGAGTAATTATGAAAATACACCAATTGCTATGAATAATTCCACTTTAAATATGCAATGTTTGATAATAGATCTCAAATATGAAATTAATTTCTTCTTTTCTAATCAACCTCTTCCTATTTGGAGTCTTAATAGCTGAAATAACAGAGATCCATTGTGTTTTTAATCAAATTAGCAGGCAGATTTCCTCCTTTATTGCCCTTCCATAAAAATCTATTTAGCATAAAATAAGGATGCTGTAACATTTTCAGGCAATATTTGATTATGTACAGACTTAAATGCTTCCAATTCTAACCAATTATTGGAGGGTGCATCTAATTATATCTTCACTTCTAATTCAGCAATCTGTTTTTCCAGTTGTTTCAATCTGGCATATCACTCTTTTCTCCTCTCAGCAGAAAAAAAAGATATAATAGACCTACATAGCATTGATCAAGCAATTTCCCTAAATGAATAACTGGTGTTCTTTATAGGCAACACTGGAAGCTGCAAACAAATATCATCATTCGTTCAACTAATTGGGAAAAACATATCACTAAGGAAGAAAGAGGATTTAGAAACTCACTTTCCACAAAAATGAGAGTGACAGATAATACAGGTTGCTGTTAATGAGTGTGTGTATGTGCCTTTGTGTGATAACACAGCCAGGTGAGAGTATTGAAGGGGTTAGAGGTAAACAGCACACCCAACTTAGACAGGAAGAGCACACTGATTAAGGGGTACAGTTCACTATTTATCTGGAAAGCCTTACCTCTACCCTCAGTAAGTTGGGGCTTTCTGAGACAGGTGCAAAACCAGAATTCACTGTTGCCAACTAGCAAAAAGCAAAGCAGATGGGTGGAGTTGAGTGGGGAGGGGGAATCTGCTTAAGTTATTTCACTGCCCTTTCATTGCCCTCTGTCATATGGCCCCTTGCTAGTTTTTAACAAGGCAATGTGATTCTCACTTATCTTCTTGATCCAAAAGACACATGGCTCAGCCATCTTGTCTAAAATTTCAATCCACTCACCAGATTCATATCTTTATATTTTAAAATAATCTTATTGAACAAATACTGTCTGACAGTTGGCGAATGGCCCTGCGCTCAGCACAGACATACCCTAAGGATATGATATGTCTGAGGGTGGCAAGTTGAGGCTTGGGGACAGGGTGTACTCAAAAGCAAGAAAGAAGATAGGCAGAGCAGGAGGGAGGGAAGGGGAACAGGGACGGAAATGAAGGAAGGAAGAGAGGAAGAAAAAGAGGGAGGGAAGAAGGAAGGAAAGTAAGAACTACATGACTGATCTCCTTGTCTAACCATTAATTTTCAACTTATTGGGGTATCATCCTTACTCTCTGGCCATACTTAAATGCTTACAGTTTTGTAAGTACACTGAAACAGTTCCTGTTACATGGCCTTTTCTCATTTTCTTCTCTCCAACTGGAGAATGTTGTAGGTAACATTCCCTAAACCTCCAGACCTTTCCTGACCACTCCTTGCTTGATGCCTACACTATCCACTCTCCACTGTTTCTATCTTAACAAGTGAAATACATTTGCCAAGTATTAGTTTGCATGTGTACTCTCCTTCCTTGGGCAAGAAACAACTTGAGGCAAGAAGCTAGATCTTTATGTTCTTGTTTTTCCAGTAGCTCACACAGTGCCTGGCAAATACTATCCACTCAGTGAATGCTGAGTGAATAACGCCTGTAAAGAAATCTCGCAACTTCTCTGAAATTCTCTCCCATTGTATAGGTGAATGAAATACTAGCAAAGGTAACATTTGTGAGGGCTTCTGTGTTCGTCAGGACTGAGTTGAGCAGTTACATTCAGTATGTCATTACATCCTCATAACTAACTTGCCAAATAAATGGCCTTTATCACTTGCATTTTCTAGGCATGTAACTTAGGTGTACAGATGCTGAGGAACTTGACCAAGGTCATGCAATTACAAAAAAATGCATGAAATTAGATCAGGAGGTGATGTAGTACATAAGAAGTCTTTGGGGTTAACATACTCTTAGTGTCATTTCTAGCTGTGACATTGACTGTTTATGCCATTTAGGAAAGGACCCAAAACTTGACTATATTCAATTTCCCTCTTTCTGAAATTCAGGCAAAATACCACTTTGTCAAAATCACAGAACGTCTGTGAGGTCATATAACTTAATCTATGTGAAAATATTCTTTAAAATCATATGTTGCTATGATTTTAGGTTTATTATTATGATAACTTGATGATACTATATGTTCTCCCCATAGCTATGCTCTTTCTTAGGTAAAAATTAGTTTAAGAAGAAAATAATAGCAATAATGAGAAACCCATATTAGCACAATACACAGTGATAGAGTGCTAATATGTAAATATTATTCCCCACACATAGTATGTGTATTTTAATGAGATTTCTGAGGATGCCCAAGCAAAATAATGTATCTTGATCCTTCTGGTAGCTATTTTTTTTTCTGTAATAAGACAATCTCTGATTTAGGATCAGATTCATTTGGTCGTATTATGTTCATTAAAGATGAACCTTTAAGTAGCTCCTAATTCAAGTCTCTTTTGACCTTGATTATTTTCCTTTCTTATAGATCTTCTGGGATTTGGTCTTTTGTTCACTTTGGCAAAGTGCAGCCTGCTTTCTCTCTCAGACTACTTTAGATTGGACGCTGACATAGTCCAGCTTTTACTGGTCATTGCTCTTATTTATAACTTGATCATGTTTCATTTTTTCTCTATTTATGGCCAGAAGGAAGATAATTTAAATACTTCTATCACAGATTAATCTTGCCTTTGATATCACTTGTTAATATAAGAAAAAGCTGTACAAATGAATTTAGGAACTAGAAACTTGCCTTAGGACTAGAAAATTCTACCAGGATAGATTTTTTTGTGCCATCATCCTATACTCAGTTTCATCTCTGAAATCACTATTTTTTAAAGGATTTTATAGCTTCTTAGGCAAGTTTATGAGCAGAATACCCATGTGCATAAGCTGTTTGCCTTACCCCTGCCATTAAAATGTCCTTTTACAGATAAAGATATATTAGTTAGATGTGTTTGGACTAATTAATCCCTACAGAAGGAGTGGAATGTAAAGTGAATGAGGGATAAGGTTAGAATTGGGAGAGGTATGTCCAGCAGACAGGGATAAGGAGGTTATGGTTTATAATAAAAGTAACCAAGTCATAGCCAGCTATATCTCAGAGAAGACAACCAGGATCTAGAGAGGAAGTAGTATGTCAAGGACTGGTCTACCACTGTCAAATTCCCCAGATTTCCTGGGTTCTCAGCCTGTAGCACAATTCTAGAGCTCTCTCTGAAAATTCAGAGAGGTAATTCACCATGCTTCCTGTCCCCACCATTCAGGATCACTACATAAAATACAAGCCCCTGAAAAATTTCACCCTTATTTTTCCTTTCACCCTGACACTGCTCTGCTACCCTGCCTTCCCTTCTCTTGACTCAAACCCATGTTTGTCCTAGGTGTCCTCTGACACCCTTTGCTTTTTTGCCTTAGTGTCCTGGCTCTTGCTTGAGACTGCTCTCTCTCATGCACTCCATCAGCCTCAGAGTCCTGTCTCCTTAGTATCCCTCTACGTTTTATCCTCTACTTTGGATACATTCTTTTTTATAAACTTGATGCTCTGACTCTCCAGGTAGGTTACTTTCATTTTTTTTCTTTTATCTCTTATTTTCCTGCTTCCTATTTGTTTCCAACAATCCTTCAATTCTTTGGTGTTTGACTTTCAGCTTTTTTGTTTAAAAAAATTCTGGCCTGAGGGTAATTGCAGTGTTTATATAGATAACACATCCAACATTATGACCACTTGGTTGCTTAACCACATCATCTCCAATGACCCCAATCTGGATGCTCTGTCAACCATCATTCTCATGGTGACTGACTATGGCCTATAGCTTTACTTCTGAAATCTTATACTGCCCTCTTTCTCAGTTCATGACTTCCACTGTACATGCTATTGAATTTACTTGATCTATAAACTTTCTAATTGCTTTGGCATCCTCTTCTATTTACTGCATTCTCTTACCTTGACATTATGTCACTAAAACTTTCAACTCCCTTACACCCTGATCCTGGGTCAATCCAACTTTCTCTCATTTCTGGCATTTGGACTACTGAGAAAATCAAGCAACTAAATGGCCTGGCGTCAATATGAATTCATTGTTCCTAACTAAACTGGGCCCTCAACAACTTGACAAAAAAATCCCTAGCTCATCCATTCCTCAGAGTGGCTCTTTCATAACTTTCAGAACTTTCCTAAAGCCTCTGTGATTTAATCCTCTCTTCACAGCAGAAGCGATTGCCTTCTACTTCAAACAGAATATAAAATGCAGAAAATGGGAAATCCCTCAATATTCCTCATTTAAAGTTACCAAGTTATCTGCAGGTATGTTCATCATTACCATGTTTCCTTCAGTCATTGGGAAAGATACTTTCCTCCAGACCCCATCACTTCTGGCTTCCTTAAGAATTTGAATTAATCAACTATCCCTTTGCTTATATTATCAGTGTTTTTCCTCTTTACTGGATCTCTCTCACCTTAAATATAAAATAAATAAGAAAATAATATTCTCTACTTATGTCTCTGTTATTCATGATCATATTAATCTCCTTCTTATCAAAGTAAAAAATTACTTATATTTACCATCTCTACTTTCACAGCTCCCACCTAATCTTTCATCTGGTTTTTGTCTTGCTGTTTCACTGAAATTGTGCTGGTCATGATTAGTAACAATTGATTCAATACTAAATCCAAAGCAC
This sequence comes from Puma concolor, assembly GCF_028749965.1. Classification (NCBI taxonomy): domain Eukaryota; kingdom Metazoa; phylum Chordata; class Mammalia; order Carnivora; family Felidae; genus Puma; species Puma concolor. The sequence goes on along the minus strand of NC_141671.1, from coordinate 88,025,280 downwards.
ATTATTTCATATATATCTTACTTGAATTTTTCTGTCATATTGATAATTACTTCCTCTATTTCTTATATTAAAAAAGATTAATTGAGATATAACTGACATATAACATGTTGGCTTCAGGCATACAACATGATGATTAAATATATGTATATATTGCAAAATGATCACCACAATAAGTAGTTAGTATTTATCACCTCACATAGTAATATTATTTTTTTTTAATTTTTATGAAAAAAATATTAGTGCTTATTTACTTTTGGGAGAGAGAGAGAGAGAGTAGAAGAGGGGCAGAAATAGAAGAGAGAGAGAATCCCAAGCAGGCTCTGTGATGTTAGCACAGAGCCCAACATGGGTCTTGATTCCACAAACCGTGAGATCATGACCTGAGCTGAAATCTCTAGAGTCAGATGCTTAACTGACTGAGCCACCCAGGTGACTTCATAGTAATACTATTTTTTTTTTCAGTGAGGAATACTTTTAAGATCTACTCATTAACTTTCAAATGTACAATATTTCAAATGTACAATACAACATTATTAACCATAGTCACAATACTGTACAATACATCCCCAGGACTTATTTTGTAAGTTTGTACCTTTTGATCACCTTCATCCATTTTGCCCACCATCCACCCCCATCTCTAGTAACCTCCAATCTGTTCTTTATATCTATGAGTTCAGGGTTTTTGGGGCTGGGGGGTGGGTGTTAAGTTCCACATGTAAATGATATCATATGGTATTTTTCTTTCTCTGACTTTTTTTACCTAGCATAATTCACTCAAGTTTCATCCATATTATTGCAAATGGTAGGATTTCCTTCTTGTTTATAGCTGAATAATGTTCCATTGTGTATATATACAGTGTGTGTATACATCATATCTGTATCTCTATATCTATCTATATCTATATCTATCTACACACACACATTTTCTTTATGCATTCATCCATAAGTGGACACTTAGGTTGCTTCCACATCTTGGTTATTGTAAATAATGCTGCAATGAACATGGGGTACAGATGTCTTTTCAAGTTAGTATTTTTGCTTCCTTCAGGTAAATACCCAGAAGTGGAACTACTGGATCATATGGCCATTCTATTTTTAATTTTTGGGGAAACCTCCATATTATTTTCAATATGGCTGCACCAATTTACATTGGTGCATTACACCCATCAACAGTGCACAAGGGTTCCCTTTTCTGCACATCCTCACCAACACTTGTCATTTCTTGCCATTTGATAACAGCCATTCTAACAGGTATGGGGTGATATCTCACTGTGGTTTTGATTTGCATTTCCCTGATTATTAGTGATGTTAAACACCTTTTCATGTATCTGTTGGCCATCTGTATGTCTTCCATGCAAAAATGTCTATTCAGATCCTTGGCCCATTTTTTAAATTAGATTGTTTTTTACTATTATGTTGCACTATTAGGGATTTACCCAAAGAATACAAAAAAATACTAATTCAAAGGGATACATGCACCCTGATGTTTAGAGCAGCATTATCTACAATTATGAAAACAGCCCAAATGTCCATCAACTGATGAATGGATGAAGAAGATGTGGTATATATGTACAATGGAATATTATTCTGCCTTAAAAAAAGAATGAAATCTTGCCATTTGTAATGACATGGATGAAGCTGGAGAGTATTATGCTAAGTGAAGTAAGTCAGTTAGACAAAGAAAAATACCATATGATTTCACTCATATATGGAATTCAAGAAACAAAACAAATAAGCAAAGGTAAAAAAGAGAGAGAAGCAAACCAAAAAACAGACTCTCAACTATAGAGAACAAACTGATGGCTGCAGAGGAGAGGTGGGTGGGGGAGGGGTTAGAGAGGTGATGGGGATTAAGTGGTGAATTTGTTGGGATTAGCACCAGGTGTTGCATTTCTAGTGCTGAATTGCTCTGTTGTACACCTGACACTAATATTACACTACATGTTAACTGATTAGAATTTAAATAAAAAACTTAAAAAAAATGAACCTTTTTCCTTTCTAGCACTATCCTATATCCCTTGTCATAATGTCTTGAAAGGGGAGGTGAAGTTTGTTACTTACTTCCTCATCTTAGTTATTCCTTTTTCCTCTTCAATTTAACTTCAACTCCAACCACTACTGGAACTCCTCCCATTGAGTTCACTAATAACCCCCAATTAGGACATCCAGAGGTGTTTAAACATAGTAGGTTTTTTTTATATTATTTATATACCATTTGGTTTTCTCTTTTAAAGTGCACCACTCCATGGTTTTTAAACACACTTACAGTTGGGCAATCATCACTATAATCAATTTTAAAAGACCTGTACACTGCAACTATAAAAAAAAACTGCAAAACATTCAAGACATAAATAAATAGAAAGATATTTCATGTTCATGAATTGGAAGAAATATTGTGAAAATGCCCATACTATCCAAAGGAATCTACAAATTCAGTGCAATCCCTATCAAGTTCCCAATGACATTTTTCACAGAAATAGAAAAAAAAAAAACCAATTCTAAAATTTGTATGGAACCATAGAAGATCCCAAAAAGCTAAACCAATCTTGAGTAAGAATAACAAGACTGGAGGTATCACGCATCTTGATTTCAAACTATATTACAAAACTCTAATCAAAACAGTATGGTATGGGCATAAAAACAGATATCTAGACTGGTGGTAAAGAATAGGGAGCCCAGAAATAACCCACACATATATGATCAATTGAGGACTAAGGAGATAAGAATATACAATGGGGAAACTACAGTCTCTTCAATAAATGGTGCTGGGAAAACTGGACAAGTTACATGCATGGATGAAACTGGACCACTATCATACCCCATACACAAAAGTTAAGACAAAACAGAACAGGGGCGCCTGGGTGGCTCAGTCAGTTAAGTGTCTGACTTCGGCTCAGGTCACGATCTCATGGCTCCTGGGTTTGAGTCCCATGAATGGCTCTGTGCTGACAGCTCAGAGCCTGCAGCCTGCTTCAGATTCTGTCTCTGGCTCTCTCTGCCCCTCCCCACTTGTGCTCTGTCTCTCTGTCTCTAAAATAAATAAACATTAAAAAAAATTTTTTAAAAGACAAAACAGAACAAATACTTGAATGTAATACTTGATCCATAAAACTCCTAAAAGAAACAGGTGGTAAGCTCCTTGACACTGGTCTTGGAGATGATTTTTTGGATCTGATATCAAAAGCATAGGTAACAAAAGCAAAAATAAACCAGTGGAACCACATCGAACTAAAAAGCTTCTGCATAGTAAAGAAAACCATCAACAAAATGAAAAGGCAACCTAACGAACAGGAGAAAAATATTTGCAAATCATCTATCTAGTAAGGGGTTAATATTAAAAATATATAAAGAACTCATACTCTCTCTCTTTTGATCCTCTGTATACATTTAGGTTCCCTGATCCTGCTCACTCCTGTCTTTCCACCTGTAGTCTACTTAGTCATTGAACTGTTCTTTGTTCCCATTGTGCTCTCTAGATTTCACATTCCATTGTCTCCGAGTGCCTTCATTCATTCCCATGACTATGCCACCCATTTGCTAGTATATGCCCATAGCCTAAGCCTCTTTTCTTGAATTCCATGGTTCTTTATCCAACCATACACTAGGAATGTCTTCCTTGATTTTCTACAGGTACATCAAACTCAACATATGTGAAAACATTTTTTCCATTTTATCTCATTGGATGCTGATGCTCCATTTATGTGCCTGATGCTAGTAAGTGTCTCCAACAACCACCAAACACCAAAACCATAAACTCGAGTCACTCTTGAATTCAAATCCCTGACATTCAGCCAATCTTCACATCCTGCCATTTCTCTCTAATATATTTTTAATCTTTCTACTTCTTTCCAGTATGATTGTAACTATTTTTGTTCAGTTTTATCTTTTGTTTTGATTTGAAGAGGTTTTCTAAATAGGTCCCTATTCATCTTTCATATTATTGCCATAGTAGTCATTTTAAAAATAAAATTTGGAAAAGTTCCAAACTTTTCAGCAAGGCATAAAAGATTCTTCATAATTTGGAAGCTGTTTGCTTCTGCTGTCTTATTTCTACTGCTCTCAAAATATTTTTGGCAGACATTCTTTCTACAGGATTTACCAGCACCTTTCATATGCTAATGAAAAGAAACAGAGGAGACTATGGTAGGCAACTTTTCTGAAACTTACTTGATTATAGAACACTTTTTCTTTTTTCATAGAATAGTTAATAATTTCTTAGAACTAGAACTTTTCCAATATTTGGGAATATGATCTACTAGCCTATATATATTCATGTAGATCTTACCATCAGGATCAATGTTTTTAAAGTATAAGAACCAATAAGAAAAGACACTTCAAAATAAACTAATCATTAAAGCACAGCTTCCATGTTGCATTATAGATAACCTGTCACAAAGATAACACTTTCGGGATAATTTGAAAAGTCTCTTTAATTCTAATCAAAGAAATAAAGTAAACCTATATTTGTCTAGATTTGGCAAAGAAAAACTGATATTGTATAAACTTGAAGTGTTTTATTTTAATTATTACTCAATTCTAAAGTCAATATAGCATATAAAACATTATTTCTGTTACCTTTCAAATGTAACTGCATTTCTGTCAAGATTTTAGGTATATAATGCATGGCATACTTTAGACACCTGAACACTAAAATGGAAGAATATGAACATTCTCAGTGATGAAAATAGCTAAGAAAGCAAAAGACTTGTTGTCTAGCACATATAATGTTAATTTCTAGTCAGTAGGCAATTAAATAAAAACATGGAGATTAAAGTGAGGTTTGTATTTTCCACACTGAAGGCAATCAATAACTGGTTAATGAATTTTTCTGAAAAAAACGACCTTTGCTCTAATGGTGTCTAATTATTGTGACACTTTCTCTTTGAAATTTTACCTTCACACTTCAAACTGTGTTTAAGTATTCCTGAAAGAGAAACTTCTACTTTAAAAGAGATAATACATGGGGTGCCTAGGTGGCTCAGTCGGTTGAGTGTCAGGCTTTGGCTCAGGTCACGATCTCACAGTTTGTGGGTTCAAGCCCTGCGTTGGGCTCTTTGCTGACAGCTCAGAGCCTGGAGCCTGCTTTGGATTCTGTGTCTCCCTCTCCCTCTGCCCCTCCCCCTCTTGCTCTCTCTCTCAATAAATAAATAAATAAATAAACACTAAAAATTTTTTTAAAAATTGAAAAAAATAGATAATACATACTGCAGAAAGCATAGGGTTTTTTGATTAGTAGAATTCATTTGTAGACCCTTAAAAATGTCTGTATGTTACAATGACAAGTGATATAAGAGGTAGATAGAAAGGAAGTGAAAGGGTGCCTTGTTAATGAAGCCAACTCAGTCCTGATTGCTTTTGTGTTGCTGACAGACTATACACCAATACAATTTTAGCCTGTTAACTATGTCCTCAACCTTGTTGCTAACCATCTGTGCTAACAGTTTTTGCTCTTTTTTTTAATTTTTGGCATTAGGAAGTGGCATTTCAAATTTTACTTTCCTTGTCAAATTAGAGTTTTTTTTTTTTTTAAAAAAAAGATTACATAGGTACTTCAGTTCTGTTACACAAGAATATCTCTTTGCATAGCTTTCTTTGGAAGCTATCATTTTTCATTGTCAGCATTCAGATCTATTTTTATAAGGCAACAAATGAAAATGATAGAAGCACAGAAAAGGAAGAATAAAGAATAAAAATCAAGTAAAACCTCACCTTTGTTGAGATTATCCTGCCTCTTTCATTTAAAGATCTTAAATACTCCTTTCTTTCTCTCAAAGCCATTTTCCCTAAAGGTAGTAATACCTAACTTTCTACTGGAAATCTATTGCTGTCCTATTTTTTAAATAGTGTTTATTTAATTATTTTGTGTGTGTGTGAGAGAGAGAGAGACAGAGAGAGAGACAGAGAGAGAGAGAGAGAGAGAGAGAGAGAATCTCAGGTGCCTCTGCCCATTTTTTTTTTTTTTATTAAGAGATGGCAGGACTGATTCAAAACTGATAAGGTCTGTGCCTTTTAGTAGTTGTTTATTATTGAAGGAGGCAATAAGAATGTAGACAGGTATGTAGAATATCCATCAGCAGAAAATAGAAAGGGCAGTCTAATAGTTCAACAGATGAGCAGTTATGAGCACATACAGACCCGCTTTCCTTTTTTAGTTATGCCTGGGATGCTCCATGGATCTTCTCAGATTATGGCTTCAGGTGGCCTGTGATATACAATCTTTTAACAAACTTTTAATTTCAGGATATTTTTACACTTACAGTCATGTTGCAAATATAGGACAGAGGATTTTTCTATACTCCAAATCCAGTTTCTCCTATTGTTAATGTTTTATATTACCATGATTCATTTGTCATATCTGTTGAATCAATACTGATACATTATTATTCACTAAACATAATATTTCATTCAAATTTCCTTGATTTTTATCCAATGTTCTTTTTCTGTTCCAAGAGCTCATCCAGGATACCAGGATATTATATTATCATGTTCCCTTAAGTGCAATTCATTGCCTATGACAGTTTCTTCAAACTTTCCTTATTTTTAATGACCTTAAAGTAATGGGAAGTATTGGTCAGATAGCTTGTAGAATACTCCTCGTTTGAATTTGTGGGTATTAGTCTCCTGTATAGACTGAGGTTATGGGATTTGGGGAGGAAGACCAAGGAGAGAGAAGTGCCATTTTTATCACATTATACCAAGGATACATGCTATCAGCATGACTTACCAGTGTTGATATCATTTATCACCTGGATGAAGTAGTGTTTATCAGGTTTCAACACTGTAAAGTTCCTCATGTTCTCCATTTTCATACTGCAGGATTTGGGAGGAAGTCATTACATCCAGCTCACATTTAAGGAGCTGGGCATTAGGCTCCCTCTCCTCGAGGACAGAATATTTACACAAATTATCTGGAATTTTTCTGTATGGGAGATCTGTCTTTTCTCTCTCATTTATTTATTCAATCATTTATTCACAGAAGTATGCACTAGTGGATATTCATTTTATATACTGGGTTACATTGTAATTGTACAGTATTAATTAACTTTGTTAATAAAATTGTTCTATTTTACTTTACTCAGAATTGGCCATTACGAGCTCTTAAAGTTGGTTCCTTTGATAAGCAACCATCCTTTTATTTATTTATTTTTTTGAACAGTTTCTTACTTGTGGCAAATGAGATCCTTCAGGCTCATTCTGTGTATTCCTTGCCCCAGCCCTGCAGTCAGCCATTCCTTCAAAGAGTGCTGGTTCCATTTTTTGGAGAATGATATTAGAATCTCTTTACATTTTGAATAGAACAAGTTTGATGAATGTTAGGGAAAGCAAAGGACTCTGGGATTGCTTTTCTTGAGGAATTCAATTGGCCAAAAACTCCATGTTGTTTGACAAATGGTCTAACTATTATGGGATATAATAAGATCCGTATACCCGCCACCTCCACCCCCCCACCCCCACCCAGATCAAAGCATATGTGAAAGGAGAAATTTAGAACAGGAGAAAGAGGAAGATAAAACTACCACATCTCTGAGGAAAAAAGTCACATCTCACGGGGCCCATCCTTGCAGCACCTTACAATATGCTCTGAATTAGTAAGTTCTTGATAAATATTTGCTGATTGATCTGAGATGGCCATGAATCTAAATTTTGGCCTGATGCATATGGAAAAGATAAATGTCAAAGGTTTATAAACTCTGTCTTAAGTTTCCTTGTGCCCATATACCATTCTATTTTTTCAGTGTGCTGTAAAGATCAAGTCTGATTCATGTCATATTAAAATTTTATATTCATAAGTCATATGAAGTCATTGTAAAATATGAGAACAATTGTTGATTTGAAAGTATGATCATACTTATTTCTTTTTTCCCATTGTGTTAAAACCCCCAACGTCCCCAACCTTCTACTGACACGTCTTCACAATACTTAAGTGATTCCTTATATTTCTTTGGAGTAAAATTTGCTCTCTTCTGAACATAAAAAGTATTAGGATAATGTACAAGGGCTGTGATGGAGATATTCCTAAGCATGACATCAATCTTTCGGCATCTGCAGACCACTTAATGGATACTTAGTATGCAAAATGATTGCCAATTTTAGGTATATTAAAATGTTTATCTAAATTAAAATATAAAGATAAAATATGATAAAATATTATGCAATCATTTCATGATGGCAAGAAGATGATGCTGTTTATATCTGACTCAAGGATAAATAGGTTCTAATGCATTTTGTTTCTCAGTAAAATTAAATTTAAACTTCCAATTATATCTATTAAGATTTACAACAAGCATTCAGAGGCTTTGTTAAACAGTTTTAAATACTGAGGTATTTCTCACTGAATCTAACTTCTGGTGCTTCATCAGATGTTAAGTCAACATATCATGCTCAAAGCTAAAAGGTTAAATGATTCAAGTCATTCAACTATTTGGAAGTCAAGGGTAAATGACTTTCTAATTTACTCTTTGGTGATATTTTACTCTGAAATGATTTCTTCATGATCTAATACAGCATATGGATGGGATTTTTAAATATGCCCAATGATATCCCATCAATGTATTCCTCAGGCAACTAAGAGATAAGGAAAATCATCAAGTATTAGAAAAAGTCAGTCTATAAGTGATCAGGTGTCATGCATGACTTTCTTTTAGTCTTAAGGGATCCTATTATTGCTATCTTAGAGAAGTCATGTTTCTGTCAATGAGTAATTGGTTTTGTCTATCCTAGACACTGAATGTATCATTGAGATATGCTGAGAACATCACTTGAAACCACAGAAATAGCAGTATTGGTCCTGGGAAGAAATGTTTATTTCTTCACCCTCATTTCCTAAGTACCTTTCCTTTCAACAACCGGTATACTGTCAAACAGAAAAGTAGAGTTTTACATTTGTGTTCATATCTTTACATGGTATAGTTAGTGTCCATAAACTTTTCATATTTCCAATGCCCATTACTTCCTTTGATGCTGAACCATGGTCAGAATTAATAGATCAGCTGGCCAACTGGTCCCTGGTCTGAAGCAATTTAAGTATTGGCATTAAGGTGCAGCCTCTGGCCATTTGCCTATTAATACCTTCCCCTGGAGCACAGGGAAAGAGTTTATTCATCTCTAATCCCAGTAGAATATTGTCTGAGCCTACAATATTTTTCCAAAGAATAATAGGCAGTAACTAGAAAAATATCGCTTCTCTACTAGCACAAACTTTCAGTGAACAAAATGTCCTTCATATGTATGAACCATCCACATGCTAACATTTGATTACACTACACACATCTGAAGTTTTGTGTAACTGCACATAAAACTGTCAGCTAGAATAATCAGACAATAATTTCTTTCTGACATTGTCTGGAATTCATACTGTGTGACATTTAGTAAAGTCATCTGACAAAGTAATTTTGCTGATAACTTGTTCTTATTTCTTTCTAAGCAACATATTAGTTCTTAACTTTGCCGCTGGTTTTACAAACTCTTCAGCAATTGCACGATTTGTCCCTTTTGAAAATGCTGTGAAATTTGAATGTGTCATGCAGATATTTGACAAGATTCCATAATGGACAATGCATTGGAGATTAGGGACAAAATGAATTGCAGTTGTCTTACAAAATAGAATTCTGATTATTCATCAAAAATTATTTTAAAATTTCCGGAAAGAAATTAGGAAATTCTAATAAAAGTTAAGATATATATACCATGGGAAAGAGGTAGTAAAGTGCAATGGTTACACACATGGGTTTTGGAACCAATTTGTATTGGTTACGAATTTAGCTTTATGTAGACTTCTGTCAAGTTCTTTGGCTATATTAATCCTCATTGCCCTGTTTGGTAAAATGACATTAATGCTGGTACCTATCTCACAGGGTTATTGTAATAATTATATGAAATAACATATATATTATATATATGTTTATATATATTTTAGAGATATAAATATATATATTTTAGAGATATAAATATATATATTTTAGAGATATAAAATATATATATTTTAGAGATATAAAATACTCTTACTGTGATTGTCACATAGTTGTCATTAAAATAATTGGTGGCTATATCAGAGACCTAGAAAAGAAGTATTTAGAGAAGGATGCAGGGAGTTTCGTACCAGGACAGAAGTGTTGTTGGCACGATCTAAATATTTGATAAAAAATAAATGTTTTTGAATAAGGGGTTAAAATTATGATCAAAACAAAGAATAGAATACTATATAGAGAGAATAGAATACTATGTAATACCACTGACTTATATTTGTTGACATAAAAAATATCCAAGATACTGTCATAAGACAAAAGAAACTTATAAAACTCTATGTATAATGAAATCCCACTGACAACAACAAAAAGCTATTAGCTTTTGCTGTAAATATGCAGCATTGAATATACCTTTAAAACTTATACCTCCTAATATTCATTTTTATCTTTTGGTATTAACTGCATGCAGTTTTATAATGAACATTTGCTAATTTTATAATCAGAAAAATTGTATTTTAAAATGCATTTTCCTCTTTCTCCGTTGATAGCTCCTCTCTTTACTTCTCTTTCAACTCTCTCCAAAACTTACGTCTGATATATTTTTTAATTTTTTAAAAATATTGCTATTTATTTTTGAGAGAGAGACAGAGCATGAGTGCGGGAGTGGCAGATAGAGAGAGGGAGACACAGAATCCAAAACAGGCTCCAGGCTCTGAACTGTCAGCACAGAGCCCGAGGTGGGGCTCAAACTCATGAACCAAGAGATCATGACCTGAGCCGAAGTCGGACACTCAACAGACTGAGCCACCCAGGCTCCCCTGTATCTGATATATTTTTTTTTTCAACGTTTATTTATTTTTGGGACAGAGAGAGACAGAGCATGAACGGGGGAGGGGCAGAGAGAGAGGGAGACACAGCATCGGAAACAGGCTCCAGGCTCTGAGCCATCAGCCCAGAGCCCGACGCGGGGCTCGAACTCACGGACCGCGAGATCGTGACCTGGCTGAAGTCGGACGCTTAACCGACTGCGCCACCCAGGCGCCCCATGTATCTGATATATTTTTAAAAACTTGTCAATCTCATATTTTGGGGGGGCTTCTCTATTTAGGAGTCATGAAAAAGGAAGTTCTTAAACATATCTCTCTGAAATCATTATAAAAATCACTCTTAGTTTTTATTAGATTCTACAGTAAAAATTAAGTAAAGTAAAATTATAGCTATCCAACATAGAACCATAGGACTTTACAAATAATAATATCTCTTCAAAGATCAAGCAAAAAAATGTAGTTTTTATTTGAGACACTGCTGATTTTACAAATAATTTTAATAAGGTATAACCTATACAAACATACAAAACTATATAAACAAAACAATTTCTGGTCAGTTTGTAAATCAGTACTTTGTAATCTCTTCTGTAAAGCTATAAAACTAACTGTTAAAAGTTGCTGGAAATGTATTACATGTAAGGTACTAAGCCCAATATGTATTACACAGCTTAATTCTGTTTACTATCTGAGAAGATACAGGGTAGTTTTAGCCTCATTTCATAGATGAGTTTATGTAGCCTACTGTGATAAAATAACTTTGTCCAGGGTTCCTCAACCAACAAATTGTAGTGCTGAGGTCTGAACCTTACTGGTCTGCTTTACCTATTTATTAACCGAATTTTAAGAGATGTTTGTAATTATTAAAAAAAAATTAATTGATTACTCAAGTGTTTGCAATGATTTCATTACCGTTTTCCTTTTCAAAGTTTTACTTTATCCTTACATTCTTCTTCTAGTTGGTTTCATAGTTATTTAAGTAGAGCACCAGGGAAATGAAAATAGTGTTTTAAGCAAAGAATTTGGGTCTGAATGTGGGAAACGTTTCTTAAGAGTTCTACCTCTCCAGTTCCATTGTTTTGGGCAATGGCATTTAAAGTTTCTGACCGTGACCCACAACACACAATGCATATGCACACAAATGGTCCATACTGTCCACATATATGCAGGAATATTAAAGAAAGAAAAGTTGTCTGAACCAGACAAAATAATATGTTTTTTGCTTATTTTTCTTGCATTTTTAGAATAAAAATCTATAAATAGGACTTTGCTCAGGATGACTGCTTCACAAAATTTTTGAGTGAGCTTATAGGAACTGATACATGCTTCTTACACTTTAGCAATTCTATTAAAGTATCTCAAAACATGCTATAAAGTATTTTCCCATATCAAAAATAAATATGTCCAAAAAAAAGAATGTGTCTAAGTCACCAAAAGCAGAACATGACAAAACAAAGTTGAATTAACATAACTAGCTAACAAAAAGTGTCTGGCAGAATGCGGGCAAGCCTCCAACTGTCACCCCTTCCTCTTTAGTACCATTCCAGGAATAATTTTTGACATTTTGGTGAGGATATTAAAAACATTCTCTTCCATTATCTATTTTCTATAATCTAATCTATCATCTGAACCATGGTTCTGCTGTGGAATGCACACCTACACACGATAACTAGACTGTAACACGCAGCTGAAACTGAAGAAGGTCACATTCTATATCAGGCAAAAGAACCGACATTTCACTTATTTTCGGGAGCATCTTATAAATGCTTGTTAGGAAAGAAACAGCAGGTCTGTTAAATTATCGCAAACTTTATTTTTTACTCGATTTCCCTGAATGATCTTGAGTATTAAAAAAAGAACATATTGGGGCCCCTGGGTGGCTCAGTCGATTAAGTGGCCAACTTCGGCTCAGGTCATAATCTCACAGTTCATGAGTTTGAGCTCCACATCAGGCTCTCTGGGCTGACAGCTCAGAGCCTGGAGCCTGCTTCAGATTCTGTGTCTCCCGCTCTCTCTCTGCCCCTCCCCCACTCATATGCTGTCTCTCTCTCAAAAAGTGAGTAAACATTAAAAAAGGAACATGTTTAGCAAAGAGGGAGAGTTCTTACTTTAAATAAATTATTAGTACTTATAAGAAAATATATAGCAAGTAACATAAAAACAAAAAAAAACTTTCATATTCGTTTCAACATCAAATGATGTAAATGTTAGGGTGGAAAACCACAATATATTATGGAGAATTAGGGGATTTTGTAGGGTATCAGGAGGGAAATACAGTTAATTGATATATGGCATCATATGCTTCTGCTCCATTTCATGTTGGGACTTAGGCAAATCTCTCACCCTTCTTCAGCTCATTCAGATGAGAAATGGAGACTATAACACTGTCTTCATAGGACTGTGATGATAGTTATAAAACAATTCTTGCAATTTACTGACATGTTTCAGGCAATTAGTAAATTTTAGATCCCCGATTCCCCTTCATATATTAGGGAAATGGTTTCCTTGTCTGGGAACAGGTGAGAAACTTCCCATGTAATAGAGTGGAGGAGAAAGAGAAACTTTGGAGAAACACTGGAGAAACTTTTGGTTTCTGTAATATCTGCAAAGTAATGGGAAACCTTTTCTCAATCTTGATTTCTTTGGGGGATTTGCAAGAGTGGCTCCCAGAGGAATCAGGGAGTGAAAACTGAGATTCCCTGGACATCTTGAGGTTACTAAAGAACCACGTTCTTCGTAAAAGGTCAACAAGCAGTAGAATGAGAAATAAGCTGTCTTGATAGAGCTTTCTCCTCCGGGAATTTGAAGCAAATGCCAGGTTGCTCCTTTCTATTAAAGAATTAGGATTAAGCTCATCAGTGATATGAAACAAAAGGGGGTGTGTGTGTTTGGACGAGTATGACATCACCGCACTTGTACTCTGTACAACAATGTGGTTATTGCTAGCAACCACTTAAAATGTAAGTATAGGAAAGAAGGAAAGAAAAAAAAAATTGAAATGAGCAAAATCAAGCCATCCTTCCAAGTGTTGTTTTTAAAATGCTGGGTAGCTGAACTTTTGGAAACAGTCATGATATGCTCTATTTTTGTTTTGTTTTGTTTTGTTCACTTTTCTTCACACAGGTGGTTGGTATGTCATTGCAGCAATATAAAATTTAAGTTAGAAAAGGAGCAAAGTTTAGTAGTGTAGAGTGATATTTTTAGAATAAAAGGGAAAATTGGAATTCACACAAAAAAATTAACAGTAGCAGCTCATATTTATCAAGGGCTCAATCTAGAACTGAGCCTTGCACTAATGTGCATCATCACATCATCTCATTTAATTTTCAAATCAGCACAATGAGGTTGGTGCTATTATTCACTCAGTTTTACAAGCAGAAATAATCACTATGCTATATCAATTCCCTGAAAAGAGTTGGGGAAAAAAAGGTTAAACTTCAAAGAACCTCTAAAATAGTCCAGAAATGGGTGCAGAGTAGCAAAGCAACAAGGTTACATTGTCACGAGGGGAAGAAAGACAAAGTTCCAAGAGTTTCCTGTGACTCTACATAAGAGAGTTTTAGAAGGAGTCAGAAGGATAATGAAAAACTGTTCTATCCTAACGCTAAGTATGAAAACATGCATAAGGAGTTCAGTTAAAATCGTGTAGAAGAAAAAAATATATATTTTAATGCATTACCCTTATGAAAAAAAGAATTATTTCTGTACGCTTTGAGAAAGAATATGTAAAACCAGGTTTTATATTAGCAACAATTGAAGTGTCTGAAAGTTTCACTTAGACCCATTCAGAACTAGGAAATCTCCATTTCTACCCTTTTGAGAGGCATTTTCACAAAATGATAGAGGTCTATTAAGTTTTTTCAAGCAACCTGTGGAGACTCAGAAATTACTAAGCCATTCAAGGTGGATGATAGGGAGGACATATAATTAGCAGTGTATGCTTCACATTTCTACAAAGACCTTTGCATTCACACCAGGTGTTACTTTCCTTCCCTCTTCTTTAATACAAGTGCTGTAACTACATGGAGACAGATTAAGTCTCTAGCAATGTTTTTATAAAATTATCCAACACGAATTTTTCTCCTAGCAGAGAAGATCAAATTTTAATGCTTTCCCTTCTCTGTCAAATAAAAAAATATTTTTCAAATACAAAGGTCAGAAATTGGCCTTTCAACAAACATGCAAATTGAGATTCTCCACCTCTCCCAGCCTACAGTCTGGTGTTTTTGAGGAGGTCCTGATTTTTTTTCCCAAATGATTCTAATTTACCGAAAATACGTGATTCCAGGTAAAGCTAAGCCCTACCAGTATGATAAAGAAAAATACATAACAAAGGCTTAATTATGAAAAAAGAGAAATATTTAAAAATATCAACTCTTGAGAATACTATTGTTAATGAACTGATACTGCTCAAATAAATTGTTTCTGAAAACATTTTATTATGTAATATCCTTATGTGCCTAATATATAAAAATTATGTTAAGTATTATAATAATATATTTTTGTTATTAAAATTTAAACAATTCAGGAATATACAGAGTAAACATTGATACCCCGTCTAAATTTTCCACTCTTTCTTTTTTTTTTTTTAAATGTTTATTTAGTTTTGAGAGGGAGAGACAGAGCTTGAATCGGGGAGGGTCAGAGAGAGAGGGAGACACAGAATCTGAAGCAGGCTCCAGGCTCTGAGCTGTCAGCACGAGCCCAACGGGGCCTCCAACTCACAGACTGTGAGATCATGACCTGAGCCGAACTCGGACGCTTAACCGACTGAGCCACCCAGGCGTCCCTAATTTTTCCGCTCTTTCAACCCTTTCTCCTCTCCCAGAGATAATCACTTTCATCTCAGTTTCGCATATATCTTTCTAGAATTTTTTCATTAAGTATATATCTATCTATATATATATATGTGTGTGTATGTATATATATATATATATATATATATATATTTGCATTCATACATACATACACTTTTTCTAGGTAATTGAAGTCATTACACTTATTTTTTTCTAAGCTTTGCCTTTTATCCTGAGTAGTTTTGATACTTTATTCTATCTTTATATATTTACTAAATTATTTTCAATGGTTGCTTAGTATTGATTGGCATATACCATTATATATTTTAGCCTTCTTCTATTGATTGACAGTGGATATGTGAACCATTTAAAATTATACCAATGAAAATGTATCTCATTAAAGGATAAAAATTGCATGCTTGCTTATTATTTAGTAAGTTGGACTTCATTTATTTGTGAATCATTTTATTTCTTCTTTTATTATTCATACTTTATTTGTCCCCTTTTATTGTGTTGTTTCTTCTTGTAATTTAATTAAAATCAATTAATTTGTAGACACTTTACATTTTACAAAATTAGGTTTTTGTCTAATATAATTTTTGCAAATATAATCTCCCAAGTTTTTAAATTAAAAAAGCATTTACTTTGTTTATAATGTCTGTTCTTATCCTAAAGCTTTTTATAATTATGTAGTTGGGCTTACTACTTTTTAAATATATTGATTTTAAATTTGTCTTAAGAAATCTTTTACAATTACTTAAAGAAAAAACAGTTCCTAGCAAGGGAAATTATTACCCCTCAGGCTAAATACAAATTTGAAACTATTCATAAAAATAGTTTTATGAATTATTATTTAGGTTAATAAGCATTGACCCTTAGATCTAAATTCTCTGTTCAATTATTTAATATTATTACATATGATTGTTCTTTTGTATTTTAACCACCAATTTATATTTCTCATTCACTGCCTGGCCATGTTCCAACAAGAAGTTAAAGAATGCAGAGAAGGCATTGCTTCTGCCACCATGAAATTCATTTAGATCAAATAAACACGTTTATAATAGTAAATAACATAAATTCAAGTGCAGATTGGAATTATGAATGTATGTATACAGAGACCACACTCAATCTCCTAGTTGGAAACAGAGGCTCTTAGCTTTGAAATGCACAGAAGCCTAACTCACCGCATGTAATTGATAATTTTCAAGATGTCCCGAATCTACAGAATCGCAAAAGGGTGGTATACATATAAATATTTTCTGCTTATTTGAGTGAGCACTTTCAAAACCTCAGACTAGTACACAAGCAAAAAATAATATTCAAAGTTTGCAGAGCAGTTTTAATCTGTACCTGGAGAAGAGACATGAGAGAATCTTAAGCGGTATTCGGAGTAGAAGGGGACAGTCTACCCAGACAACAGAATGGAGGAGGAAGGAAAATGAGCTCAGGTCAGCCTTTGCTCTGAAAATCTTACATACCTAAGAGGTAGCACATCTCTGTATGTTTTTTCTTCCTTCCTTCCCTCCTTCTCTCCTTCCTTCATTCCTTCGTTCGTTCCTTCCTTCTCTCCTTTCCTTCCTTCCCTCCTTCATCTCCTTTCTTTCTTTCTGTTTTTCTCTTTGTTTTTCTCTTTCTTCTCTTTCTTTCTTCTTTCTTTCTTTCTTTCTTTCTTTCTTTCTTTCTTTCTTCTTTCTTTATTTCTTTCTTTTTCTTCCTCCCTTCCCTTCCCTTCCCTGCCCTGCCCTTCTCTTCCTTTCCCTTCCCTTCCCATTCCTTCCTTTTCCTTCAATATCCTATAACACTTAGTAGAGAACTCAGCAGTGAGATTACAAAGAGAAGTATAAATTAATGACATGAGAAACAAAGCAGCTGTAACCTCAAATAAACCTCAAATAGTAGAATCTAACTCTAAAATGCCTTTAGAAGAATTAATGGGAGCCTTTAAAGGGTGCTTGGCAGTGATGGAACACAATTCAAGTAATGACCAAGGAACATTTTAGTAAAGGAAACTGATTGAATGCAACTGTGACCCTCTGCACTTGCACAGGGCTCTGAGGATGGGGTTGAATGTTCAGAGAACATCGGTTCCAGCTCTGCTACCTCTTAAATATGTACCTTTGGCCCAATGACTTCATCATTCTCAGCTGCACCTCCCTCACATAAATATTAGAAAAAATGTTAGCTCTTTGGTAGATTATTATAAAAAATTGAGCTCACACTATATTAAGGGGCAACACAACGTCTTGTGTTGCCAAAATAAAAAAAAAATTCTAACAGTTATTGTTCTTATAATACTTATAAGTACTTTTGTAAACCACTATCACACTTCAATTTGTCATCCTTTCAATGAAGTTAAGATAGAGAAAGAATCACACTATTCCTAAATGAATAAAACTATATAAATTACCTAATATCTTTATAACAAAGATGCTGGGATTTTGACACTGAGTCTCATGGGTCTTTTGGTTACACAATTTTGAGGAAAAGTCAACGCAGTAAATGGTAAGAAATAAACACAAATAAGAGGATACCTTATTTAAGTATTCCTCCTGGGGAGAGATAGTATGCTAGGTGCTTCCTATACATAATTTTGTTACAGCATCATAACCATCCTGTGTACTAGATGCATATTTTACAGATAAAGAAAGTAGACATATAAAACTTCATTACTCACATAAGGTCACAGCAGCCAAGAAATGGGAATTTCTTGCTGCTCTATCTGATCCAAGAATATAAGCTCTCTTCGTGACATCAAACTGGAGTGAGTCATCTACTGATGGTGTAGGAAAGGGTTGTAGAACAGTGACAAAATGGAAGATACAGGCATCATCTGCAATGAGTTAACCTGTGCCTGTACTAAGATACTTCTCAAAAGAGAGAGAAAGGGGGGGGGGAGAAAAGAGACACAGAGAGAGAGAAAGATAGAGAGAGGGAGAGAGAGAGAGAGAGAGAGAGAGAGAGAGAGACAGAGAGAGAGAGAAAATAATAGGTCTTAGATCTTTTTGGAAGGTTTGGCTGAAAGAAGAGAGGAGGAGATCTAGTTTTGCATGAGAGAACAGAAAGAGTGGCAGCAGAAACAAGAGAAGCCAATATTTCAGAGTTTGAACATCATTAAAAATAAAAAGAAAAAAGTGTTCATAACTGTTAACAATGGAGGAGAAAGAAATTTAGGAGGATGAGAGCCAAAAAAGGATTTTAGAATTGGCAGGGACATCTCTCTGGGAGGAAATGGAAGCCATTCCACAATGAAATACTAGCAAGAGCACAATTTATATTAAAGAGCAGACAAAAATGATGCAGAAACCAAAAAACAAAAAAACAAAAACAAAACAAGGATCAGATACTGTAGGTAAGTATAAATTTAGAGAAAAGCATCTCTTTGATCTAAAAAGTTTTAAAAGATAACATTTATAACCCCACCAAAATGTAAAATTTTATGATTTCTTGATAGTGAAATAGGAAGTCATTTTCCTTTGACAACGTTATTAATTTACATAATTTCCATCTGGTTTCAGACGTCTTTTCAATGGATGCTAACTTTCCACGTTTATTTCACTGTTTGAGCCTTGTATTGTACTTGTCAATCCAAAGACTGCATTAAGAGCAAACTTGTAGTTATTTCCTGGTCTTCCTTACAGACAGCATTTCTTGGCATCCTTCATCATTTTCCCTCTGAAAGTTTTTTCTCATATGGTTGTTTCAAATATAGCTTGAGAATAAAATGCTCCTACACTTCTAAAAAATGGCCGATTTTTCTGCAGCAACGGTAGCAACTGACTATCAGGACTGGTTTTATCACTACTGACAGTTCCAAAAACACCTGTACTGATTGTACACAAAATTGATCAATTAATGGCTATATAACTTGGTCAACACACACTTACAGATCAACCAATTAGTAATAGTCCTAAATTTTGAAAGTCAGTGGATCAGAAAAAGACTCACTCTGAAGAACACACTTATGAAAGTCAGTTTAATCAATGACATTCTTACCTAAGAAACTGTGTTCCTACAAATAACATCAATACACTAATTCCTCTGGAAGTCTGCCAATCTACATTGTCCCCACCTTGAATAATATCATCAGCCTCCTCTGCTCTGAGAGCCTTTGCCTGATAAGTACAGTTCTTCTTTCCTTAAGTCAGCAATAGATTCAGCATTATGTTTTTTTATTTGAGATATTAAGGGCTGGTTTTCATTCTCTTGGCAGCTGAATACTCTGGAAGTTAAAAATTTGTGCAAAACCTTTGGGAAGAATATAGGTAATATGTCCTTAGCCTCAATAATTTAATTTCTAGAAATTTGCCCAGACACTGCATAATCTTTGTTATGCATTTTTGCACTTAATGCTTTCAACAATCCTACAATGAAAATCCTATTTTATTTCCTTTTGCCTTTGATGAAAACAAGGTTTAGAAAGCTCAAAAACTTTTTCCACAGTCACATACCTAATTATACTCTCAATATCTAGAGACTGACCCTTAAGCCAGAATTCTACTGCCTCTGCAAGGGAAAATGATCCAAAATAAGGACAAAAGTATTTGTTAAATATTTATACTGGAGCTTTGTTTGTATATATGAATGCCCAAATATCAAAGATAAGAAAAGGGTTAAGTAAATAGTCATTATAAGGATACCTATAAAATAATGAATATGTATGTTAAAGTGTTTAGAATTTGGGATTAAGCCCAAAATCAAAATAAAAAATTCTAATTATATGATATAAAATTATGTGTACATGTGAATTGGGAATAAAAGGAAACATGAACAAATAACTATGGGGTGGTGATTGAATTCTGGGTAAAACACATTTTTACTGAGTTTTTTAAATGTTGCTTTAATATTTATGTAATAACAAAAGTAACCTAGGTATAACGTGTGGTCTCTATATTGAAAGTTCCTAACCAACCTATCCCATATTCTATGGGAATTCCAATGTCCCAAAAGATTTCTGAGAATTCCAAGGGTCTTATGAACTCCTGATTATTTAGTGCTCTCAGTTCCAACCCTGGAAATTAAAATGTTCTACCCATGTCTTATCTGCCGTAAATGTTCCCTTCCCTCTACTTTAACCTAGATGTGAACTCAGTCTCTTAATTTTCCCCTGACACTTCACAGAGGCATAGTTAGCAGATATTTCTGACGTTTTAGATGGAGAACTGTTATACTATAACAGAGTATACAAGTTAATATTGAACACAGATCATCACTTTCCTAAAATTCTTCGGGCCATCCAACACATCACTCATCCTCTCCTCCCTGAAGATTTACTGATAAATTTCCCTCACTTTGTCATGGAAGACAGCTCTACATCTCCAACTTCTGCACTGCACATAATGGAGATCTGATATTATGCATCCATAAAACCAAGGGAGCATATGCCAGATTTCACCCGTTAGCAACACAGAGATTTATTTTGAGATAGATGATATTCCAACATAAGAATGGAGAGATCACTATATTCAACTTGGGGGGAATGTAAATGACATTAATTTAAAGTCAAAAAGTTTAGGGGCGCCTGGGTGGCGCAGTCGGTTAAGCGTCCGACTTCAGCCAGGTCACGATCTCGCGGTCCGTGAGTTCCAGCCCCGCGTCAGGCTCTGGGCTGATGGTTCAGAGCCTGGAGCCTGTTTCCGGTTCTGTGTCTCCCTCTCTCTCTGCCCCTCCCCCGTTCATGCTCTGTCTCTCTCTGTCCCAAAAATAATTAAAAAGCGTTGAAAAAAAATTTTTAAAAATAATTAAAAAAAATAAAGTCAAAAAGTTTAACTTAACATCCTACTGTGTTTCAAGTTCAAATATAATATGAATTTAAAAGAAGTGCTGAGACATACAAAATGAAAATAAAGATTAATTTTTTTAATAAGGAGATAAACTGAACAGGAAAGAAAACCAAAATAGAGGTAGTTGAAAACAATTAAAATTGACTTAAAAATCTATAGAATGATCATTTATTTTATAAGGTAGCTAGAAATCTCAGGGCTAATGTGCATGGTTTTAAGTAAAAGTTTAGGGTGTGTTTATCTTTTTCTACTTATTCCAAGTACTTACTGACATAAATATTCACACCACAGTATTTTTTTCCTAGAGGAGCTGGTTTACTGTGAAGTGTTTTCTGTTTATAGTGTAGCTACAGGGAAATCATAGTCACTAAAAATAAAAATTTAAGACCAATTTGACAATAATAAATTCAGACTTTCCAGACATTGTTGTCTACTAATTCTTTCCCCAGAGCATATAGTTTGAAGTATAGTCTTAGAAATGCTTATATCTGCATATTCAAAATAAAGATGTCATTAAAGGGAAAAGACAAGAAAAAATGCATAAAACAGCCATTATTATAGGTACAGTCTTCCACTGGCATTGATTTGACCCTGCTAATCAAAGTAAAAGTAAATTGACTTTTTTGGGGGTAACCGAATAAAACAATAAGTTCTCCTGGACACAGAAGGTATAAGTATTGTATCCTCAATTTTCCCCAAATTACTATGATGATGATGATGATGATGATGATGATGCAAGAACCTGTGGAATTCTTTATCACCTACTATGTTTCTCGATTCCTTTAAACACGTTTTCCACATTTGGATAAAACATTATCCATGGTATGGGAGATATCAGGGAGCCATAACAGAAAAACAGGTTGTCTGTCTTTCCATCCATCCATCTTCCTCCATCCATGCATGTATCCAACTATCTGTCTACACTCTACCTACAATTCTTTGTAGGAGGTAGAATCTGAGACACATAGAATCATATAGATGTCCGCATTTAGGATGGTCAACACAAACACCAGGCCTTTGGAGCATATCACACTTATGGTTCCACTCATACTATCCCATTACTCCTGAAATTACCTGACATCGTAAGCCTACTTTCCTTAACTGAAAAATGTGCTCAATGGTATTCTATTTAGAAATTCAATACTGCAAATATTTTTAAGCACCCATTATTCACCAAGCAGTACAGTAGGAAGTCTTAGTACAAAAGAGAGAGGTCTTATAAAAAAATAACTTTTCTGAATAAATTCTTGAACAACAACAAAAAAGCAAAAATGCAATAGGCTTTTACTATGGTGGAAGGGGTTTAGATTAGAAAAAAGAAAGTAGTGAGAGCTCTAAGCATTGAAATATTTTCAATGTTTATTTATGTATTATATCAGATGCCAAATGGGATTTACACATAGGATGGGTCAGATTGATTTTGCATGTGTCTTCTGTATGTACTATACTATTATTTGAAGGTATAGGATTTTTTTTCTATTGATGTATCTTTTATTGTTTCTCATCCTCTCATATTCAAGAGCTTTTCAAATAGCCTAATAAAGTATTTTCAAATTACCTAATAAAAAAAGTTCCCTTAGAAGCTGGCATTGTGATTGGAAAGCAATAGGGAGAAAGCTTGATTTATTGACAAGTGAGAGTATGCTATAAATTTTTTCCATATTAAAACTGCCTATGGATTATGAGATCACTTTTAGAAAAACTTCAGCCGCCAAGCATAGTGATACAAGCACTGAAGGCAAGGATCACAATGTCCAAGGGTAGGTCTGCTTTGCTTTATAAAACGAATCTATTTCTCCTGAAATACTATGTATAAATCTAATGACACTGTACCAGGGAAGATTGTTATCTAAGAAAAGACATGATAAATGCTTTCGTGAGGCAAATGATAAGTTTATAATAAAAAAAATCACTTCTCAGTTTATGTGTTTTGTGACTTTTCTTTGTCTTCATTCATTAGATTTCCTTAAAGTTAAAGCATACTGGTGTATAATACACACAAGGTGGCCACATTGGCTTCCAATCCAGTAACCTAGGTGGGATTTTGAAGTTAACAGAAAATAGATATTTCAAGTGAATTTTTTTTTGCTTTACATGTAAATAATACTTTTTTTAGTGGTGTACAATTTGTTAACATTGATTTTAAATTAAGGGAAAGACCTTGGTTATCTCTGGAAGTTAAGAAAAACAAGAATGTAACAAGAACAGTTCCATATAGTGTGGACTTCATGATGTGGTGTAAAGGTCAAGAATTAAGAGTTAATCAAGGTGTGTTCTACATAGATGCTCAGCCCTTCACTAGCTGCCTGCTTCTAGGCAAGTCACTTAACCTGGAAGAGTCTTCTTTTCTTGTTTGCAACTAAAGAATGTTATTTGAATTTCCTACTTTGTATGCTCCCTGTAAGGCTGAAATGTCTATGGGAACAAAGAAACCTTTAAACTCTTAAGGAAGTCTGAGGGGATTTTGGCCTTGTAATGTAATATCATCATGTTAGATAAAGTACACATAACCTTCCCTATGCCAATTTCAAAAAGGCATTACAGTTATTTTGACCATTTATTGATTTTTTTTGTATCTGAACATATATTCATTTATGTAATAAAAACTACAGCTGGTCATAATGATTGTCAGGTTGCTGTGCCTCTGTGACAAGCAAGGCTGTTTTGCCAAATAATATGTCACCAAATGGCTCAATTTAATTTTAATTAAATTTAATTAAAGCATTACAAATTTAAACAACCATAATTTTGGATGGTTTAAGCAACAGGAATTGTTAAAAATGCAAAAATATGTGAAGAGCTCTTATAATTCTCAAATTTTAAGTAATGAAGAACATTTTTATGACAAATAAAGAGCAGAGGTTCTTAATAACTCAGAATAGACAGACAAAAATGGCAAAATATACTTATTGTGGGGGTAGAAATGATTATATTATATATGAGAAGAATCTTTCTAAAAGTAGATTTATCATTAACCAAGTATTTTTGTTAAGTTTATTTATTTATTTTGAGAGAGACAGAGACAGTGTGAGTGGGGGAGGGGCAGAGAGAGAAGGAGAGAAAGCGTCCCAAGTAGGCTCCACACTGACAGTGCAGAGCCCAATGTGGAGCTCAAACCCATGAAACTGTGAGATTATGATCCGAGCTGAAACCAAGAGCAGGACGCTTAACCAACTGAGCAACCCAAGCACCCCTATCACCAACCAAGTATTAAAAGCTTACAATTCATTTTCAAAGATTTTTATAATAATTTATAGACATATAAATATATCTATAAATAACATAATAATTTATAGAAAAGTTGCCAGGATGTGTAGAGATTCCTTCACCCAGCTTGTTCCACTATCAACACAATCATAGTACATTTGTCAAAGCTAAAAACATTGGCAAAATAATATTAATTAGGCTACAGGTTTTATTCAGATTTCACCAATATTTCCACTAATGCCTCTTTTCTTTTCAAGATCAAATCAAGGCTACCACATTGCACTGAGTCATAATATCTCTCTCATCTCTTTAGCTGTGTTTCTCAGTCTTTCATGATCTTGAAACTTTTGGAGAATGTGGTCAAGTATTTTTTAGTTCATGCCTCAATTTGACTTTGTGTCATATTTTTCTCAAGATTACAGTGGAGCTCTGGGTTTGGGGAAAGAATATCACAGAAATCAAGTACACTCATCACATCACACCAGGGTACATGGGGTCAACATAACTTATCTTGGAGATGTTATCCTTGATCACTCGATGAAGGTAGTATCTGCCACATTTTTCCATGGGAAAATTAACTTTTCCCACATTTCCATGTTCTCTGGGGTATAAAGACTACCTTCATGGGAAGGGAAAGAGGAGTTAAGCTTCACTTCCTCGTAGGTGGTTGGGCAATATATATTATTTGGAATTTTTCTGTAAGGAAGATTCTTCCCTTCTCATTTATCTTTCTATTCATTTTTTATTTTTTTATCTTAATTTTATTTTTATTTTTTAAATATGAAATTGATTGTCAGATTGGTTTCCATACAACACCTTGTGCTCATTTGCATCAGTGTGAATTCATTAACATTTATTTTGTTCATTAGGTTATAGCTTAATATAATCATTCTATTGCTCAAAGTGTTTCAGTTTTGATCACTGGGAACTCTTTCTGGTTAGCTCCTGTGTCCTTTGACATGCCCCAGTAACTTTTTTTTTTTGCCACTTTTTCACACTCTGGCACTAGAAGATACTTCAGTCTTATGTTGTATTTTTCCTGCCATATCTCTTAGGGCCTTGGGTTTTGTTTTTATTGGAGAATGGTATTTAGTAACTAAAATCTGGGCATGAGGTATGCTCAGTGCTACTATGGTGTTAAAACTTTTCAGTAGGTAGAGCTAATAAATATTAAGTATGTATACCCATGTATGCACATATATCCACGTTTATTTTTTTTAATTTTTTTTAACGTTTATTTATTTTTGAGACAGAGAGAGACAGAACATGAACAGGGGAGGGGCAGAGAGAGAGGGAGACACAGAATCTGAAACAGGCTCCAGGCTCTGAGCGGTCAGCACAGAGCCCGACGCGGGGCTCGAACTCACGGACTATGAGATCATGACCTGAGCCGAAGTCGGATGCTTAACCGACGGAGCCACCCAAGCACCCCACCAGATAGGTATTTTTATACCTATCTGCAGGTATATTGAAGTGAAAATGAGTTCATGTTGATAGATCTGTCTCTAACCTAGCACTATAAGGTTAATTGTAGCTAATTCCCTTTGCTTATTTGTAACTTCTTTCACTGACAATGAAAACGCTAGCTTCCATTGTCAACTATTTATTTATTCATGTGTTCCACCCTAATATGCATGTGAAGTAGTTACATAATTACTAACCTGTACTCTTGTGGGGGGAGAACTGTCAAATAGTATACAATGTCTATATATAGTTATTTTCTCTTTAACATTATTCATTTTAGTGCTTGTCCTGTCAAAAGACTGTTCCCCAAAGTTACTGAGGCTAGATCCTTTTTCCCCATGGAAAAAGAGGTTATGTCTTACATTTGTAATTTGGTTAGATTCATATGTCACCGTCTGTACTCCATCTTGGGATATTTCAATATCCTATTTATTTTCTTATTTTAAATTTGCATGCTGTATAGCTTACTCTGTGTTGTAGAGTCCTATAGGTTTTGATGAACACACAATCATTTATCCAGAATTGCAGTACCATGCAGAACAGTTCTAGCACTCCCCAAATTTCCTCACACTATCACTTTATTGTCAGCTCTCCCATATCTGTAAACCTTGGCAACCACTGATCTGTATCCTGTTTCTATATTTTGCTTTTTCTAGTATTTCATACACATGGAATCATACAATATTCAGTCATTTGGGTCTGTCTTCTTTCACCTAACAAAATACATTTAACATTCATATTGCATAAATCAACATTTCTTTAAAAATTTCTTTCTTTTTTATAGTTCAGTAGTATTTCATTGCACAGACATACTATAATTTGTTCATCCATTCACCAACGGAAGAACATTTTGGTTATTTTGATGTCTTAGCAATTACAGATAAAGTTGCTCTAAATATTTACATATAGAGTTTTGTGTAAAATAAAATTTCAATTCGCTTGGGTAAATATCTAGGAATGGGATTACTGAATCATATGGTTAAGTGTATATTTGACTTTACAAAAATCTGGCACACAATGTTCCAAAGTGTTGGCACCATTTTGAACTCCTATCAGCAATGAATGAGAATCCCTGCAGTTCTTGCATGGTCACCAGCGTTTAGTATTGTCAGATTTAAAAAAATTTTTTATCCATTATAATAGGTGTCTAGTAGTATCTAATTGTGGTTTAAATTTGCATCTCCCTAATGACTAATGATGTTGAACATCTTCCCATACATCTTTTTGGCAAATTCATCTTTACCCATTTTTAAACTGAATTGTTGGTTGTCTTTTTGGTAAGTTTTAAAAAGGGTTCCTTATAACCCATGGGGGAGGGGATGGAAAAAAAAAGAGGTTAGAGTGGGAGAGAGCCAAAGCATAAGAGACTGTTGAGAACTGAGAGCAAACTGAGGGTTGATGGGGGGTGGGAGGGAGGAGAGGGTGGGTGATGGGTATTGAGGAGGCCACCTTTTGGGATGAGCACTGGGTGTTGTATGGAAACCAATTTGACAATAAATTTCATATATAAATAAAAAAAAATAAAAAGCGTTCCTTATAATTTGTGAATACAATTCCTTCATCAGACATGTGATTTATAGGTCTGAAGTTTATATTTTCTTTCTTTTAACAGTATATTTCATAGAGCCATTTAAAAAAACAATTATTTTACTCTTTGCTTTTTAGTCACTCATTGTAATGAAAAGGGCTGTGATCAGGTAATTCCTTCAGTTACAACAGAGCATTTATACTGAAGCAAATTTAAATTTTTTTTTTTCAACGTTTTTATTTTTATTTTTGGGACAGAGAGAGACAGAGCATGAACGGGGGAGGGGCAGAGAGAGAGGGAGACACAGAATCGGAAACAGGCTCCAGGCTCCGAGCCATCAGCCCAGAGCCTGACGCGGGGCTCGAACTCACGGACCGCGAGATCGTGACCTGGCTGAAGTCGGACGCTTAACCGACTGCGCCACCCAGGCGCCCCAGAAGCAAATTTAAATCAAACAAATTCCAATGTGCATTATAACTTCAAGGTTTAGACCTTGTATATTTTCTTATCTATAATCTCTCATGGATCAGATGAGACTGGCTAAAATTTCATTCTTGGTCAGAAGTATAGAATTTGACTTTTTTTTCTCATTAAAAACTTAAAGTTATAGGCTTCATTGGTGTGCTCTGAGATAAACCTACAAAATTCATTAGGTAGCAGAATTATGGCATTATGTCCACATTTCTCTGGAAAAGAGTTGTCCAACATGGTAGCTATTAGCCACATGGGTCTGTTGATTACTTGAAATGTGACTAGTGTGACTGAGGAAATAACTTTTAATTTTGGTTAATTTAAATTTAAAAATGGATACTCAATTTAGTTATTGGAATCCTTTAAGTATGTGTGTGACAACTGGGCTTTGTGGATCTACTTTTTCAACTGTAAATTATATGAGATATAAATACAGATCAAGTATGCCCAATAAAATGTAGTATCCCAACTGATATGTACTATAAGTACACAAAGGATTTCAAAGACTTAGTATGGAAAAAAAAAAGGATGTAAAAGGTCACAATATTTTTTTACATCAATCACATGTTGAAGGTTATATTTTGAATATAGAGGGTTAATATAATATATTATTAAAATCCATTTTACTTGCTTCTCTTACTTTTCAAAAATGTGGCCACAAGAAAAATTTAAATTACATCTTTGCCTCACATTATATTTTTATTAGATGACACTGCTTTAGAATCACATATTGTATATTAAATTATATTTTGTGTCAAAAAGCATTCAGTGCTCTGAAATGGCATGCTAATAACCTACCCACAATTATTCCAGCCCTCACAGTGTAATCAGTCCCACCTCATCCTCCTGCTTTTGTAGGGAAAGATCAGCCTCACTAAGTTCCAAATCACATGTGATAGATGTTAGATGCTCAGACAGGGGCTCCAGCAAGGAAATGGCCAGGAGAATGGAGAGTAAGGTTTAGGATGAGTATCACAGGTCTGACAGTATCAGGTGTAGTTAAGGAACAGAATCTCCTGATGGCCTAACCATGCCATAAGTTTTGGGAACACTTCTGATTATGAATGGGTCTAGTTCATGGCTTTTCTTTCTTTTTTTTCCCATTTTTTTAAAGTTTATTTATTTTGAGAGAGAGAGAGAGAGAGAGAGAGAGAGAGAACAAGTGTGTGCAAGCAGGAGTAGGGGCAGAGAGCTAGGAGAGAAAGAATCCCAGGCAGGCTCTGTGCCATCAAAAGAGAGACCCACATGGGGCTGGATCCCACAAACTGAGATATCATGACTTGAGCCAAAATCAAGAGTCTGACTCTCAACCAGTTGAGCCACACAGGTGCCCCATGGCTCATTTTTTTTGCGAGGAAAAGGTAGTGGGCTGCCTCTTTTCCTTCCCCGTGAGTTAGTGCTTTCAGATTAGTACTTAACTCAAAAACAGCATAGTCTCCCAGCCTTTCATTCCCCTTTTTACTTTTCAGCAATGCAAAATTAATAGTAAGAGTTCCCTTTACCAAGCAAACACTAGTTTTATTCTCCCTTTTTATGTAGCTTATTAAAGAAATTGTATACACACATACACACACACAAGTGATTTAGTGGTGTAGGTATTATGTTGCCAAAACTAAAACCATTTTTTGAAAAGATAACTAATATAGAAAGAAATTGACCTGACCTTGAAATGATACTACATATCATAATTTTCAAAAGACAATTCAAGAAATTTTAATACTTTAGCATAAAATTCTTCAAGTCTAATATTTTAAGAAATTACAGAAAACTAAAGAATAGTATAGAAATATTGGGGATATTAAGTATAATATTTATTAAAAATAAAACTAAACCTCAAAGGCATATTATTCTACCATGGTAGACAATTATATTAAAATTAACTTTGATACAATGTTAAATCTAAATTTATAGAATATCTCTACATATAAGATAAACTACAACTATCTTATACTTTGGATGGGTTTTAACTTATAATAATTCTGAAATAATCCTAGGTTACCTATAACTTCTAACCGGACATATTTCTGTCACAATCAAGCCAGCATCAAATCAAACATATACTTACCATATGGAGAACATACCATGGGAAGCACATAAACAGTTGTTAAGCTACTCAACTGTATTATAAAATTCTTGAATTATTACATTCTAAGCCTGTTGGGAAACAAAGAAAGAAAAAAAGTATGTTAGTTAAATGTGCTGGTTGTACTATACATGTAGTTAAATAACCAAAAGAACACTAAAAAAAAATCACATACCTCACACACATAAATCTTTCTCTATATATTATTGTGCCCTTTGCTTACATAAATTTATTATTTCATTTAAGTTTTAGAAAAATGCTATTGAATTGTGCAAGCCATTTGAATATACAATAAGAGAAATATTATTAAAAAGAATGAATGGTACGTTTGAAACTCTAAGGAAATAACATATCTTGTTAACCAAATATATTTCATGGTCTCTATTTTTCATGTTTTCCACCTACAGAATAAATGGTATTCATAGCACAGAAAATCAAAAACAAAAAAAAATAAGACAAAAGGTTAGTGAATCATCTGGTTGTCTATAATTATCTGGATGCTTAACAAACTAAACACCAAAATAATGAGATGAT
Source organism: Puma concolor (assembly GCF_028749965.1). Classification (NCBI taxonomy): domain Eukaryota; kingdom Metazoa; phylum Chordata; class Mammalia; order Carnivora; family Felidae; genus Puma; species Puma concolor. The sequence goes on along the minus strand of NC_141671.1, from coordinate 87,994,628 downwards.
CTGTCCAAACGTCTTAAATCTTCGTGTTGATGTTTGCCAGCTGGTATGGTCTGAAATTTTGTATCCGTCTGACCCCCAAATTCATATGCTGAGATCCTAATGCCCAAGATGATGGTATTGGGAGGTAAACAGGATTAGCGCCTTTATAAAGAGGACCCAGACAGTGCCCGAGTCCTCTTCATCATGTGAGGACACAGTGAAAATACGGACGTCTGTGAACTAGGAAGCCCTTACCAAACACTCAACTGCCAGCATCACAATCCTGGACTTCCCAGTCTCTGGAACTGTGCGAAATAAATTTCTGTTGTGTATCAGCCACCCAGTCTATGGTCCTCTGTTACAACAGCTCAAATGAACAAAGATGCTTGCCGACAAACCTGATGGGCTATAAATACAGGCAAATGTTTTCAAACCTGATTGAATTATTTATTCTATAATGAATAAAGATTTTATTTATTTATTTATTTAAAATTTCTTTTAACATTTATTTATTTCTGAGACAGAGAGCATGAACAGGGGAGGGGCAGAGAGAGAGGGAGACACAGAATCTGAAATGGGCTCCAGGCTCCGAGCTGTCAGCACAGAGCCCAACGCGGGGCTCGAACTCACGGACCGCGAGATCATGACCTGAGCTGAAGTCGGACACTCAACCGACTGAGCCACCCAGGCGCCCCATAAAGATTCTATTTAATACAAAGTGCGGAACTGACGCATGACATGACCCCAGCTGAGAACAAATATAGTTGAACTATGGAATAATTTAAAGTAAAATAAAAACCGAATTTAGTTTTCTCTTTAAGACAGCGCCTCCTCAAATTGGGTTATATGAATGTATTCCCTGTCAAAAATGTCTTTTTGCTCTAGAACATACTCAGTAAACCTCTCATGCTTAGAAGATACTAAGAGTGGTGGTTGGGAATTCTGTACTCAGTACGTATACCCACATGTACACACACACACATGCACACACATACATCAGCCCCATTGTATGTTCCTCAAACTCCTAACCCATTTTTTCCCCAAGGTCAGTAGAGTTTAAAGCAAAATTCAGCCATATATCTTTCTAGATTATATATAACCTTGGCTTATACTTAATAAAAAATACTCTTTTCTCCTAATTTAGTATTCCACCCCCCTTGCTTATTTACACTTGGATTCAAACACATTAAAGATAATCAAAATATGGAGTCCAGATCTGGCGTTTGTCTTGTCTTTACAATCTTAACTAATTATTCTTTCTAAAAGACATAAAACATAGTAGATGAATAGCTTGCCAATATTTTGCAGCAGCTGTTGAAGGTTTTTTAGGTGTGTTTGATTGACATTTAACCATCACAACAATATTTTAAAGTGGGTTTTATTATCCTCATTTTACAGGGTTTTGATATTTCAAACCAATCATCTATATAAGAAGCTGGAAAGTGTAGCTGGGGTCAAATCTAGACCTGACTTAAAAATGTGTACTCAAAAAAGTCGTCACTTGCACATGGTTTCCAGGACACTGTTTAAAAATTATTTTTAACGTTTTATTTTATTTTTTGAGAGACAGAGACAGACAGAGCATGAGCAGGGTAGGGGCAGAGAGAGAGGGAGGCATAGAATCCAAAGCAGGCTCCAGGCTCTGAGCTGTCAACACAGAGCCCTATGTGGAGCTCAAACACACCGATATGAGATCATGACCTAAGTTGAAATCGGACACTCAACTGACTGAGCCACCCAGATGCCCCTCCTGGACACTGTTTAAAAGATAATTATGTTGGGGTGCCTGGGTGGCTCAGTTGGTTAAGCATGACTTCAGCTCAGGTCATGATCTTGCAGTTCATGAGTTCTAGCCCCGCGTCTGGCTCTGTGCTGACAGCTCAGAGCCTCGAGCCCTCTTCAGATTCTGTGACTCCCACTCTCTCTGCCCCTCTCCAGCCTGTGCTCTCTCTCTCTCTCTCTCTGTCTCTCTGTCTCTCGCTTTCCAAAAGAATAAAACATTAAAAAAAGAAAAAGATAATTCTGCCTCGACATGTACTTTCAATAATATTTGACTCTCAATTTGAAAAAAAAGTAATGAAATGTTTTGTAAAATCAAATTTCTATGTTGAAACCATATATAACTTGGGCTTAGAACTGCTAAACGAGCAAAATGACAAACACAATGATTACATACAACACGTGTAATGTGTTGCTTATAAATCTGGACATAAAAGATCAACATATTTAATAAATTAAGAAAAATAGAGAAGGTTCATTCATACCTATCTCAACTGGTTCCAGACTGTTATGATACTAGAGCATCTGTGCAATTTTTTTTATGATTTTTGTCTTAACATCAAATGTGATTCTTGCTTCGTTTTTACCATCCAAATCTTACTTGATATTTGCAAAATGATTTTTGCAGGTAAGTCAGAAAAATCAAACATTTAGACACCTATTTAGAATGAGAGCAAATAATGAGAGCCAGCAAGTGGCCTGGGTTCCTTTATCTATTTGGCAACTACGATTGTGTGTGTGTGTGTGTGTGTGTGTGTGTGTGTGTGTGTGTGTCTATGTGTGTATTTCCTAAATCATGGCTATGATTTACATAGCTGAATAAATAACACTTGTTATGGAGTTATTATTTTTGTTGATAAAGTTTTATCTAAAGAAGTTGTTGTCTTTATACTCTTTTTTTGCATTACATGTAAGGAAATAATTATTCTCTTCCATTCTCTACATTTCTGTCTAAGCCAGTCAAATGATGATATGGCATTTTCTTCTTTTGCTTTCCTATATACTTGTCTTTCTTCCTAGGGCAGTCAAGGCACCTGCCTGATGTGGGGTGGAGGGAGGATGGGACCCTCACTTTCTGTCATTTAAAAGATTATTTTGACATATGGCTTAAAGCCAGGCAGTCTTGAGAAAGAAAAGATTTCCAAATACCTTTAGTTCTCTTGTATGTATAAAGACTAGACTTTGTGGATTAGTCTACTATTGGAGGTCTTGCTGAGATCCAGAGGTTTGGTAACTTAAGCATGAAACAAAATGATTCATTTATTTTTACTTTTCATCTTGATGTTTGTCAGCAAGCATAAATGACTATGTTTGCATATAATTATATGTAAAGGTGTTTGAAATCACAGTGAAAAAGGCTTCGTGGTGCACATGCGGCAAAGGCACAAGACGTGGAGAGAAAACAGAGCATTGTGAATGGGGAAAGTGCCTGCCAAGGCTTGTGTTTTCTCCTCCCAGCTTCTTGAGGCCAAACCTCTCGGCGGAGTAGCTTTAGAAACTCCTAGTTGAAGGAACACTCAGCGTTTTGCTTATGCTTTTAGGAAGAGATTGCTGTGCTTAGTAATCCCATGCCAACATGTGGTGACCCGGTAGCGTCACGAGAGTCCTAAGGCTGGAAAAGGCCCAGTTGACAACCCTAAAATCTCCCTAGGTTATTTGTGGCATGGATAATGTGTTGAGAACAAAATGGGCTTGCTGGGAGCAAAATGACTCAGCCACAGAGGTTTTTGTGGTCTTCTGCTTTAACCAAGCGTCAGTCTGAAGAGAGAAGTAGGAATGTATGCAACAGCAAAGACTGGTGGACCCGAATGCCAAGATCTGGCGCAGACTGAATTAACAGGGCCGTTTGGCACACGATGCTGAGAACTAGCTGACAGTGAGAGATGTCAGCAGCAGAGTGGTCCACAGCAATGGGTCTGAATTATCATCTTGAGCAGAGGCAATCAGGGAGGGGAAGCTTCATGAAGGAGGTTACATCTGAGCAATGGTAAGGACTCGGCCCCATCTTTAGGACTGAGCATTGTAAGAAGAGGGGATACGGGGTACAAAGGATCAGGAAAGAAACAAGCACAGCATGTGCAAAGAGGGAAGAAAAACATCCCAGGGTGCCTGTGGTGTAGTAATCCAGGGCACAGTAGTGTCAGGAGTGGGGGTTGGTGGGGGAGTAAGGGTTGAGAGGCAGCAGCCAGGCGATGTTGGGTCTCACTGACCATTGTAAGGAGTCCAGTCTTTATTCATGGTACAGTGGAGATAGGAAGGTTTTGACCAAGAGACTAGCATGATCTGATTAAAATTTTCAAACATCATTTCAGATGTTCTGTAAAAAATTTAGTAGAGAGGTGAGCCCAGAAGCAGCAGCCACTCTAAAGGTAACTGTAGCAGTTGAGTTGAGAGATGATGGTGGTTAGAAATTTAATGGCAATGATAATGCATAGAAGTGTTTGGATTCGGGATATATTTGAAGTAAGTATAAATCCTATCCATTAATTTCACCATTTCACAAACACAGATGCATTTTTTAAGTCATCACTATAGGGTAAGCCATTTTTGTTATTGTTGTTTTGCAAAGGATCAACTTGAAAAATAGAAGTTCCATAGATATTTATGAAAGATACTTCAGTTAATTTGGGTAAAATTTACCAAAAGGCAAAAATATGGAGACATTTGTTTTATATAATGAAAAAATATACTGTTGAACCAATTGACTAAAGATAGTACAAATTATTAAGAAAATCACTATATTGTTCTTATTAATGAAAAAATGGGAAATAGACAAGTGGAGCATTACTTTTCTTAGAAAGAAGAAAACTCTCAAGGACTCTGAATGATTTTAGAAACATCTCAGATATATCCCAAATTGAATTTCATTGATAAGAGTAAGTTCCTTAATTCAATTCAACAAATGTGATTAAAGGACATTGAATTTTGAACAAATAAAGACAATCCCTTCATGCAGTTTATAGTAATAAGTAAGATTTGCTTCCAGAAGAGGTCACCGAGCCAATTCCTGTGGCTATACTTTAAATGGAATTTTACGACTTCAGAATTACTAGTCTGGATCCTTAAGCCCTTTTTAATTCAACATACATTAAAAAAAATGTGTTATATATAACAGCTGCTAGGTGCTATGGCTAAAAGCATGGCCCAAATACTCTCCTGTCCTTGAAGATCTCCTGGTCAAGAGGAGGAAGGAAAGAAAGAGAAATGAAGAAATCTGTACTAAATGTCTGGCTAGGGGCACAAATGTAGCAGCATGCAATTTTACTTGGCTGAAGCTTAATAGAAAATAGGTTGTGTAAAGTGCAGGTTGAATGATGACGAGGCTGTGCTGTATGAACACAGATAAGGAATACAGAGATAATATAGTTTGGGATGAAAAAGTAATCTGGCTTCAGCAGAGCAGAGAGATAGGCAGTGTGATGAAACACACGCAGGACATAGCAGAAGAAAGCAAGGGCCAGCCATTGGAGGATCTCATGCTTGAACCTCATCAACATTAATAATATTACCACCTAGTCATAAAAGAGTGCTCACTATATACCAGACATAGTTTTAAGGGTTTTATATGCATAATCTCATTCTATCAACAAGCCTATGAAATTTACTCCAGTTTTAGAGAAGGGGAATATGAAGCCCAGAAAGGTTACACAATTTGTCCAAGGTCACCCAGCTTGTCAATGATGCCGTTAGACTGCAACACAACCAGACCGATTCCACAGCTCCACTCTTGGCCACACAGTTCTGCCTCTTGAGATCAACATGGGATAGTTTAACCATAAATGATTCTCTTTTTTTTTGCATAATTTACAGGGAAAAGGAATACTTTTCCTCACAATGCAAAACGTTGGTTTGTTCTTTATATTAGATAGAAATGGAAATAAGCATCCTGAAATTAAAAGCCCAGAACAAGTGAGGAGGAAAGGGAAAAAGAAGGGAAATGATGTTTCTTGAGCATTTTACCACGGGGCAAATTTACTGTATGGTTAGATGGTTGAATGGTCACCTTCCTTCGTCCGTATATGTGCAGAAGCTGGAAAAAAAAGTGGTTACAGGAGAGGTATATGCTTTGGGCTTGCTATTGTAACTCCTTGATTATTTTCATGGTCTGAATTCTTTCCCAGGTTAAGCTTTCCTCTTCTTCCCTTCCCTCTTATCCAAGCGGGCTTGGATGATCTGCCCCGACCCTTACTCCTTCTGGGAGGATGATGTACATCTGTGTGAACTGCACAATACCGGATTAGGGGTGAGGAAGAGAGAGGTAGCCCAGAGTGTTGCAGACTCTTCTACTTCCTGAGCTGCCATAGGAGACAGGGATTAATAGCACTTAGGACTGTTACAAAACATCAGCGTATTCAGGACTTAAAATATACTTATGCTTAGATACAGGTTAGTAATTGCTACAATAGAAGACGCATGAAATTAGGCCATAGTTTATACATCTATTTTATCCATAGAATATTTTAAACATACGTTTTTTGAGGGAAGGAGGGTTGCTTTGCTCTCTTAAAACCCGCCGAACCCTTCAGGGCAAACAATTGAGCGTCTCCCACCTGGGGCTTGAAGCAGTACTGTAGATCTCATTGGGCATTCTTCCCAGAACATTCGTTTTACTCAAAGGTTTGGGGAAAAGAAATTTAGTCTAAAATAAATATATATCATCACTACAGTGCAGAATGCACAGACATTTTTTAAAGATTTATTTATTTAACCAAATGTATTGAGGCCCTACTATGATAGATGCTGTTCTGCTTTATTGGGATTTTTAAGGCAGTTATTCCTTACATATTTATGGTTATCTTATGTTGCTTTGTGTGAGAAGAATGTACTATGTTTTAACATGTGTATGGGGAATCTTTCCCTCCCCCCAATTTTATTGAGAAATAATTAACACACATCACTGTATAAGTTTAAGATGTACATCACGATGATTTCATTTGCTTCTGTTGTGAAATTATTACCATAATAGGTTCAGATAACATTTATCTTATCATATAGATACAATTTAAAAAGAAAGAAGAAAGGAAAATCAAATTCCTTCTGATGAGAACTCTTACAGCAATGTTAGCTACAGTCATCACATTGTACTGTACATTCTTAGTGTTGATTTTTCTTTTCTTTTTTAAATTGAAGTATACTTGACATACAATGGCATATTAGTTTCAGACGTACAACACCGTGATTTGACATTTATATACATTACGAAATGCTCACCATGAAAGGTTTAGCTGCTGTCTGTCAATTTACAAATTTATTACAATATTATTGACTCTATTCCCTATGCTATACTTTACATCCAATGACTTATTTATCTTATAACTGGAAGTTTGTACCTTTTGAAACATTTTTAATGTTTATTATTTATTTTTGAGGCAGGGGGAGGGGCAGAGAGAGAGGGTGACACAGAATCCGAAGAAGGCTCCATGCTCTGAGCTGTCAGCACAGAGCCTGATGCGGGGCTTGAACCCATGAGATCATGACCTAAGCCGAGGTGGGCTGCCTAACCAACTGAGCCACCCAGGCACCCCAGAACTTTGTACCTTTTGACCACTTTCCTCCCATTCACCCGACCCCCACCCTCTGCCTCTGGTACCCAAAGTCTGATCTCTTTTTCTGTGTTTTTGTTTGGTTTTGTTTAGATTTAACGTGTAAGTGAGATCATTCATACAATATTTGTCTTTCTCTACCTGACTTATTTTACTTGGTATAAAGCCTTCAAGATTCATTCATGTTGTTGCAAATGGTAGGATTTCTTTATTTTTAATGGCTGAATATTTATGGCTCACAACTTCTACTTCTACTTCTTCTTCATCTATATCCAATCATGAGTGCTTAGGTTGTTTTCACATCTTAGCTATTGTAAATAATGCTGCTATGAACATAAGGATGCAGATATGTTTTTACATACTTTGGATATATTCCCAGAAGTGGAATTCTTAAGTCCTATGGTAGTTCCATTTTTAATATTTTGAAGATCATCCATATTGTCTTCCATAGTGGCTGTACCAGTTTGCAATCCCACCAGCAGTGTACAGGGTTCCCTTTTCTCCACATCCACGCCAGCTCTTACCTCTTGTCTTTTTGATGATGGCCATTCTAACAGGTGTAAGGTGATATCTCATTGTGGTTTTAATTTGCATTTCCCTAATGACCAATGATGTTGAGCATCTTTTCATGTATCTGTTGACCTTTCATAGATCTTCTCTGGAAAATGTCTGTTCAGTCCTTTGCCGATTTTTAATTGGGTTATTTTTTTCATATTGAGTTGTATAAGGTCTTACGTATTTTGGATATTAACCCCTTATCATATATGCGGTTTACAAATATTTTCCCCCATTCCATAGGTTGCTTTTCACTTTGTTGACAGTTTCTTTTGCTATATAGAAGGTTTTTAGCTTGATGTAGTCCATTTGTTTACTTTTTTTGTGCTTTAGGTGTCATATCCAAAAGATCATTTCCAAGACTCATGTCAAGGACCTTTATTCCTATTTTCTCTTCTAGGAGTTTCATAGTTTCAGACATGACATTTAAGTCTTTAATTCATTTCAAGTTCTTTAAAATTTTATTTAAATTCCAGTTAGTTACCATACATGTAATCTTAGTTTCAGGTGTACAATATAGTGATACAACATTTCCATACATCACTCAGTGCTCATCACAAGAAGTGCACTCCTTAATCCCCATCACCTATTTAACCCAACTCCCCACCCACTTCCCTTCTGGTAACCATTAATTTATTCTTTATAGTTAAGGATCCACTTCTTGGTTTGCCTCTCTTTCTCCCCCCACTCTTTGTTTTTTTGTTTTGTCTCTTTAATTCAACATATGAGTGGAATCGTATTTGTCTCTCTCTGACTGACTAATTTCAGTTAGCATACTACTCTAGTTCCATTCATGCCATTGCTAAAGGTAAGATTTCATTCTTGTTTTTAATGGCTGAGTAATTTCAAGGTAATTTTGCCAGTGGTGTAATAAAAGGGTTCAGTTCTTTGCATGGAAATGTCCAATTATCCCAGCACCATTTATTGAAGAGACTGTCTTTTCTCCATTGAGTATTCTTGGTTCCATTATCAAATATTAGTTGATCATATATGCTTTGGTTTACTTCTGAGCTCTCAATTCTGCTCTATTGGTTTGTTTTTATGTTAGTACCATGCTGTTTTGATTACCACAGCTTTATAGTATAGACTGAAATCAGGAAGTGTAATGTTTCTTTCTTTGTTCTTTTTCAGGATATCTTTGGCTATTTAGGGTCTTTTGTGGCTCCATATATATTTTAGGAGTGCTTTTTTCTGCTTCTGTAAAAAAAAGGTATTGGGATATTTAGTAGAGATTTTATTGAATGTATAGATGACTTTTTGTATTATTGGCATTTTAACAATATTAATTCTTCCAATCCATGAACACAAGATACCTTTCCATTTATTTACATCTTTGATTTCTTTCACCAATGTTTTGTAGTTTTCAGTGAATAGGTCTTTGACTTTCTTGGTCAAATTCATTCCTAAGTATTTTAATGTTTTCGATGCTATTGCAAATGGATTTTATATATTATTTTTTTGGAAATTTATTGTTAGTTTATGAAAATGCTACTGATTTTTGTATGTTAATTTTGTATCCTACAACTCTACTGAATTCACTAATTAGATCTAACAGTTGTTTGGTTGTCTTTAGAATTTTCTATTTATAAAATCATGTGATCTGCAAAATAAAAAGAAAGACAATTTCACTTCTTCCTTTCTAATTCTGATATCTTTTCTTTCTTTCTTTTTTTTTCTGCCTGATTGTTCTTGCTAAGACTTCCCAGTACCATGCTGAATTGGAGTAGTGAGAGTGGGTGTCCTTGCCATGTTCCAGATCTTAGAGGAAAAGCTTTAACCTTTTACCATTGAGTATGATGTTAGCTGTGGGCTTACCATATATGGAATTTATTATGTTGAAATACATTCTTTCTATGACTAATTTGTTGAGTTTTTATCATAAATGACTGCAGAATTTTGTCAAATGCTTTTTCTACGTTTACTGAGGTGATCATGAGTCTTTTCTTTCATTCTGTTACTGTGGTGAATCACCTTGATTGATTTATGTAGGTTGAATCATCCTTGCATTCCAAAGATAAGTCCCACTTGATCATGTTGAATGATCCTATTAATGTGCTGCTGAATTCAGGCTCCTAGTATTTTATTAGAATTTTGGCATCTATATTCATCAGGGACCTTGGCCTATAGTTTCCTTGCTACTAGTGTGCTTTTCTAGGTTGGTATGAGGATATTGCTGGCATTGTAAAATGAGTTTGGGAGTGTTCCCTTTTCTTTGATTTTTTGGAAAGAGTTTGAGAAGGATTGGTATTAATTTTTCTTTAAATGGTTGGTAAAATTTACCAGTGAAGCCATCTGGTCCTGGTTTTTTTCTTTATTGGGAAATTGTGGATTACTGATTTAATCTCCTTACTAGTAATTGGTCTATTCAGATTTTTTATTGCTATGGGGAATCTTTTTATGGAACTTAATTTGAATACTTTGCTTTCAGAAATTGGACAAATAAATGATGAATGTTTTGATGTAGACCAGGGATTAGCAAACTGTGCACTGAAGAAGCAGATGGTAAATACTTAAGGCGTTACAGTCCAAAGGTAAAGTCAAGGATTTCTATAGTACTCATCTTTTATACAGTTTCTGTCACAATTCCTCAATTACATTCTAGTGTGAAAGCAGATAAATAATAGAAAAGCAAATGGCTGTGGCTGTGTTCCAATAAACTCTTATTTGCAAAAACTAGCAGCAGGTCAGATTTGGCCCATGGACCATATTTGCCACCTTCTGGTTTAGACCATAATGAATCTTTTTTTTGTTTATTTGTTTTTTAATTTCACTGAGATATGGGTCTTAAACTGGTTTCATTTTTCCTATCTTTAAATTGAGTCAATAACATTTAAGCACTCCATCTCTTCACTTCTCTAGCTCTGGTGGGAGAGAGGGAGCTCTTCAGGTAATTAAGTCAATGAGAGATAAACCCTGATTTGCAATGTGACAGGCCAAGGAAAGACAGGCCAGTTGGTAGCCCAGGGGCTTGTGAGGGACAGGATGAGCACTGGGCTGAGCTCCAGTGGCCCCTCCCAAAAAGCAAGTGCACTTCCTGGTTGTTCAGATGGTGTTTTGATTTCTGATCCTACCTGTTAAAACCCTCCTTGGAAGAAGAATCTGGAAATGGGGGATAAGAATTAAAGTCAAGAATAAAGATTGCATGACACTTATATCTATCCTCAGTCACACTCATCCAGAAGGAGATGCCTCACTGGGACCAAAGATGGGATACACGCCAGGAACAGATGGTTAGTGACAGTGGTTATTTTCTTTCTTTCTTTCTTTCTTTTTCTTTCTTTCTTTCTTTCTTTCTTTCTTTCTTTCTTTCTTTCTCTTTTCTTGCCTATGGCAATAACAAAAAATGGACACTTTTCTTTATAACCACATGTTGTAAGGATGTTCAGTGAAATTGAGGGAGATGGGATAAGGGAGGGTTTTTGATAAGCTGTCTTTTTCCTCTGGACACCCTCCTCCTCCCGATTCTGACAAAATTGGAGAAGGCATTGAGAAGACAGAAGGAAAGAACTAAAGGAGGGAACGAAAATGGAAGAGAAGGAGCAGGAGAGAGAAAAAAAGGGAGGAAGGGAAGAGAAATCTGTGAATATTTCTTTTGGGCTCCAAGCATGCTGCCTGCTGTCTTTGGCTAGGCTCCCAGAACTCTGGGGGCATTGGGATGTGGCTCATGCTTTCTCTCTTATGTCCCTTGGATGACTTCCTCTGAAAGAAGTTGACAGCCACTGAACAGGTTCTCCCAGTATATTGCAAAGCCTAAAGAACACCAGTATTGAAAAGGTTAGAGTCCACTGGTCTGTCCTCTTTAATTCTGGCTTCTCAAACATTAATAAGCATAAGAATAATCTGGATGGCTTATTCAAAACAGATTCATGAATTATCTTCCTAGAGATGCTGATAAAGAGGTTTAGGGTAGGGAACAGAATTTCCACATATAACAAGCTCTCTGCTTCCCAGGAGAATTTGTTGCATATGTTTGGAGAATCACACTGTAGAGAGTCACAGCTATGTCAGTTCAGAGTGTTCAAAACAGTTGACTAAAAGGCACTATGGAAACTCATGATTACTTAAATAAATATTAAATTTTTTTCTTGAGTATAAATTAATTGCATGAAAAATAATGGTTCACTATAAATTTTAATTATAAAATTCAAACTGTAGCCTTTTAATTCAGACCAAAATCTCTTGGGACATCAATAATCAAAATAATAAAGTTTAGCATAATACTTCTTTTTGTAATCAACAAAGAAGAAATGCTAATCCTAAAAAAATGTAAATGAGTATTTTATACCATGGCAACTTAATCTAGAGTAATGTATTCCCTTTCTTCTAAAGTTGTGTTAAAACTGATGAATGATTTTTAACATCAGAATTTCTTATTAAATTTTGATTGTCAAACAAATACTATTCTGAGAAAAAAAATCCATTCCAATTTTAGCTGCAGTTGCTACATTAAATACAATGATTGGAGCTGTGTATTGATCGCATATAATTTATGAATAAGCCAAGCTATTTAAAAAAGAATATATATTTATTGTTCAGAGTATGGGCCAATTTTACAACAAAGTTGTACTCTGAAAAGCAGTTTGTATATAAGGCAAAACATTTTGTCTTAAAATGAATTCACTTGCTTTTGAATAATTTTAAAATGTTAACTTCAGGATTTTAATGGCCTAAATAAAGTTGCCACATTCTCCTGTCCTTACCCCACTCAGGGACAAGTGTCCCATGATTGTGAATGCATACTCACTCACGGATTCTGTGTCTCCCTCTCTCTCTGTTTCACCGCTGCTCACGCTCTGTCTCTGTCTTTCTCAAAAATAAACACTAAGAAAAAACTTAAACTTTGCAAAGACTCTTTTCCTTTGTTTCTATTCTTTTTTTTTTTTTCATTCACTTAGGAAGTATTTTATTTTATTTTTTATTTATTTATTTATTTTTTTTTAAATTTTTTTTTTCAACGTTTATTTATTTTTGGGACAGAGAGAGACAGAGCATGAACGGGCGAGGGGCAGAGAGAGAGGGAGACACAGAATCGGAAACAGGCTCCAGGCTCTGAGCCATCGGCCCAGAGCCCGACGCGGGGCTCGAACTCACAGACCGTAAGATCGTGACCTGGTTGAAGTCGGACGCTTAACCGACTGCGCCACCCAGGCGCCCCACTTAGGAAGTATTTTAGAAGAAAAGAAATCCAGGCCTCCCAAAATATTTTACATTTGTGTAGTTTTATGTTGCCAAAATTTTTTCATGAATGTCCTTCATATCTTCCATTATGAAATCTAAATCCATAATAACATGAAAAAGTTAAAATGAAGTATAAAGTCTTCACTGGAAGCTCAGGAAGCAAGTGCCATGAATGTCTTGATCTTACGAGTCTATTCATTATTGATACACTTCTGTTACAAAGCCCTTCTTTAAAAATGCAAACCCTAGAGTTATTCTGACTTTGATATAAATTGATGTAATCAGATGGACTGGGTAGTCTTTCTAAACAACTACCCAATATTAGCTTTCCCTACTGTGGATGGAATTGTGTCCCCAAAAAGATCTATTCCAAGTTTTAACTCTCAGTATCTGTGAATGGGACTTTATCATTATGATTTTACATTTACTTATTTATTTTTGAGAAAGAGAGAAAGAACAAGCAGGGGAAGAGCACAGAGAGAGAGGGAGACAGAGTATCCCAAGCAGGCTGCCCGCTACCAGAGAAGAGCCAGATGCGGGGCTTGAACTCATGAACCGTGAGATGATGACCTAAACTGAAATCAAGAGTCAGATGCCTAACTGACTGAGCCACCCAGGTGCCCCTTGTGAATGGAACTTTATTTGGGAAGAAAGTCTTTGCAGGTGAGATGAAGTTAAGACAGAGTCACACTGGATTAGGATGGGGCCTAAGTCCAATGACGTATGTTCTTATAAGAAAAGAAGACTTTGGAGACACAGAAGCACACAAGGAAGAAGGCCATGTGAAGGCAGAGACAAACCAAGGAACATCCAGGATTGCTGGCAACTTCCAGAAGCTGGAAAAAGCAAGGAAGGATTCTTCCTGGAGCCTTTGGAGGGAGCCTGGCCCCTGCCCATACTTTGATTTTGGACTTGTAACCTCACGAATTTTGAGAGAATGATTTCTATTGTTTTAAGCTATCTGGTTGTGGTGATTTGTTACAGCAGTCCTGGGAAGTTAACACTTTCTTCATAGATTTAACTTTGATTTGGGTAAGGAGTTATTTGGGGGTAATGGTGGGATGTTACAGTGATTAAATCTTGATAATTCTTTTCCCTTGGGAAATGGAAATTAAGGGCAGAGAGGAAGAAGTGAATTATCTTAAAAAATACATATATGTGTGTGTGTATATACGTGTGTGCATATGTACACACATATACCTCTTAAATATACACTGCTGAAAGCAGGTAGCCTATGTGTCTCCTCTTGTTATTTTCCAACAGCCCAAAAGCTTAGGGGAGCAAAAGGGGGTCTAGACCCTGCCTACTACTCTCTTGGTCTCTTCCATTATATTCTAGTCATTCCGACCTTTTGTCAGTTCCTCCAAGTGTAATTCAATATGTAATTTCTATTGGCTTGTATGGCGTATAAAATATTACAGTGTAGCTGGATGTGTGGGAGGACTATAAGCTTAAACTATTCTCTCTAGTGTAATTGGGAGATGTTTTTCCTTCAAATTTGGCATAATGGTGGAAAGCACATAAATTCTATATGCTATTTGATGTGGGTATCACACCCAACTACATTTATAAAATTTAAGTCAAATTCAGCGAGTCACATGTAATTATAAACCAAGTCACAAATTTAAGGCTGTTCACATATACAACTCTAAAGTAAAGATGACTGTATTGTAGCAAAGCGTGTCTCAAAGGTAGACTCATGGACCATTTGAGAGAAAGAATTTATAACTCTTCTTAAAGAGAAGCACCTGACCATGAAAATCTTACTGGCTACAAATAACCCAAAGCAATGATAGGTTCTAGGATTTGCATAAAAGAAAAAACACATGAGTATCAGAAAATTATCCCAGTAAGAAGATAACATCTTATCAGTTTATTCTGTTTAATGGGTATGACTTGATAATTAAGTTTTTTTTTTTAACTTAGATGAATTTAGTGCTTTATATATACACAAAGTTTTTCTAATATATCGTTCTTATTTTGGCATTCTAATGAATATGATTATGATGTATTTCATCCTTTAAACTGCTCACTAGCATACATCATTTTCAAGAAATAAGGAATGATCTTTGCAAGAACACCATTACCTACTTCTATGTATAGATGTAATATTAGGAAGCTGTTGTCTGCATGTAATTGAATAAATCAGGGGTGTTACATTGTGTTTTACTGAAATGCTCTTCAATTACCTCTTGAGGTATTCGCCACCCACACATGCACTCACACACACTCATACACATACACCATATCAAATGAACTGAAATAACTTTTAATTACATCAATATGTTTTTATATACATGCATTTCTTTATTCATCATACTCTAAAAAGATGAATTCCTGATGACACTAACCAGGTAGTAAAGCAGAATGGAGAAGGATAAAGACTTTTCCTCTACTCCTCAAGTCAAGGAGAAAAACTGTGATCTCCTTAATGAAATGATTGGTCATGTAATGAAATGTACGTTTTTTGTTCTTAACTTTTATAATTTAATTTTTTCATTTCCTCTGAAAAACTATTCTTGAAAGTCTTTTGGTAAAATAAAACACATACATACATATATGCATGACCTGGAAAAGATTATTTAGAGATTTATAAACTTAAAAATTTTCAGGATTAAGAATACTCCAATTAAAATTAAGTTAGATATGAAATATTTAGTTATATTTAAGAATGCATAATTGGCTGTGATTATAAACAATTAATACTGAGTAGCAACCCCAACGCCATCTTTATTTTCCTTAACTTTCACTTTCATCCAAACACCAAGTCCTAATTCTAACTTTAATAAAGCTTTCCCCTCCTTTCAAGTCCAGTTCCATTACCACAACCAAGAACTCCTTCACTCAGACCAGGGCAATTAAAGTTTTTACACCTTCTGTGTTGTCACCAATGAAAACGTTTTAAAACACTGACAGACACTCAGGTTTAACTCATGCCATTCCACACTTCAAAAATTTTCAGTAGTTCCTTACTGCCTAGAAGCTAAAGTCCAAACAATTTAGCATGGAGAGAAATACCTACAAATTTTAACTCCCATCTTCATTTCTGGGCTTAACTATCATGACTACTTGCTCTCTTGCAGTCAAACAGCGCTGTATTTCATTTGTCAATTATGTATATCTTTAGATATTTTCAGAGCTCTTGCACATATTTTTTCTTTGGCTTAGAATATCCTTTAAAACTTGTGAAGTTATGCTAATCCTCCAATGCACAACTCAAATCTTTCTCATTTTATAAAATTTCATAATTGAAGCCTCTATGCATTAATTCACATCAATGTCAAAGTATTTCCCTTACTTTACCTTGTATTTTAGTAACTGAGTTCTCAATATTTTATTTTCCATTAGATTTTGATTTTTTTAGGGCATTGGCTATATTATTTATGTTGTATTCTTGGAGCCTATAAAAGCACCTTAACCATGGGGCTCCTGAGTGGCTCAGTTGTTAAGCACCTGGCTCTTGATTTTCGGCTTTGATACGATCTCACGGTTCATGAGATTGAGCCCTGCATTGGGCTCTGTGCTGAAATTATAATTTCCTTGCAAAAATGCTATTAAAAAGTTTTAAAATTATTTTAATAGTTTATTTATTTTAAGTAATCTCTACATCCTATGTGGGCTCAAACTCATGACCCAGAGATTTGGAGTCACATGCTCTTTTAACTGAGCCAGCCAGGTGCTTCTGCAGAAATTTTATAAGATGGTAAGAAATTACAAACATGGTCAAGCTCTTATGTGCCCTTTGCTATTAAAAACATTCCATGATTTTCCTTGGGAATGTTATTTTTCCATGTATATGTTAGTGGATGAGTTAAAAATCACTTTTCCCCTTTTGGTATTGGATTACAAATGAATTGAATCAACTTTCACTCCACTTTAGCATTTGCAGAATGAACTAATAAATATAAGAGGATTTATTGGTATTCCACTGACCTTTCTGCTGCAGACTGCATAAAAATCTCAAGGGCTAGCTTAGAGTTCAATTAATAAAGATTACACATATAGTACAAGGTCACTTTGTTTTCCCTCCATTGAGTTTTCCAGTCTGTAGTTGATACTAATTACTAAACCTGCATGCAGGAATGCTGGATATTTTATCTTTGTATATTTTATATAAATTGGCTTTGGAAAAAATAGATCTGTGTCTGGATATCAAAAGGTAACCATATGATAAGGGCATTTTATTCTCCAAATACTTAAATAAATGGATTAGTATCAGGCAAAGAACAGAAACTTCAGTGTAAATTTTATATACCTGAGTGTATAAATATTCAGAAACATTGTGATTTTGTTGCATTTTATCATTTTCCTATGATTTGGAAGGAGGCACTCCAAGTATCAAGTCTATGAATGGAAACATTGGCAACTGTTCTCTGAGAGGTGTTAATGAGATGCTGTTTTTGACATTTTAAAAAGAAATACAAAAGATGCAGTATAAGAGAAAGAAAAGAGAAATAACCGTAATAGCACATACAGTTTTAGCTTTAAAAGGATGAAATTATCTTTCCGTAATAAAACCAAGTCACATATTCCATATGCACATGAATTTAAAATAGTAAGAGTGTTCTAAGTGAGGCACAAAGAGGTGAACTGGCTCATCTATTCCCATGAATTGTTGTGAATTATTTTTGGTGATTTGCATCCTAGAATAAGCTCAGAGAAAACTGCAAACTTTATATAAGACTCTACATCCTGAGGTAACATATGAGAATATCTCTATTATTAACTCAACAGTTTGACAAATATTTACTGAATAACTACTATGCACAATGAGACATTCTGAGAATGTGGACATAAAGGAAGCATAAAGGAAGACTCACTCTCTGAGGACTTCACAATACTTGGGAAGACAGGTACGAATGGAGATTTGGCATATTGTGGTAAGGACTCTGATAGGGACATGCATGAAATTTCATGGGAACACAAAGTATTGATGTATAATTGAATCTCAGGGAAAGATTTCACAGATTATGTGCTGCCTCATCTGGATTATCTAGATTTCAACAAAGCATTTGAAATAATTCCTAACATCTTTGTGGTTGAGATGAGTATATGTGGATAGTGTTATTGTGCAATCTGTTGAGCTTTTAGCTGATAAATCCTTCCTACCAAATAATACTGGTTAATATCTCCATGTCCAATTGTAGGATGCCTCTGGTTTCTTTCATTGAATCTTTCTTTACATCATTTAAAAATATTTTTTAAAATGTTTATTTATCTATTTCTGAGAGTGAGCAAGAGCACATGAGTAGGGAAGCAGCAGAGAGAGAGGGGGAGGTGGAGAATCCAACTCAGGCTCCAAACCATCAGCACAGAGCCCAGCACAGGGCTCAAACCCATGAACTGTATGATCATGATCTGAGCTGAAGCCGGATGCTCAACTGCTGAGCCACACAGGTGCCCTTAAAAATTTTTTTTTAATGTTTATTTATTTTGAGAGAGAGAGAAATGTAGAGTGCAAGTTGGGGGAGGGGCCAAGACAGAGAAAGGGGAAGAATCCCAAGCAGGTTCTGCAGCTGTCAGTGCAGAACCCAATGCAGGGCTTGAACTCACAAAACCTGAGATCATGACCTGAGTTGAAACCAAGAGTCCAACGCTTAACAGATTGAGCCACCCAGGTTCCCGTCTTTGTATCATTTTTAAATCAACTATTTGATGACATGATATTATTTGACATAGTTAAAAAATTTGGATATGATTTTAAATGTGGGGCTCAAGGTACTATGTCACATAATTGATTTTACAAAGAATTTCACAGACAAGAACAGTGGGTTGAAACTGACAAGGGAATGAAATAGTAAAAGGATAGAGTTAGGTGTAAAATCCACTGAGGAAGTAGAGAAATGTAATGACTTTAGCTTAATAGATCTTCAGGTGACCAAGATCTAGAATTTTAGCTAAATGAGAGATCATTGTGATGCATGGGTGATGCCAATGTTGCCTGGAACATTAATGAAAACTTGAAGTGTAGTAGAACTATGTATTCCAAAGGGGAAAAAAGGCAACAGCTTAACCCTCTCTATTAGAAATAAAGAGCATTCAGTTTGGTATTATAAATGGTACAAAGTTGAAAATTATCAGAGAGCTGTGATCTAAAAAATTATAGGTTTTGAAAATCATGCTTTATAAATAAATGGTAAACAAAATGAAAGGTGTTTTGGAAAAGAGATCTCAGGGGCAGTAATGGGTATCTGAAATAACTGATTATCCACTCTATCCATCCAGTCAATCTAGAAGTCTTATTTTTTTCTGTTTTCTATTTTAAATTAAAAAAAATTATTTATTTTTGAGAGAGAGAGAGAGAGAGATAGAGCATGAGTGGGAGAGGGGCAGAGAGAGGGAGGGAGACAAAGAATCTGAAACAGGCTTCAGGCTCTGAACTGTCAGCACAGAGCCCGATGCGGGACTCAAACTCAGGAACATGAGGCGAAGTCAGATGCTTAACTGACTGAGTCACCCAGGTGCCCCTGTATTTTCTATTTTAAAGTGTCAGTGTTCCAGACACATGCTGAAAATAGGGAATGATTTCAACAAATAGCTGGCTCCCAAGAGCCCCTCACTCTAGCACAGTATGTCTATTCTTTAACTCAGGGCCTATGGACAGTACTTTGAAGGTCTGTTGCATGAACAGACCGGAAGTTGTATGAACAACTTTATATGCCATTACATTTTTTTTATGGAGGTGATTATCTTAAAAGGAATGGTGGCTGAAAAATATTTAGGAAACATTTGTCCAATGAAAGAGTCACAGATGCACGTGATGAGATACAAAATGGGAATAATTAGGGACGCCTGGGTGGCGCAGTCGGTTAAGCGTCCGACTTCAGCCAGGTCACAATCTCGCGGTCCGTGAGTTCGAGCCCCGCGTCAGGGTCTGGGCTGATGGCTCGGAGCCTGGAGCCTGTTTCCGATTCTGTGTCTCCCTCTCTCTCTGCCCCTCCCCCGTTCATGCTCTGTCTCCCTCTGTCCCAAAAATAAATAAAAAAACGTTGAACAAAATGGGAATAATTATGTAGGATATATAATTGGGGAGAAATATGAATTTTATTTTTTTTTTATTTCAGAAGGAAGAAGTAGAGCTTTACTTAATTTCCTAAGATTACCTTTCATTGGAAGGTTTTATTTTTGGTAGTTGATTTATATAAAATTCTCTCATAGAATAGGAAATTGAATTATATTCTATCTTAAGGATTTTAATTTTTATTGTTTTTGTTTTGTAATGTTCATTGAAAGTTATTTATTGTCAGCTTTCACTTTCTTCTCACTTCCTCTATATCACAAATGAACTAAAAGATGCCTTGGCCTATAATCTCTCCCCTGTGAATTTTACTCACTAATTCATTCCCTCATGCACCAAACATCTTTTTAAACTGTCTTTTATATAGTGATATGCAGATAAATATTTAACAACCAACCCTCTGGGGAAAAAGATCCAACATGTAGTGCGTGGTGATTTCCACAGTGTAAATACTTCCACTAAGGCCAATTCCAAGCGACCGATATATGCCACTGAAAGCAGAGTTAAAACAGAGGCACACAGTTGGCCATCTTGAGCTAAGGAGCTGCTGCTATGATCACATCAGGGCTTGTATCATCCCAACAAGGTATTCGGTACCAGGTTATAAAGATGACTAAAACTGTTCCTGCTCTCAAGGAAGTCCCCTTCTACTAAGGATGAAGAGTATGTAATACATGATCATATACCTATTATCCTCTGTAAGTTATATATTGGTTGACTGCATCCTGTACCTCTGTGGTTTGACCTCGGATGTCTTAAGCAAATTTTGGATGCTCTGAGCAGATTACCTCTATGAGTCTTATTTTCTTCAACTATCCTGGGGAAGGGGGAAGCCACTTATTGTATAAATATTTGTTAAGTGCCTATTACATACCATATAGTGTGCTATGCACTGTGGATATGCAATGAACAAATGAAGTAAAATGTGTCCCCTCACTGAGCTTGTAAACTAGAGGGAGGAAATGAATAATAAAGAAACAAATGAGTAAAAGCTATAGTGTGCCATATTGTCTTAAATTCTAGGTAGAAAAATCAAACAGAAAAGAGGACTGAAGTGGAGTGGAGTTGTAATAGTTAAAGAAGGTCTGGAGAAGGTGGAAATTGACAAAAGATCAGAAGGAATGAGGGACACAACCGTGTAGGTGGCTGGGAAGAGAATACTCCAGGTAGAAGAGACAGCAAGTTCAGAGACCCTGAAAAAGGAGCATGCTTGAGTTGCTGGAAGACCTAGGAGGAGGCTAGAGCAGAGAGAGTGGAAGTGAAGACGTGGAGATTGTAGATGAGATAGAGAGTTTCAGAGAGTGGGTGGGGGCATATTAGAGAAATTGTCAAAACATTGTAAGGATTAGAGATTTTCATTAGTAAGGTAGGAAGTCTCAGAAGGCTATGGGCAAAGGAGTGACATGGTCTGATTTATATTTTAAAATAACTGTTTTGCTATTTTGAAGATAGCCCATGGGGTAGCAAGGACAGAAGCTGAGATATGAGTTGGGAAGCTAGTGTAATACTTCAGGTGAGGGAACCTGGGACCTTGGACCAAGGGTTAGAATGGTTGTGGTGAGAAATGGTAAGATTCTAGATAACTGGAAGGCAGAGGAATCTCGATCTGACACCCGGATAGATGATCTGAGAGAAGGAAAGGACCCAAGTCTTTTAGCCTTTGCAGCTGGATGTAGTTGCCATTTACTGAGTTAGCCCAGGGTTAAGGGTGATAAGATTTTCCATTTCATACATAATAAATTTGAGATGTGTCTTAGACTTTCAAGTGCAGGCATTATGTAAGTAGTTGGATGCATTATCCACAAATGTGTGGCAGAAGTCTAGGCTAGATATATTTTATGAGTCATTAGAGAATTGATAATATCAGTAAACATATAGAGTGCCAGGTATCATTCTAAGCACTTTTACAGATATTAACTCATTTAACGCTCCAACAATTCTATGGGATAGGTACTGTTATAATCCCAATTTTTATGGATGAGGTACCCGAAGTGAGATTTGATTGATTGTTAGCTAAGTGTACACATCTAACATTAAAAGTAGTTGAGCTGGGATTCAAAGAGAGTTGGGCCCAAAGAGCTGTGTTCTTAGCCACAATACTCAACATGGAATCACCAATGGAAGGACTGCTAAAAGCCAGAGTAGATGAACACTTAGAGGCTATGGAGATGAGGAGAACCAATAAAGTAGATGACAAAAAGTTGCCAGTGATGCACAAGGAAAATCAGAAATGCACAGTGTCCTGGATGACAAGAGACGGAAGGTTTGAATTTGTGAAGAGGAATCAACTTTGTCAAATGCTGCTGATAATTCAAGTTAAACGAGGACTGAATCTTTGCCTGGATTTATCAGCGTAGCAGCTGTTGGTACACAAGACACAACAACTATGGCAAATGATGGGACAAGCCTGGTTGAGTTGTGTTCAAGGAAGAGAGAGAGGAAAAGAGTCACAATCAGGCAGTGTAGACATCTTTCTAGAGGAGTTTTCTGTAAGGAGGATCAGAGAAATGATGATGTGAGCTAAAGGGAAATGAAAGGTATAACATATAATAATAATAAATAATAATTGTGAGCTAAAGGGGAATGAAAGGTATAACAAATAATAATAATAAATAATAATTTGTGATGTGTTGAACCAGTTTTTATACAGTAAATGCTCATTAAAGCTGCTCTTTAACATTCTTTTGTTACAATATAGCTTTTAGTGTTTATTCTGTATGTATGTGGGTGTCTGTGTGTGTGCACACACATGTATGCATGTGGGTGAAGGGTTAACAGAGGAGTTCACAGATGACCTGACAGTGGAACTAATGTATAAATAAGAATTCACCACATACCACAAAAAGAACATGGGTGTTTCAGGCAGAGAACAGTCTCAGCAGAAGCATGGGGTGATAAAAGGCATGGAGTGTCACCTGAAACACAGATCAGTATTAGAATTAAAAAGAGGCTTTATATCTCCTTCTCATCTGAAACAGTTTCTCATGATGTGTTACATAAAAAAAGAATTCCCTGTTCAAATACCTTCCGGGAAGTGCTGAGTTAAGTGATGAAAAAAGCAGGGCTTCTTTTCTAAAAAGTTTCTCAGACCTTTTTAAGTACGTGACACACAGCATTTCCAAAGGTTGTTTGACCTTGGGATCTTTCACAGAACAGCATCAAATGTGAGGGAACACGGGCTTAGAGTAGAAAGGCATACTGTTTTACAGGCTCATTAGGTTCACCAAAACTTATATACTTGGCTTGCAGTGCAGCAAACCAGGGCTTAGGGGTCATACAGATCTGGGTTTTAATTCTGGCTCTGTGACCATGTAATCATAGTGGGATTTTTAACTCT
This sequence comes from Puma concolor, assembly GCF_028749965.1. Classification (NCBI taxonomy): domain Eukaryota; kingdom Metazoa; phylum Chordata; class Mammalia; order Carnivora; family Felidae; genus Puma; species Puma concolor. The sequence continues at coordinate 87,971,239 of NC_141671.1, read as the reverse complement.
TCTGTCCTTTAGTTTATTCATTTGTAAACCCTGGAATGCTAATGTGTATCTTCCTCTGAAAGACTGTTACACAGATTAAGATAATGTGTGTTAAGTCCCTGGTACCATCAAATAGGCTTGATCCATGGAAGTCGATGGTACTATGCTTGGTATAGTGGTACCATGATACTGGCTTCTGCCTTGCACTGTAGCATGTTGGCAAAGTCTATTCCCTCCACATGGAAAGTTCTCTGAAAGCAGAGTTTGTTTTCTATTTATCATGTGCCTCACAGTGCATGTTCCATGGCTTACACATACATGATACTCAATAAATGTTTGTTAAATTGAAAGAACAAAAGTGTTGAAAAGAGCTGCCATAATGTTTTTATTTGCTCTCCATTAAACAGCTGCTAAAAGCTGTTAAAAGCTCCAGTGAGTTTGGAAACTCACTTTTTGTGGCTCCTTAACCACTTAATATCTTTCAAGCCCCTTTCACTTTTTCCCTTAGGAAGAGTGATAATTATGTGCTCATAAATAACATAGACATAAAGAAAGGCAAATTTCAGTGTTAGTTTTTGTTGCAGAGATCTTTTCTGTTATATATCCTAATTTGTAATACAAAACTTATTAACTCTGCTATGCAGTTTCTTAACATATATTTATGTGTTTATTGCCAAGATTGGAATATCCCTCCTACTTTCCTGGAACACGATCTATTCAATCCCCATAGTTCTAGATGTGTTGTCAACCATAGCACCCATTCCCTCTCATCTAGGTGAGACACCCAAACTGCATTTAAATGTATTAGTTACATGGGAAGGATAAATGAGAGCATACAATAATCCACAGAAAGAAAAATGATCCAAAGGTGTTACAGCCCAATAAGCAAATTTTATGAAAGGAGATTTTTGTCAATTCACTCACCAATTTACTAAATACTTGGTAAACACCTGTAATGCACAAGAATTGTAGGAAGTTCTGGGGATACATTGGTTAGAAAACAAGTGTGGTCTCTGATTTTATGTGGAAGAGGTTAAAAGCCTAACGAGAGGGCAGATATTAATCATACAACCTCATAAATAAATGAGAAATGACTGATCTAGTGCCCCAGATGGAAGGGATTGTATGGAATACTACAAGGATAAAATAGAAGAGTAAAATGTGTCTTCCGAATAAATGAGGAACGGGATAAGAGATGAAATTATGTAAGAAGAGAGGTAAGGCTAGAACATGTCCGAAGGAAGAAACAGCGTGCAAAGACCCTATAGTGAGTTGTAGGGTGACACATTCAAGTGTGTGAAAGAAGCAAGCCAGGCAAGGCTGGAGCATACAGACCCAGCACAAGTGTAATATTTGACAACTGTTGAAATGTTGGCAGAAATAAGATCATGTAGAGCTTTAGGATCTATAGTAAAGATTTTGGTATTCATCTTCAGGTGATGAGAAGCCATTGGATTATCATAAGTGTGGGATATACTCTCAACATTCATATTTGTATACTTTTGTTTTAAATATATGTAGACAGAAACATGATATAGTGTTGTTCATTTTTAAATTTCACCCGTGAGGTATCAAATGTAACTTCACTGGCATCTTCAACAATATGTTTCATTATTATTTCCAGGAAGATGTATGCACATCTAGTTCATTCATTTTTTCCACCATTTAGAACCACATTGTAAGAATATTTTGGAGTCTATTAGATGACTGCAGATTTTATTTTGATCTGTTAATTTGGGAAATGTGTTGATCAGTTTTTTACTGTTAAAATATCATTACATTTTTAGGATAAATGTACCTAGCCATAATGTATAATTTTTTTATTGAACTACTGGTTATAATTTGATATCTTATCAAATATCACTTCTGTATTCGTATTTATAGTAGTAGACTGAAATTTGCATTTTTTCAAACTGTCTTGATCTGATTTAGGTCCAAGGTTATACTCACCTTATAAAATTAGTACAGAAACTTTATTTCACAAAGTATTTTCTTCCTCAAAAATTCTTAAAGATTTAATGAAACTTGCTTATAAAAGCATCTTATTTTGGTATTGTCCCTCCCTGTACAAACTTTTTATTTGGAAAATTCTCAAATCAATAGAAATATTGAAGCATTGTTACGAAGAACATTTGCACATCCTTCATCTAGATTCATTGATTCACATTTTGCCATATATTTTAAAATTTTTTTTTAATGTTTTTATTTATTTTTGACAAAGAGAGTGAGAGAGAGACAAAGAATGAGAGCGTGCAAGTGGGGGAGGGGCAGAGAGAGAGGGAGACACAGAATCTGAAGCAGGCTCCAGGTTCTGAGCTGTCAGCCCAGAGCCTGATGCGGGGCTTGAACCCATGAACCGTGAGATCATGACCTGAGCCAAAGTCGGACACTTAACCAACTGAGCCACTCAGGCACCCCTACATTTTGCAATATTTCTTTCCTTTCTCTTTCAATTTTCTCATCTGTTGTCTTCATTCTCTCTCCTGTCTTTCACTCTCTTGCTCCTTAACTACATAAAAGCATATTGGAGATATCATGTCACTTCTCAGCTAAATATTTCAGAATAAATATCTTAAGAAAAAAGCATTCCCTAACATGACAATAATGCCATTATCATACCTCAAAAAGGTTATAATAATTGCATGTCATAAGCTATGGCTTATATTCATATATAAAGTTTTTTTGATTGTGTCCAAACTGTATTTAAAACTGATTTTTTTGAGCTAGGATATAATCAATCTTCATGCATTGCTATCAGGTATTATGCCTGTTTAGTCTTCTTTAACCTAGAATTATCCCACTGACTTTTGGGTTCTTTATTTCTTTGCTTTATTTCACAAAATTGAATTTTTTGAAGAGAATATGGTAACTTATTTCATAAAATATCCCAAATTCTGTGTTGACTTTCTCACAGTTAAACATTAATGGCAAAACATAGATAATGCTCCACACTTCTTGTTGCATCATACCAGGAGTCAAATAATGCTAGGCTGTCTTTAATTGGCAAAGCTATGTCTTGTCACTTGGTTAAAATGATGAACTCTATATTGTGAATGTACATATCCCCCTGGTTACATCTCTGTACTGGCAAGGTATTAATTTGATACAAGTTATTGGATAGAAAGACATTTGTGCCTCCTGATAATATACTGAAAGCTCAGGTCAGCTTCCCATCTTGCTCTAGGATAAGACCTTGTTTCTGCTATTAAAAACCCGGATCATCATTGTACTTTTGGCCTAAATGCAGGAATATGGACTAGATTAATCTTCTAGACTGAAACAACAACAGCAAAAAAAAAAAAAAAAAAAGAGGAAGAAATACATCAAACAACAGTTTAGACATTAGGTATCAGCCAAGAAAAGACAGTGATCCCTGAAAGAGGGAAAGAAAGCAAGTACTCTAACTTCCTCCAGATTCCTGCTAGGTGAAAGGTTGCAGGTTGTAGCACAAGGAGGGGGAACCCAGGCAGAGCATGGTGGTTTTCCAGAGTTAAGGAGACAGTTAGGAGTTCAGGGAGGCCAATAGGTTAGAGTTCTCTGGGACGATTATGTGAAAGGAAAGAATTCCATAGCAAATATCTGGAAATACGTAGACGACTCTCTCAGTTAACTACTAATCATGAAATGTGTATGAGCAAAGTCTCCATGGTGGGCGGCGGGGGGGGGGGGGGGGATCACCCAAAAAGAAGAGAGGGAACAATCTCATATATGGCCACAAATAGTTTGTGTTTCACTAGACAGAATGAAAAAAATCTCATAAATCATGGGGCATTGTGAAGATTATTCAAAAAAGCATTAGGGGGCACCTGGGTGGTTCAGTCGGTGAAGTGTCTGATTTCAGTTCAGGTCATGATTTCATGGTTTGTGAGTTCAAAGCCCACATTGGGCTCTGTGCTGACAGCTTGGAGCCTGGAGCCTCCTTCAGATTCTGTGTCCCCCTCTCTCTCTGCCTTCCCCTGCCTGCGCTCTGTCTCTCGCTCTTAAAAATAAACATTGACAAAAACAAAAACAAAACTGGGAACAAAATTAGTCCTTGAATAAAAGCTGTTCTACTCTCATCTAACCAAGAGACATGAAAGCAAACCTCAAAAGGGAAAAGTGAAACAGTTTTCCAGTAACTTAGATGTGCTCCAGAATAAAGCTCAACAATATTTATAGACAAACAAAATATTCAGCATCCAACAAAGTAAAAATTTATAGCATATGAATTCCAATAAAAAATAACAAAGAATGCAAGGAAGCAGGAAAGTAAGATGTCTCATATATTTAAAAAAAGATAAGGAAATAACTGAGCATGTTATAAACATGGAAGATTTTTTTTTTTAAAGACTCACATCTGACTTCTAGAGATAGAACTCCAATTTCTGAGATGAAAAAAAAAATGCAGTAAATGAAATAAACCACAGATTCGATACTGCAGAAGACAGATGAGTGGAACTGAAGATATAACAATAGCAACTCTTCAGCATAGAATGCAAAGAGAGAAAAATGAATACGCCATCAGAGGCTCTGAGAAACTTTAAGCCATCTAATATACATGCAGTAGGAGTCCCAAAAGGAGGGAAATACAGAAAAAATTTTTGAAGAGATATGAATGAAAATTTTTGAAATGTGATGAAAGCTATAAAATCTAGAGAACCAAGAAGTCCAATGAATTCCAAGTACAAAAAATATGAAGGAAACTGTATCAAGGTACGTTACAATGATAATTCTTAAAAATGAAATGAGAAGGTTTTAAAACAAAGAAATAGACATTATCAAGTATCAAGAATAAAATTAAGGCAGCTCTTCCTGCCCACGGGTCCAGTTCCTGTGCTTTAATAAAATCACCTTTTGGCACCAAAAGTGAAAGAATAAAAATAAGAATTATAGCAGATTTCTCATCTGAAACACGAAAACCCAACAACATTGGAGAAATGCTTTAAAGCACTAAAAACCAGAATCCATTACTTAGAAAAACTATATTTGAAAAATAAAGACAAGATATTTTCTGAGAGATATAACCCTCACCATTAACATATCTTTATTGCAAGATACGTTAAAGGAAGTCTTTCAGCAGAAAAAAAAAATGATCCCAGATGAAAACTTGAAGCTATACCAAAGTATGAAAAATATCAAAAGTAATAAATACATAGGTAAATAAAAAATAATTTTCTTTAATTTTAACCTCTATAAAGAATTAAGCAGCAAGCTAAAAAGCAAAAAGCTAAAAAGCCAAGATAAAATAGACAACAAAATACATGCAAATAATCCAAAAGGAGGCAAAACGTCAACTTTAGTTTCTGAGTCTCTAAGAGTGGCATTTTTCTCCACCAAAGAAACCAGGGTTGAATTTTGAAAAAATTGGTATTACAGGAAGAACAAAAGCTAAGAATTGATCTTCACCCACATGCATAATTGTTTGGCTCCTTTCTGATCACCATGTGTTGAGAAGGCATGTGTCTCTCTGCCAGTTATATGGAAGGCGCAGGTGCTAATCAAAAATTGGCAGGCTGCATGCTCCTGACTTGCAGGAAACCTATACTCTGTGACAACCGGGCCCTGCTGCTACCACGTGCCTTGTAATACCTGAGTGCAGAGAGTTTGTTCTTTTAGTGTGAGGGCCAGAAAAGGGAGGCCAACTAGAGGGAAAGATTAACTGAGAAAATGCAAGGGTTCTGAATAGATCAATATTTCTTAGTTTGGATTAAAGGTTAGAAACAAAGTCAAGTACTCTGTGGTCAGACTGAGCTTTTCGTTAGAAAAGATAAATTGGGTTCTGAGTTTATGCTAACTCCAAAATCAAAGTTCAAATGGATTATATTTCCTAATTATGAAAGGCAAAACCAAGTAGCCAACGGAAGAAAATATAGGAGTATATCTTTGTGACCTTAAGATGGGGAACTTCTTAAACAAATTACATATAGTACAACCAAAGGTAATAAACTAATAAATTGATTGTCTGTATCAGAAAAAAAAAAAAACTAATTGATTGTCTATATCAAAATTAGGGATTTCTGCTTAAAGACAAAGTTAATAGGTGACAACTGAGGAAAAAGAATTCCTAAGTCTAAATCTGACACCCAATGCATGTTTATAATGGAAAAAAAATAAAAGCTGTGAATCCAAATTAACAGAAGGGAAGGTAATGAATATGTGGAGATAAATAAAAATGAAAGGAACACTGAACATGTCAAATCACAAGATTAGAAATTTGAAAATACTAAGTATTGGTGTATAAAAGGCATCTTTTGTCTTCTCTGGAGAAGAAGCCATATTAAGTGTATGCATACAACCTAAGATTCAAAAGACTACATACCCTGGTTTGCCTAAGTTCTGCTTCATGCTGCATTTAATAATTTTTAATAATGCCTTCTTACACTCTCAAAGTTAATTCAGTACAAACAGTAAGTTATAGGATTGCCCTAGTAATGGCCAAGCTATTCAACACTTGAGTTTCTCAGGGAAACTCATACAGGTCTACAAGAGGATATGTATGAATATCAACCATCACTGTGCTGTTCATAATAGCTGGAAACTGAAGGCAACCTGGATGTCCATCTCTAGGGGAATAACTAAAAAAACACTTAAAGACTGAAAGCCATGAAATTCTATCAAACAATTAGAAACACTACACTAAATATATATTGTGAAGGTAGAATATATTTATAGCTGTACTGGAAAACTATTTCAGGAGCATCAGGGTGTCTGGTTTTACTCTTGGTCAAGATAGGGTAATGGGATTTATGATGTATTGGAGACCTTCAGGATCAGTTTCTTCACTGATGGTTGCAACTAGTCTACTGGGGTTTGATATGCCTGGTTTGTGTATGTGTCCAAATCAGAATTACCCTTAATTGTTCATGGCAATATAGGCTTTTCTTAGCATATTCCTCAAAACTACCCATTACCCAGTTCAAAAGCCACTTCCATATTTTAATACATTTGTTACAGCAGCACCACATTTCTGGTACCAACTTCTGTCTTATTCAGTTTGGGCTGCTATAATAGAAAACCATAGACTGGATGTGCTTATGAACAACAGAGATTTATTTCTCACGATTCTGGGGGCTGAAAGTCTGAGATCAAGGTGCAGGTAGATTTGGTGTTTGGTGAGAGTTGCTCCTGGTTCACAAACAACAATAACAACAAAAACAACAACAACAAACAAAACAATTAATCATCAAAGGGACATAAAATGGCTTCCCTGGGATCTTCTATTTCAAGCTTTCCAGATAATGTGCCATGCACATAGGATGTCTCTGGGACCTCCAGTGCTTTCCTGCATTCTCTTTCTGTGATTGTCTTGTAAATATTGCATTTAAATGAAAGTCTTAGATGAATGTGCTCTGTGGAGTCTGATGAGTCTTTTCAAATAGCCAAAGGAAATCTTTGCATACATTCCACTACCTGGGTAGATCTTTTTAGTAAAAAAGGAACTGAACAAAATATTATACTATACATCATAATATATCTTATCTTTTTGTAAGTTAATTTAAAAATATGCACACACACAAAACTATGTATTTTGCAAGAACACATATATAACCAGAGATGCACGGCATATATCAAGGATTAGAGTGAGTATCTATGGGGAGTGGGAAGAAACAAATAGGGATCAGTGATCAGAACAATGCAGATACTGAGGACCATAATGTGGTGATAAGTATGAGTAATGTAATCAGAATCTGGGGCTTCTAAGGTAATTTCTATGATTTACAAACCCAAATCCTCTCCACTGAGTGTGTAAGTTTTATGAATTTTCTACTACTAGTCAGCTTAGTCTAATTTCTTTTTTTTAATTTATTTATTAATTTAAGAGAGAGAGAGGGAAAGAGAGAGAGCAGGAAGGGCCAAGAGAGAGGGAAAGAGAGAGAATCCCAAGCAGGCTCTGCACTGTCAGAACAGGGCTCCATGCCGGGCTCCATGAGGGGCTTGAACTCACAAATTGTGAGATCATAACCTGAGCCAAAGTCAAGAGTTGGGTCCTTTAACCAAATGAGCCATTCAGGCACCCCAGCTTAGTCTAATTTCTATGGGATATGTGTTTGTATCTGTTAAGTGTCTAATTTGTTTAAAGTTGAGTATTAGGGCAGTCAGTCCCAAATGTGTGTATAATACAATGAACATTGCATTCTAAAAAATTATTACTCAGCTTAAAATCCAGCTAGGGTCAAGCTTTGATAAGTGTATTGATAAACTCTGGGAAGTTTAGATAAGCATTTTTCAACTGGATGATTAGGGGCAAAATTGAAGACTGAAACGCAATACATTTTTTGGTTTTAGTTCTTTATCCAAAAACTCTTTCCTTTTCATCAGAGAGCTAAGTCTATGTTTAAAAAATACATAACACTTCTGAAATATACCAGATGGTCTTTCCAGGAAATTTAGGACTTTTTTTGACAGAATTCTCTGGAAAATCAACCCAAACTTATTTTGGATGTTAAAAGAAAATGGGAAGATATGATCTTCTATATGGTAATTTTTAGTGTTATTAAACACTTTAGTGTCTCATTTAAAACATTTTCAAGGTTGCTATGCATTTTTTATGGAAAAACAATCCCATCATTATAAGTAGAATTAAGAAGCCCAAAGATTCCACCACATATCTATTAAATTGACAAGTACATCTTGAAAGGTTAGAGCTTAATTTTGGGAGTTATATAATGGCATGTGAGAAGCAATGTTTTCTTAAACTATTATCATCTTTGCTATGCTTATCACATGCTAGACACTCCAGAAATAGTAGCTGAAAGAATGCATGCATGAAAGTAAAAATGTTTAGGCTAAATGAGAGAAAAATTAGTACGCTACCTAACAGATCACTTAAAATACTTGAAAAGTTATCTTGTCAAAAGAAGTCAAATTTGTTTTTTGAAGATCTGGTGGTCAGGGCTCAGATCAATGATGGTGACTCGAGAGAAATAGAATTTAGCTCAATATAAAGAACTCTGATACAATTAAAGTGGAAGTCTGTGGCCATTCCACAAAGATGCAGGAGAGGCACTGGAACCCTGGATGAAAAGCAGAACTAGGTGATCTGTGATCAACACTATTAGGCTGCCCTATGTTCAAAGGTCTACTCTAAGTGAATGCATCCAGAAAAAAGAAGAGAATAAATAAATGGTCATCAGTTTCTTTTATATTACTTGCTACCTGCTACTCATAAATATGATCTTTGGGGGCGCCTGGGAAACTCAGTCGGTTAAGTGGCCGACTTTTGGTTTCAGTTCAGGTCATGATCTCAGCATTCATGGATTTGAGCCCCGCATCTGGCTCTGTGTCTGACTCTGTGCTGATAGCATGGAGCCTGCTTGGGATTCTCTCTCTCTCTCTCTCTGCCCCTCCCCTCCCTCTCTCTCAATGGGTAAAGTTTAAAAAACAGAAGAAAAAATTATTTTTTGGTTTGTAATTTTGTGATTTTGGCCTACCCTATGATAATAGCCACGGCAATCTACTTATTTATGAGAAAGGCAAAGCCCTTGTGTGGACTTATGCATTCTGAAATATTAACAATGTATGTGACTCACATCAAATTCTTCAACAATTTTTAAACTGTCCACTTTATTTTAGACACTGGTGATACAATATTGATCAGAAAAGACAAAGTTTCTCGTCTCAGAGAGCTGTGTTCTGGTGAGAATAGACAGGTAACAAACACATCAAAAAATAAATAGAAAAATTTCAGAATGTGGTAAGTGAGAAGAATGAACAGTAGGGGGACAAAAGTGGAAACACTGAAACCAGTTAAGCAATTTTAGAAGAACTCTTATTTCTAAAACTTTGGTAGACTAGATAACCAGAAAAAAAAAAAAAAAAAAAAAAAAACACCTAAAAAACCTCCTCCTTGTTAATGCAACCAAGAACATAAAGTATCTAAAAACAAACAAACAAACAAAAATAAGTAGGTAAGTAAAATATATAGAAGTTCTTTTGCAGAAAATTATAAAACTTTATTAAAAGACATGAAAGAAATCCTAAATAAATGGAGAGGTATACCATGTTTTTGAAAGAGAAGGCTCAGTGTATTTAAAGATGCAATCTTCCCAAAACTGGATTAGAGAGTCAATATAATTTTCTTTAAACTTCAAGTATTTTTAAGAAAATCAAAACCTATTTAAAATGTATATAAAAAAATAAAGGGACTATAGTAGTCAAGACTCTCTAGAAGAAGCATCAGGTAAAAAAACTTGCTATACAAAACATCAAGGCATATTATTATGAAGCTTTAGCTATATAATTAAGGCAGTGTGGTATTTGGGATAGAAATAGCCGATAGAAGAAAATAATCTAAAAATAGATCCACACATGTATAGAGATTTAATTGTTATGTTAACAGTCACTGGGAAAGAACAGGCTAATAAGGAATGGTGTTGCAACCCTGCATATCTGTTCAAAAGGAAAAAAGAAAATTAAATCCCTACACATGCCATTCACAAAACTCAAGAGATATTAGATATTTAAATGTGGATGGCAAAACTTTAAAAGTTTTAGAATACTATATAAAAGAATATCCGTAAGACTCAAAGTTTGGAAATGTTCTCTGAAAGAAGCTCAATAAATCAAAATACCAAAGAAAAATGCTGATGTTTGAGCTAATTAAAATAATTTATTATCAGAAGATAGCATAAAAATAGCAAAAGGACATGACCTGAACAGAAAGAAAATATTTATAATTATATTTGACAAAAATATAAATATAAAATTTCTACAAATCAATAATTACAAGGCAATCAACCACAATAGAGAATGCTAAAATGATCAAATATGCATTTTAGAGAAGAAGAAACATGAATGGTCATAAATATAAGAAAGATGTTCAACCACATTAGCAATCAGCAAAATGCAAATTGTTAAGTCACAGAGATAGCTTCTTACATGCCTTATACTCTTCAGATGGGCAGAAATAAAAAAAAAAAAATTAGAGTTAATAACGACCCTGGATGACTCAGTGGGTTAAGTGTGCAACTTTGACTGAGGTAATGATCTCATGGTGCCTGAGTTCAAGCCCTGTGTTGGGCTCTGTGCGGACAGCTCAGAGTCTGGAGCCTGCTGTGGATTCTGTTATCTCCATCTCTGCCCCTCCCCCATTTGCCCTCTCTCTGTCTCTCAAAAAATGAGTAAACTTAAAAAAAAAAACAGTTTTGTTTAATCTATTGCATTTGAATATTTGAAAACCTCAGGACTTAGTTCCTACACTCTCCATATGTACTTTGGAGCAATCCCAACATGTACTCATAACAAATTTATTACAATAATGTAGCAGCATTGTTTTTAATAAAAAACAACAGTAAGACATCAAGAAAAACTTGGACACCATCCGAAACTTTACACAAATTATAATCAATATATGAGTTGTGTGATACTAAAACAATTGCCTAGTGTAAAGCAGTAAAAGTGCATGAACTACAAATATACACAGCAATACGGTCAAATCTCACAAAAAAGATATTGACAGAAAGCAAATTGCAGAAGAATATATACCATACTCCTTTATGAAAAGATCAAAAACAAAACTCAACAATGTATTATCTAGAGTGAATATACAGAAAGGAAATTTTTTAAAAAACAAGAAATTATAAGCATATGATTTAGGATGGTGGTTACCTGTGGGACAGAAGACAAATTGATCAGTGAGGGCATTCAAGGTATTCAATTGTTGTTGTTCTATTTCTGAAATTGGATGCTAATTGGAAAAATATTTCTTAAACTTTACCTATACAGTTTATGTATTTCTTTTATGAAACATTCCACAGATATTAAAAGAAAATAAAAATAAATGACTGTAGTTTGATTAGGATTTTAGCAATGAGGATGGAGAGAATGAACAGATTTGATGTATATTTTGGTGTTACTGTTGGTAAGACTTTATGATGGTTTGCAGGTACAAAATTAGTGGAAATGTAGTATCAAGAAAGAATCCCAGACTTGGGGCTTGAAAAAACAGTATATATTTCTGCTGGTATTTTTTTTTTTTAAATTTTTTTTTTTCAACGTTTATTTATTTTTGGAACAGAGAGAGACAGAGCATGAATGGGGGAGGGGCAGAGAGAGAGGGAGACACAGAATCGGAAACAGGCTCCAGGCTCTGAGCCATCAGCCCAGAGCCTGACGTGGGGCTCGAACTCACGGACCGCGAGATCGTGACCTGGCTGAAGTCGGACGCTTAACCGACTGCGCCACCCAGGCGCCCCTCTGCTGGTATTTAAATGAGGAACATGTTTACCATTGAAGTACTATTTCTCATCTGGACATACCATTTTTGAGATGTGTAATAGACATACCCAAGATATTAAGTTGGCTGTTAATTACATGAGTTTTGAGACAAGGATATTTGTTGGGGCTGGTGATACTAAGAAAGACATATGAATGGCATTCATATTAAACAATAGGACTAGATACAATCTTCAGGGAAGAGAGTGGATTTTAAAGGAAGATGATGCATGGCCAAGCTATGGTTCTTCAACTATTCAAGGTTGATTATATGAGATATGTTTATTTTAATAGTCACTAGAACATTTGAATACCTTTTTTGGGGCAATCACAATTTTCTCAGCACAGTGATTTATTTGCAATAATTTATTAGAATAGGCAAAGTATATATATATATATATGTGTGTGTGTGTGTGTGTGTGTGTGTGTTTAATAAATAAGCAAAGAGATTTTTTTGTTCATTTTTGCTTCACTTCAGCCCAGTTTTCTTTCACTAAATTGCTTTAGGCATGGAAAAATGCACCTGAAAATTTTATTTTATTGATCTCCTCACTACTCTTATGTAAGAGTCTTATGTAAAATGAGTCCTAGATTATCGCTGAGTATTAAAGAAGTTATACATAACTACACTTAAATATTCTCTCATAAATAACCATTTTTCAAAAATTATTATGTCATAATTTCTGGCTTTTGTTTTAGAAGTACAATTAAGCTCTATTTGTGAGAACTACTGACAAATAGATCACAGCAACCAGCATAAATAAAATGTAAAATATTTGTTCCATGAATATTTTATTCATCAGGATTTGTTTAAATATGATTCTAAAAACAATTTAAGGGCATAAATACATGCAAATTTGTGTTTCTTTTGATATTTAATAGCCTGGGTTTATTCTAATTCCTAAAGTACAATATTAGCTTTGACAGATACATTGTTGTAAAGCTGAGGGCTTTCTTTTTGGTGAAAATCATAATTGTTTCTACATTTTTTATAGCTGGATCCATTTTTGTTTTCCCGCAGTGGCCTTTCATTTTCTCAGCATTCATTAAATTTAGCAACTAGTTTTCCTAAAACATTCAAATACATCATTGTCATTCCCTTTATGTGGATGGACTTCCACAGGAACTGTTTTTTGTTTTCCATAGTGACTTCTTATTTAAATTTTTTTTTAATGTTTTATTTTTATTTTTGAGACAGAGTGCAAGCAGAGGAGGGGCAGAGAGAGATGGAGACACAGAGCTGTCAGCACAGAGCCCAGCATGGGGCTTGAACTCATGAACTGTGAGATCATGACCTGAGCCAAAGTCAGATGCTTAACTAACTGAGCCACCCAGGAACCCCACAGTGACTTCTTATTGTAGGACAGTTCTTAGTCCCTTCACACAGGTTAGGAACAAAATTCCAGTTCTGGTTATCTTCCTTTTTCTGACTGAAGTCATATTTTTACATTAGAAATGGACTGTTAGCAACATTTGTCTGTATATTAGAAGGCAAACTGATGGTGCCATTATCTGGAAAATCAATAAAGTAATATTCTATTAAAATGGTGGATTGATCTCAGGTACTTGCTTTCTCTTCTTCCATTAGCCTCACCAAAATAACAACAAAGGAATAGAAACTTTTAAATACTCAAAGAGAATGGGAAACAGAGAAGATTATCAGCAGCCAAGAGATTTCAACAATTTCAGGAGAAACCAGAAGACAAATGGAAGAGTAGTAACTGAGTCAACTTCATCGAGGAAGTCTCCATCTAAATGCCTGAACATAGAAGGAATGATGAGAAACTCCTATCTATGGTACCTGGAAAGCTCAGTACTTGAAGGTACAGGTTATTCTGCAAATTTGAAGTTATTAAAAATAGAGGGTCACTTGAAAGAATGTACATAGATTTAATGTTTTCTAGTCCCATTCCTCCACTTTTAAAAACAATTGTGGCTACCAACAGGGAAAACAAACCAAATGTCTATTTTCAAGAGAAATAAAACCACAATGGCTCTGAACATGGGGACAAAAACTAACAAAACAGTTGAGGAAATGAGGTAAGGATCAGGGTTAAGTAGAGGGATGCAGTTGAGGGGTCTGAAAACATAATGGTGGGACCCTTTGATCCCAGATCTCCAGACACATGGATATAGATTGAAGGGTCTTCTTTTCAGAAGCTGAAAAGTTAAGCACAGGGAATAGAATCTAAATATTGATGTGTTTCAATGAAAAGACCAACTCCTTCAATACTCATCGAACAAATTCTATCTATACTCTAAGAACTTCAATATTCTCTGCTCAGCCTTACTTTCAAATATTAATGCGTAACTAAGGATCATGGGATATCTGGTTAGCTTCTAATATGAAAGAAAGAGAACAAAGCAAGCATATGGGAAAAAGGATCATGGGAGAAAAATTATGGTGAATATATCAGAGTTATTAAGGAAGATGTATCTACAAAACAAAAACAGAGTATTATCAAGCCAGAGCAGACAAAGAGCAAGAAAACATTCTTGAAAATATTTCCAAAACTAAAATTCCAATAGAAATTTTGGAAAACAAAGTTGCAGAAATCTCCCAGAATAGAGTTAAAATGAAAGAAAAAAAATTAGAATGAGAAAAAATTTAGAGTCAATTCTGAAGGTCCAAGATTGATTCAAAAGCATTCCAGAAATAGAACAAAGAAGGAAATAATTGTTTAAACATAACCTTTTTTTAAGTTTATATATTTTGAGAGAAAGAGAGAGAGAGCGTGCACATGCGTGCATGCGCACCAGTGGGAGAGGGGCAGAAGGGGAGAGAGAGAATCCCAAGCAGGCTCCATGCTGTCAGCACAGAGCCCAATGCGGGGCATGATCTCATGAGTAGTGAGATCATGACCTGAGCCAAAATCAAGAGCAGGACACTTAAGCAACTGAGCTACCCAGGAGCCCCCAAAAGGAAATACTTTTGAAATTATTTTTAAAAACAACAAGAAAGTAACTAAAGGCATGATTGCAAATGTTTATTGAATCCCTAAGACAATACTATTATAAAGAAATTCACACCGGGACGCCTGGGTGGCTCAGTTGGTTAAGCATCTGATTCTTGATTTCATTATTGGTGGGATTGAACCCCTCAGGTCATGATCTCATTATTGGTGGGATTGAGCCCCACATCGGGCTCTGCGCTGGCAGAGCTTCCTCTCTGGGCTTCCTCTCTCTCTGCCCTTTTCCCACCCTCTCTCTCTTTCTCTTTCTCTCTCTCTCAAAATAAATAAACTATAAGAAAAAAAGGGAAAAAAATACATTCATACCAGTATGCATTGTCTTGAAATTTCAGAACTCCAGGGATAAAGAGTAAACAATCAAGACTACAAATGAGGTGTGGAGCAGAACCCATAAAAGGAAAAAAGGAACAGCTTCTGAATTCTCAACAATAAACACTGGGTGTCAACAGACACTAAAATATGAGAGGAAATGACTGTCAACAGGGAATTCCACAACCAGTCAAAGTATTAGTTGGGTCTAAAGGGGAAAAAAAGGTAGACAACTCTAGAAGGAAAGATTACAATAAATAAAGTTTGTAATATTAGGAGGTTAGATCAAAGGAACTTGTGTGTGTGTGTGTGTGTGTGTGTGTGTGTGTGTGTCTGTGCGTATGCAGTTGTCAGAATCCTGATCTCATTTACCATAACACAAAGTCAAAAATTAGCATAAACATTGATTAATTCATTGCAACATAAGAAAATTGACAGTTTAAAAAATGTTTATTTTTGAGAAAGAGATAGAGACAGAATGTGAGCAGGGGAGGGGCAGAGAGAGAGGGAGACACAGAATCTGAAGCAGGCTCCAGGATCCAAGCATCAGCACAGAGCCCTATACAGAGCTCGAACCCATGAACCAGAAGATCATGACCTAAGCCGAAGTAGGACACTTAACAGACTGGGCCACCCAGGCAGCCCCGAAAATTGTAGCAGAACTATGTATGGTATTGTATGTTTGTGTGTATTATGTCTCTGGGGAAAGACAGGGCCTTGGAAAGGAATTACAGTTTTTCTTTACAAGACTTGTACTATTCAATGGTTTTAAACTTTGTTAGTATATTGCTTGGATCAAAATTTTACAAATTAATAAAGTACAAATGAAGAGAAACATTACTGAACTAATAATTAAGCTTTTCTTCTTATGTTCTATTTGTTTATATGAATATAAGCCTCACAAGGTGTTCCAATTTGCGAAGCAAGGTCAACAATATTTGCTGCTGAGCACTTCATACGGTAGCTTTGAGAACTAAAAATTACTATTAGAGGCACTTCAGCTTTCCCAGGGGAAATAATAACACAAACACAAAACAACATTATAACATGCCCATTCTAAATGTTCATGTTATTGGGAGTTAAGTGTTGATATTTTTACATGTCAAACGGTAAAATATGCTGTCAATAGTTTAAGGCACTTATTTTATACTTATGAGGCCAATGTCAAGTACGTATGTCAGTCTCAAGAGTTAAATATTTGGATAAAAGACCTAAGATCAGTTTGCTAGTTCTATCTCAAATAAAGAAATGTTAAATTAAGGTCCCCCCCTCCCCCCTCCCCCACCACTATCCAAAAGTTCTCTTTCATGCCACTTTGCTTTTATGAAAGACCTGTATTAGTATCTGTTTTCACTAACCGAAAGGAATCTAAAGAGGATTTTTGCTTTATGTATTTTTTTATTTTTTATTTTTTTAAGTTTTTTTTAAATGTTTATTTTTGAGAGAGAGACAGCATGAACGAGGCACCCTGGATTTTTGCTTTTATGGAAGAGTAATTGCTTCTTTGATTTACACCATTTCGGTTTAGGAAAGCTTTCATAGTAACGCTCTGCTTTCATAATGCTCTACTGTTCATCCTTTTAATGGGCCTAACTAAAAAAAAAACAATTTTAGGTGAAAATTCAAAAAGTATGTCCATATTTGCCTCCTTGGATGAAGAAAGACTAATTTATATTCACAGGGTAGGAATAAATTAATTCAGCAGTCACTTGAAAGCCCTCAGGTAATTTCCAGATTACCATTAATACACTGTATTAAGTGAAACTGCCATCCTTAACATTTTGTAAAGATATTTTAATAACTGTTGTTAATTTTTCCTCCTTTGGGCCACACCTCCCCCCAAAATAGTCCCCCATATTTACTGGAATCTCATCATCGATTTAAAAACAATACCACTTGGTGTAGAAAGTGCAAGCATTCTTTATTTGGTATCTGCTCCTGATGAAAGTCACCGAAAGTCTGGGCTGTTTCTGAATTCCATGGAAGTGTTATCTTCCACAAAACTGACTGTCCTGAGTCACAGCTCAATTCAGACCACTTGCCCAGACATTTCATTATTTACACTAAATAACCGGCCAGTGACGCAGTGTGGATAGCATAGCTTGTGTAAGTATCCTTTTCTGGTATGTTTTAAGAGGTGGAAGAACAAAGGTTGCTCTAACAACAGGCTATTTGGGGCCATAAATATTTGTTAATGCCTACTGCAAAACATGTAGGAGGAGAAAAGAAATGTCATTCTTTTAATGAACTTAATGTACAAATTAAATGCCAGAATCCTATAGGGATCTTTCATTAAGCTACTGTCAAATCAGTCAGTGGACTTACATTAAAATGAAATTCAAGGAATCAGCTAACTGACATTAATATTCAACTGATGAAGCAACAGACTGGATAAGATTGGCAGTTTGAACAGTCTAAAGGTTTAAAATGTGTTTCAATTTCCATTAGATTCATTTATATGTTCATATTACAAGAATATTCTATTCTTTACAATATGTGACCCATTAATTCTTTCAAAATATAATGAAATAAATAAATTACTAAAAGTTAAGAAAATGAAAATTATATGTGACTTGAGTTTTCATATTTGCCAAACCTCCTTCTGCAAGAACTAAAACTCACATATTTATTTATCAGAAGAGCAGGATTCGTTTCTGAAGCACAGAATTTCCATCATTTTCCTCCTAAATGATAGATATGAAAGAGTAAGTTAAAATTTGAGGATTCTATGCTTTCTCAAGTTCTTTGCATCAATTCCTGGTCAATGACTTTGTTATTTGTTACTTGTGTATGCAAGAATATGCATTCTTGATTATTTCCCCACTGTTTAAAATTTTCACCATCATTAGTTTCAAACCTGGCTCCTGATACAGTCCAATGTTTTTCTTGTGTTTTTGATTTATGTGGTGTAGTAGCATTTTGCTAGTAGCTGAAGCTTCTTAATAAGGCAAATTATATATATACATATATATTATATAAACACATTTTATACATACATATTTTATATATATATACACTGTCTAAAACAAAAATCTAATTACATTGATCATATCTTATACAGTTGCAATATTTGATCTAATTACATGAGCAAATGTTTAGTGGTAAATAATAATTTGCTTCTAAAAAATATGGTTATGATGGTGACCAAATTTGTTTTTTTTTAATATTTATTTATTGTTGAGAGAGAGACAGAGTGTGAGTGGGGGAGAAGCAGAGAGAGAGGGAGACACAGAATCAGAAGCAGGTTCCAGGCTCTGAGCTGTCAGCACAGAGTCTGATGCGGGGCTTGAACTCACCAACCATGACATCATGACCTGGGCTGAAGTCTGATGCTTACAGACTGAGCCACCCAGAAGCCACAATTTTTTTTAATCTTTACTTATTTTTTAGAGACAGAGAGAGAGACAGAGACAGCGTGCAAGTGGGGTTGGAACAGAGACAGAGGGAACACAGAATACGAAGCAGGCTTCTGGCTATGAGCTGTCAGCACAGAGCCGGATGCCGGGCTCGAAGTCATGAGCCAGAGTTCATGACCTGAGCCAAAGTCAGATGCCCAATCGACTGAGCCACCCAGGCACCGATGACCACATTTTTTTCAAATACCTCGGTTTTGACCTCCAATATCAAAAGAAGAGGAGGTTCTTCCTGAATTTTTTTTTAAGGAAATCTCCATGAAATACTAGGTGAGAGCAATTATGATCCAATCCCTTTTACATAGAAGAAAAGTGACAGGTCAGAAGACTAATTTTAGTTTCTTCCAAGAGATTTATAATTGAACAAAAATCTGACTCAGATTAGATATCAATAAGCTAAGCATTTTCAAGAAATCCATGTTCACAACTCAGTTTTTCATTATACCATTTGCCTTCCTTCCAAGAAATGGCTGATTTTAATCGCTGTTTGTATTTTAACATACTAAAGAAAACAGATATCATCACATTTTATGCAAACTGCAATGCTAATGGCCCCTGTGAAGCTGCCAGGGCTGGGGACAGTGTGAATATTGTTTGATGCATTATAAATTTTGTGTAAAAAACAACTACTGCAAATATCCACTGAGATAATAGAATAATAACTTTTCAAAGCTGAAAGGGACTCTAGAAACCATCTGGGCAAATGTTTTGCAGTGTTTACACAAGTAAGGATTCTTTCATTGTTTTAATTGCAGATCCTAAATTTTGTAGGATTTAAAAGCAGTGACTGGGTGGCTCTGTCGGTTGAAAGTCTGATGCAGCTGGTCATGATCTCACAGTTCCTGAATTTGAGACCTGCATCGGGCTCTGTTCTGCCAGCTTGGGGCCTGGAGCCTGCTTTGGATCCTGTGTCTCCTTCTCTTGTTGCCCCTCCCCCGCTCATGCTCTGTCTCTGTGTCTCTCTCCCTCTCACAAAAATAAATAAACATTAAAAAATAATTAAAAAGCAGTGAGTAGGTTGCAATGTATACTTTTTTTTTAATACTAAAAATCAAGGAATTTTACTTTAGTTTGAAGAACTCTGTCACTACCTTTGAGGGCCCAGGTTGGGAATGAATGAATTAGTTTCATTGTCTGCCCCTACAGATGATAGAAGTTGTGCCAGCACTGCATTAGAATTGTTCAAGGTCACAAAAAGAGTAACACTGGAGAGATAATTAATATAAGGAGGATCGATTCTGGAAAGCATCAGCTCTGATCCCCAATTAGCACTTCTTCCTCAGCATGCCCACTTTAATATTTGTGGTTCCACTGTCCTTTCCAGTATCTGTTTCTTATAGTGTGCAAAAATTTTAACTAATAGCTAGATTAATTGATGATGCTCAACCCATTTCTCTAACCCAACCTCACTCTTGATATTCAGACCTTCATTTCTTACATCGAATACCACACATGCACAGGCCATTAGGTTTTTATTTGACTTGTATGTACATCAGTAATACTGTCCTCCTTCTGCCCCATGCTTCTTCAAGGAGCAATACAAATTTCATCCGTGAAATGCCTCCTGATTTCCGTCCTTCCACCATGTCTAGGTAGAAATGATGTGCTGTTCCCTGTGTTTATGTTACAAGTTATAGCATTTGTCTTTTCTAACTGTTGAATTGTGTGTCTCTCCAACTAGACTGATGGACTTTTAAGGGTAGGTAGAGCCTACCTATGATTTGCCTTTGTAATCCCAGTGTCTACCTATGTCTGGTCAATGTGCCTGCCAAACAGAGGTTCATGTGTGGTGTATAAGTATGTTCTGCTCAACATACTACAAGTATTTGTTTTCCAGGTTTAGTCAAATTCAGAGTAACTTTTTTGTAGTACTTTATGTAGCTACATTTGTGCATTTCGTACTTATAGTCAAATATTTTAATTAAAATATAGTGTGAAATAAGAGTTTCAGAAAAACCTTATCTTCCCCACTAATGCATTGACCAATGAATTTCATTACTCAGAGAAAAAAACTGTGGTCCTTTTATGACAAATTATGGCAAAGACATTCTAGAAATAACTACGTTAATACCATGTTGAAGTGTGTTCTAAGCTTAGAGCAAATTGCAAATGGATCACTGATTTTCAACATCATCTTCATTTATCTAAAGACACCAATATTAGGGTACATGAAGAAAAAGTTCTTATCTTTTAGTATATTCAACAAAGATATATCTATAAGACTATCCACTAGATGCTGCACATCTAACAGCCATAAGACACAACTTTCTATATTGTCAAGTGAATTTAATGCACATCTCACATGCTTGCAAATAGCTCTGGTTTCTTAGAAAAGATATATTGAAATCAAGAGGAAGTGTAGTATAATATGTCTGAGTTTGAGATTTGAAGTCAGCTGGGTTTGAATCTTTACTCTGCCAATTTCAGCTATGTGACCTTGGGCAAACTAATTAACCTCTCCAAACCCCTAGTTTCTCATTAAAAATGAAGCTAATAGAACCTGCTTTCTAAAGTCATTACAATGATTAAAGAGAATAACGCGTAGAGAGTATTTTGTACTTGAAATTATTATTATTGCTGTAACTGTGAAGTGGCTGTTATTGGAATTATGATCACAGAAATTTAAGAATGGGAAGGACCTTAGTGATAATTTGAAAACAAATTGCTTATTTTACAGTTGAGGAAACTAAAGTTTAGAACTGTGAGTCTTGCTCAAGTTTGTTTGTGTAGCAGTGGTTAAACTGCTAAAGCTTTCCATGTGTCTGAAATTATAGCTCATTGCTCTTTATTCTTACTCTTCAGTAAAATGACTACTACTACACTTCATTTTCTCCATAACTTGATTTTCCACACACAAAACCTTTTTTTCCCTTCCAGATTATTTCCTTGTGATCTTTCATTTGATTGAAGAAAAGTGGTAGAAAATTAATAATCACGATATTTGGGCAAATGTGTGAGAATTGCCTGGAATGCTTAAATTCACTTCATGTTTTTCATCCTCATTCTCCCCATAATTCCCATCTCCCAAAGCACCTGATCTCTTGCCAGACCACTAGAACATATCCCACCTGAGGTAATTTGCTCCCAGAGACAGGTCCACACACATCCTCATTTAAAGATGCTGTTCTAGTACCTGTTCTTCTAGACTAACACCTCTAACCTGCAGTTCCTACTGCAGACTCATCAACTGTCAGAATATGACCCCTTGCTCTGATTCTGGAAACTCCTCTACAACATTTCAAAAATCTTATTTACTTTAAATTGGTTCATAAAATGCAAGCATATTTCACAGAATTTTTGTTCTATTTACTTTAATTGGCTGACATTTTTAGTATCATTTTTGTCAATTAATTTTGTCAATATATTTATTTTAGTCTGGAGAATAGTATTAAAGAGATGTACTGAATTTAAGAGTGCAGGCTAATAGATTTCTGATAAGCCTCTAAATACATACACTTCAATTTTTCTATTTGGATTACTGTATCCTTAGCAAAGCAATGCATAAATCAGGCGCCCTGTCCCCCCCAAAATGGATGAAAGAATATCCATTATATATTACATATATCCTTTTAAATAAAATTGCTTATATATTTTTGAATCTAGCTTTTTACTCAAAATTTTATAATAATTATTTCCCATGTTAATTAGAATTTTAATGCCTGTATAATATTAGATGACATGGATTGCCATAATTAACTTTTCTTGTTAAGTAGGGCGTTTAGATTTCTTCCAGTATTTTGCTATTACAAATAATGTTTCAATAGGTACTGTATATTTAAATAAATGTCTTTTTTAAATATTTTAAAATTCCTTAAATAGCTTCATAGAAATATAATTACAAGGACAAAGAATATAAACATTAAAGCATATTATTATTTTTGTCAAATATAATAGGATAAGTGCTCCTCATATATCAGTTAATCAAAAAAGGAAAAGAATATTTCTCATTGTACTCTTTATTTGTATATCTTTCAACATTAATGAAGTTAAATATTCTTTATTTCATTAGCTATTATGATTCTAAATTAATGAATAATTTATAATTTATTATGAATTGTGCTCATTGAGATTTCTTATTTTATTTAATTGAATTCTGAGTTTCAATTATTTTTAATGTGCTTTAATACTTTGTTCTGTCTAGCTATTTACTCATCTTTCTCCAAATTACTTTACCAAAGGTTGTTTGCATATACAAATTTTAGGAGAGATTTTTCAATTGCCTAAAGGTATCCTATTGAGATTTTGATTGAAATTAAGTTAAATATATAAACAAATCTTATAGTAAATAATTTTTTCCAATCTTCCCATTCAGGAATTTGTTTATTCACTTATTCCACTAAGCCAAGCAAAATATTGTAGGTATCGTTTATTCCTTGTTAAAGTCATTCTTAGTGATCCTGTATTTCGCATTTGTTCCTGTAAATGAAGTCACTTTTTTACTGTAATTTCTAATTGATTATTACTTGTGTACAGGAAATCTTGGGTTTTTTAACATGCTTGTATCCACATAGTTTATTTGACACAAAAAATTTACATTTTTTTTTCCTCCATAGGTTCTTCATAATATGAGTGTCTTCTTTCCTCAGCCCATGGACAAAATCTGCTAACTCATATACTCTTACAATAATAGTGAATAATAATATGGGGCAAATTTACATAGCACATAATTCACTTTAATAGAAAAATCTGTCTACAATTATAATTTTACCAAAGCATAACTTTCTTCATTTCTCTCCTAATAACTTAGCCTACTGAAATCTAAACTGCATACTTAATATTGCCTAAATTACTTTTTTTACTCTAATATTTATTTTCAGAGTATTCACATGCCAAGCAATGTGATAGGAACAGATGGAAATAGCTTGCTATGCCACCAGTGACTTCTCAATTATCAAACTAGTGAATCACTTCATTCACAAAAATCATTTGTTGAATTCCAATGAGCATACTTCAGGTTTCTTCATCTTTTTTTTTGTGGGGGGGAGGTCCTATATATTTGATTATCTCACTCATCTTTCCACATTCTTCCACTGTATCTCTGATCTTCAGGCTACAATGATGGCTCAACTACCCATTGCTCAAATAGTAGTATTTCCATGAAGGTTGATTTGTTTTTCAGGATTCTCCCCTTCCCTTATTTTTAAAATATCTTCTCATGGGGCGCCTGGGTGGCGCAGTCGGTTAAGCGTCCGACTTCAGCCAGGTCACGATCTTGTGGTCTGTGAGTTCGAGCCCCACGTCAGGCTCTGGGCTGATGGCTCAGAGCCTGGAGCCTGTTTCCGATTCTGTGTCTCCCTCTCTCTCTGCCCCTCCCCCGTTCATGCTCTGTCTCTCTCTGTCCCAAAAATAAATAAACGTTGAAAAAAAAAATTAAAATATCTTCCCCTTGGGCAATCCAAGCTGTTTCATAACCTCAAATGTGACCTGTATGTGGCTGACTTCCAAATTTATATGCCAGCTATCACCTCTTTCTAGAAATGCATTTCTAATGACGTATTTGTCTTTTCTAACTTAGATCTTTAAATAAAAGGTTTGATCATCCAAAATGGGATACATTATCTTTTCTTCAAAATCATATCTGTTTGGAATTCTTTATTTTGGGTTATGGTATCATGGTAGTGATAATAATGATGTAACACGATAATAATAGTGATATAATTAAAATGATAAAAATAATACGCCTTCATTCATTAATCCTCACAATAATCTGATGGGGTAAAAATAGTATACCTGTTTTACAAGTAAAAAAAAAAGAAATTAGGCACAAAGAGTTTGAGCACATTACCCAAGGTCACATCAATAAAATAAAAAGGAGTAAAACCAGTTTTAAACTCTCACTACAAAGTGTGTTTTTTAATTTTTTTGTTTGTTTTTGTTTTGTTTTTAATCACAATTCTATGCTTCCAAGCTAAAAACATCCGAGTTTCCCCTGAATCATTCCTTCCTATTTTATCACTAAATAACTTACCAAGACCTGTCAATTTGGTCTCTTATATATATTTAGTCAATCCCCTTCTCATCACCTCTACTATTCCTTTGTTTTTTCAAGCAACCACCAACTCTTAAAGTGTGCCAAAGACTTACCATCTCTAATATTTTATTCCTTCCATGATGCCTTTAACATGGTCAGGCATGATCCCATCATTCTTATGTTTAAAGTCTTTCCATAACTTTTTGTTTCCTGCAGGATAAAATTCAAACATCTTGGCGAAGTACGGAAGGTCTTTTAAATTCTAAAGTTGTTTTCTATTTCAAGACATTTCCCACTTGCTCCTCAACCTACCCCAAACATATGCTCACAATTGTACTGAATTACTTGTCCTTGCCTAAATGTATACATACATGTGCATATGTGTGTGTGCACACATACATGTGCATTCTATACAGTGACCACATATGGTCATTCTTCAATAAGTTTTGGTTGAACAGATGAATGAAGGAAGGATGCAATGAAGGAAGGACTTAAAAGCCTTAGGTACCTATATTTTAAGGTCCATGATGTTCATTAATCCAGATCAGCCTCTCATACAACTGAAAGAGGATGAGTGTGCAAGATGCAGGAATTGGCAAGATTCTGAAACTTATACTCAGCTGCCTTGAATACTTACAGGGTAGAAGAGGAATATCTTTACCATGTCTATACTCTAAGTAATGCCATAATAAAGTAGTTCTGGAAATAAAGTATATATACTTACGCTATACTTGCTTTTACTAAATTATTTAAAGTATATTCATTTATTTTGAGAGACAAAAGGGTGTGAGCAGGGAAGGTCAGAGAGAGAATATCAAGCAGGCTCTGCATGGTCAGTGCAGAGCCCAAGGTGGGGCTTGAACTCACAAACCGTGAAATCATGACCTGAGCTGAAACCAAGAGTCGGACACTTAACCGACTGAGCTACCTTGGAGCCCAATATATACTTAAACTTGTATTAGTTATACAAAGATTTCTCCATATTTTCTCAGCTTACTAATTAGTGGGGGCTTGCTTTCCATTTGATGAAACTGGTCTATGGGTCTTATTGTTTAAAGAAGTTAAGGAGATTCCAAATTCACCATCATGGCTGGAATGTAGAAGAACATGTTAAATTAGAAAAATGGTGGCCTCTTTTTACAGTAATTTAGGAGTGGTGATGGGTACAGATGACTATGGTTACGGTTGACAATAAAGCTGTCAGTATCAAATGATACTGTGGTTCAATAGGCCACACATGTCAAGGATAAGAGGTGTAGAAGCAATCACTATACTTGTTAGAATTTATGCCTATATCCAAATAATTTTGAGTATAATTCTCCTCAGTTCTAGCCTTTTATTTGAATTTCTAGGCTACTGATCTACTGAACATGCATTTTAATGTGAACCGTACTAAATCACTTTTAAGTAATAGATGAAGACATAAAAAATTCTAAGTAGAAAGAAAAAAGAAGCTAAAACTAAGCCAAATCAATCAACTTTCTTAATTATTTTCTTACTATAAGATATTTATTGGACTACACAAAATCATCACTCAAAAATCAAGGTTATATAACTCTAAATAAGGCAGCAGTGACCCAAGTCATTTAGCTGCACAAACATCTGGCAGGTGAAATGACAGCATCTAAATCATACATCAGCTAGGATGAGAAAAATAAAATTTTTGGACTAGAACAGTTTCTTGATAAATGTATCCTACTTTTCTTCAATGTTTACTTTTGATAAATGGCCAGACTTTGCCATGACTTTGCCTTGACATTTATCTCACAGTGAGTGGCCATTATCTTATGACAACATTCTATTTCTTTCTGTTATCTTGCAACTCATAATTGTTAAGTCTTCTCACTGAAGATTTTCCATCAGTTTTGTAATTTATGACATACAGGGTCAAATTTTCAAATAAATTATTTTAGGCATGTGGCTTATAACTAAAATTAAGAACAATAGACCTATAGCAGTTTTTTTTTTTTTGCTGTTATTTACATACATAAACATACACACACAGGGAAATGTTATGGAAAGCAAAGCAAATACCAACATTTTTTTAAATAAAATTTTGTTAATTGCATATACATTTTTGAGAAAGTTTTTAGACTTGGAGCTCAATGAGGCACAACAATATTTTGCTCATTAACATACTGATCACATCCTATTTTATTAGATGGAATAGCCACCATTGCCAATTCCTTAGAGAACTGAGCAAGTTGCCAGGAATGTGTAACCATTGGCATTCCCCTCACTAAACATATTTTTTCCTTCCCCATGTTTTGCTGCTCTTGTGGCTATAGGAAGCTTCCCAGAGGACACTAGAAATGACATAATTGCAAGGCAAATTGTCTAAGAGAGTAAGTTTTTTTGTCTCAATAGTTCATTTTAAAACATTTATTCTGAACAACTAGATGATGAATTGTACTACGAACACCTGGACTAGTCCTCTATGACTATCCAACTTAATTGCTCTATTTTTAGATGAGGAAACTAAAGCCCAGAACATTTTTATAACTTTCCCCAGTCTACTTAGATAAAAAGAAAGGAAAAATACTCATGTGATAGCAATCTTTTTTATAAACACCCAACCCAATGTTCTGTCAATGATCATTTTTCTTAGAAGTTACATGGGACACTTGCTAAAAATACAGGTTTCCTGATCCTTACTCCAAACCTGGGGTGAGGCCAAAAAATCTACATTTTTATAGTCTAAGAGATTCTGACGTCTAGAGCATTGTGATGTAGCCAATCGAAGAACATATTCTGAGAAATATTGTTCTATACCCACATTTCTTCATAAATTCTAGCCATTCAGCTTCAGAAATATCTAATGCAGACTGAAGAAAACAGGGGACAGAGGTGTGTGTGTGTGTGTGTGTGTGTGTATGTGTGTGTGTGTGTTAAGGTGAAAACTAGATGAAGAATGGCTTTGGTAGGAACTTGGTCACAAATAAGCTGAAAGCATCATAGAAAATAAATCAAAGTGATTCAAGACCCAGATATTTTTATACATAAGAACTATTTTTACATATGTATTTTTTGGAATGTAGATAAGTGGGTGTGCTGGGAGCCAAAGAAAATGACTCAAAGGGGGAGACTTCTCCAATAGGAGGTGAAATGACTGCTAAAAGATCCTTGCTCTAATGGTGCCATCCGCCTTCTCATTTTATCATTGCTGTCCTTCCCATGCACTTGCATGTCACATCCTATTTGAACATTGTCAGTACAGGATGATCAATCCTCAAAGGAAACATTCATCACTTTCCACAGGACCCTGTACTAAGCTCTCTGTGACTTCCATTCAGCACTCATCCCTAGACAGGTGGTGAGGCAGACAGGTGGTGAGGCAGTGGTCAGCTCTTCCCAGAGACCTATGAGACTTGAGGTTGAATGCCATGGCAATCACATTAATAGTTTGGTGCAGGATGAGTTCCCTGTCATCAACAGCCAGTACAGACAAGCAACTTCTCCAGTAGTGCATAACCTGAAATAACAAAAATGAGAAGTGACTGCTCCTCTTCAAATCCAGTATTTCTGGATCTCTATACCCAAATCTCCTGTGAACTTTGGCAACAATTGTGCCATTATAAATTGTAAATGGATCCAGATATGCAGCAACTCTGATAGCATAACCAAACGTTTGCTAGCTTAAACATTCAAGTCACACCACTGTCTCATTCTGAGGCTTTTCTGGTGAGCTGAAATAATGAAAATAATTTCTTAATTGGGCCTAATTATGTAGATTGTTTTTCCCCATGAGTTATTTGACAGTCAGAATCTACATTAACTTTTTCCATGTCCAACCCTCAATGAAATTGGCTGAGGGAGTTTAGTGCGCCTATCTTGTGCACAGATTATTGGTGACATTTGCAGGATCCTTCTCCAAATACCCTTTCTTCACTTGGTCTTAGCCAAAAGGCTGAGAAGTGATCCAAACACCTCTCTAAAGGTAAAACTGATTGCTCCCCACCTGGTAGACCCATTGGATCCATAACTTCATCTGTGTGCAACCCTGTGATGCTTCATCACCTTTCCTTGACTCACCCAGTAGTGGGGCATTTGAATTATGAAATATCTATATTTGATACCACAGAGAGCCAGCAAATCTCTGTATTTCTCATTCTCCATAAATCCGCAAATTCTAGATTTATTGTCATAATCCTATCCCAGGAATATGGGAACGCTAAGAGCTTTCCACAGATCACGTATTTTTTCCTGGTAAGTAGTATTGGTTCATTTAAGATATCCAGTTTTCAGATTTTTCTAAAAAGATTATACCAAATTACCTGCTCCCTATCCCTGCCCTCAGTATCCTCATTTCTGCTCTTTCACAGAGAGTGATTGGATCATAGGGCAGCTACTTTAATTCCTTCCTCCCCAGTATTAAGAGAGATAAATTAACTGAAGGCACTTTGAACACTATCATAACACTATTATAATTGTGGCACAGTTATAAGTTAAATTATTAAATTAACTCAGCCTTTCCATGGGGATGATTAAGATCAATTTGACTTCCAGAGTATAGATCAAGTAAGACAGAATATGATCTGCGGCTTACTAGATAATCCATAGTGCCTCTGTTTTCTGTAACTCGACAGTGGGATTGGTTCACTTTTTCTTTTTATTTGCCTGAGAAGAAGTATCCTGGGAAAGTTCTTCTAATGAAACAGTGGAAGCTGAGAGCTTCCTGAATTTGCTAATAATTAAATATGATTAAGTCATAAGCATCTGAGAGGAGAGGATTACAATATAAATAACACTAATCATGCAGAGTGGCTAGATACTATAAGAATGAGGAACAGAAACACAAGGCATAGGTTGGCAGTTACATAGCATGAGATAAAAAGATCTCAGAACCACATATTTTAAGATAGTTTTACAAAATAAAATGATAAGAGAATCATATATATAAAGCATCAAGAATTTCCATGAGACTGAATAATTCTAAGGTGATAAGAAGAAGTTGATTCTAATCAGATAAGAAGCCGATGCTTCTTTGGTAAAGGCAAATATGAAATGAAAAACAATATAAACAGTGAAAGAGTTTGTAAAACTAGATCTACAAAAAACTAGGAATATCTAGTTAAAAATATCTAGAGCAGCGAAGGCTTAATGATCTTTAAGATAATATATGGCATGATTTACTCATCCCCAGAGAGAATAGATTTTACGAAGTGTCATGAGACTTTTAAGAACAATGGATGATAAATTCATTCTTACCAGGAAATGTGGTTAAGTACTAGAATGATCTACTAAAATATATTGTAGCATCTACTTCAACAACACCATTATAAAGTAGATTAATATCCACGTACCGTAATAGGTAAATTCTAAAATGAGACCGAAAGCACATGTCTTCTCCATGTCTATAGCTCTGTGACAAAATTCTACAGGATTACTAGTGAACTGTAAGTTTACTAACAGTTAGAGATAAGATACATTGGAATGTGTCCTTACATACCTACATTTGTGGACTTTTATAACAAATTTACCAAAACAAAGCAAAACAAAACAAAATGACAACACTTACTTACTTTAAACTCTGTTTCAATGATATAAAGGTCTTTTTTTTTATTAATTGAATTCTGTTATTTAGGTGTAATAAATGCCCATCTAGTAATATTTCTGTAGATATATATATATATATATATATATATATTTGTATATAATATATATAACTGTAGATAATACTACAAGTTCCAAATAACCTTTAATAAGAACAGACAATAAGGGTTTCCTTAAATATGTAACTAATTTTTTGAATATTATACTAACGTTAATGATGTTAGAAGCACTTAATTCAAAACAATCTTTGTGTATTTAATGGTTCTAAGTGTTTTACGTTGTATAATTAAATGTAAATGAGCATGTAAATGTTATTGATGAAAATATTCTTTAATACGTAAAATGAATTGAACTAGGTATTCATATTCTGTGGAGTATTTTTGGATTAGATAGTTATTGAATTAAAGAGTTCATTTCCGGGGCGCCTGGGTGGCGCAGTCGGTTAAGCGTCCGGCTTCAGCCAGGTCACGATCTCGCGGTCCGTGAGTTCGAGCCCCGCGTCAGGCTCTGGGCTGATGGCTCGGAGCCTGGAGCCTGTTTCTGATTCTGTGTCTCCCTCTCTCTCTGCCCCTCCCCCGTTCATGCTCTGTCTCTCTCTGGCCCAAAAAAAAAAATAAATAAATAAATAAATAAATAAAAACGTTGAAAGAGTTCATTTCCAAGAAAAGGCCCTCCATAAGTGGGTTTGCATCTGTTCAGTTTGACACTAGACAGAGTTTTAATTCAGATCAGGACCATTCCTTGTGTTTGGATAACTGAGTGAGAACAAGATAAAATTTTGTCAGACCCTGCTTTCACCAAATGAGATCCCTAACAAAGAGATTATGTTATTGTTCTGCGCAAACAATAAGCACAATGTGTTTTCACATATGTCTTTGAGTATTAAAGTTTAGTATTAAAGCTCATCATGTGATTACAGAGATATATGAGATTATAAAATGAGTACTGAAATATCTTTTAGAAGAGTTACCTCATAAGCTCACTCCAGCCATGCTGCCATGATGTGGGATATTTTGGCAACTCCATTTTAGGAACTGTTTTTAGAGATCGGATATGACTCACAAAAGAAAATCAGTCTCGTTGCTTTATTTTCACACTTTGGAAAAAAAAAATAAAAAGAGGTAACATTTTTCCATACAGAGGAGATCTTGTGGGGCAGGCTAAGAAATCAATCCACATACAAAATGCAAAATAAGAACCAGAAATCAGTGGTTTTCCAAGGTAACACCAGTTAGAAATGAGCCTCAGAGTGAATGAAGGGTAATGTAATGTGATGGATAGTTGATTTAGATGGTTTTTAAACTCCCTTCCAATCCTAAGATTCTGTTATCACTGTTATTTTTTTCTGATTCAGAATTTTGTCACACTTCACCATATCCATTATTCCTCCTCTTTAGACACCTATGTTGTTAAGTGACTGTTACTCCTCTGCAGCATCTGGTCCAAAGTGAAAACATTGCTCCAAAGTAGAAAGATGTTAGCCTGTGGGTATGTGCGTGCACAGGTGTGCATGTGTGCAGGTGGTGGGTTTAACAGTATTCTCTGACTTTCAGCAAATTGAGTCATTTCTGATGGAGGTAGAGAAATGAGTCTAGAGAAAGTTGGCGCACACACACACACACACACACACACACACACACAAAACCATCGGAATATTTAGAGAAGATTGCCTGCACCTGATCTATCTACTACAAACACAACATATTATACCCCATTTAGCAGAAAACACATTCTCCTTCAGCAGGATAAACATTCGAGGCTTTTGCCATTTTAGATCTCAACCTCTACTGTTTTCTGACCCACATGTGTTTTTGCATCAAAGTTCTTCAAATGTCGATGATTTCCACACCTTTTTATTAAGAAATAGTGCATATTGCAAGATATCAAAATTTCATACTATGTGTTCTATTAACAGAGCTAAAATCTATTCTTACACTTTCCACGTAAATGTAACTACTGCTACTGTTATTATAAGTAACATAAGATTGTTTAATGTATCAGCCACAATATGAAGGAGTGGAACGTTTTTTAGAGTTGAGTCTAATTATTTTGCTTTTTCCCTCCATGTTCAAAATTCAGTTTGCAAAGTGCACAAAATTCTACTGAATAAGAGTGATCAATACAGCTAATATCACTGGGAACCAGGCAAAGCATTCAAGACACAAAATAACAAGAGGTAAAACTTTGCCAGGTTTTTCATTTGTCTCCTCCAAGTAACAACATTGCTAATGCTAAACACACATTACCGAGGGGTGCTGCTTCTTGGTCTCACTACATTAAACATTTATAAATTCATTACTTAGTACTTCAAACATTCATTTATATTTTCTTACATGGAATTATTATGCATTTAGCTTTTATTCATTTAAAAAAGTTCCACTGCATTAGGTCTTCAAAGGGATTTCCAAAGTGTTCAATTACTTCTTCTAACTGTGGCTTTTTCTTTTCCTTGGAAAAAAGCCAGGTTCCCAGTCTTTGCACTTTCACTCTTACTCTCTTCATCCACTTGTTTCAGGGGCTGTGAAAAGAGGTTTTCTTTCACGGCTGCCTCAACAGTGAGGGTTCCTTTCTAGCTTTCAAAAATTCAAGCTTAAAAAAAAAATTAAACTGGCATCTTTATAATGCCGTAGCTTTTGCTCAGTTGAGGACTCAAACCCTCTGAACAATGAATGCTTGTCTAAAGCAACTATTCACAGAAGGTACTGCCTTCTGGGGAATGGGAAAAGTTTCTACCTACTGACAAACGGGAATAGCATAACAGAATAGAACTGAACCCAGTGCGAAGTGCCTCACGTTTCCAGTGCTGAAATAAGATGATCGGTTACAGCCCCTCGGCTACTGATCCATTCTAAAAAGAACGCTAGAGAATAGCCAACAAGATCAAGCGGCAGTCCAGATGAGATCATGTGAATTCCTTTGAAATGTCTTTAATTTACAGATTCTTCAAATGTTTGGAGAGGTTGGAGGCTTATCCGCATGCGTGGAATAGAACTCGATGACTGAACTCTAGTGAGTCTGAGAAACAAAAAAGAATAAATCCTGTATATGTATCTAGTATATATAAACAGCCTGAACAGTCACTTCAAAATTTAGTTTTATATCATCTAGATTGTAAGACTTTCAAAGGTTCCTGAAAGAAATACAGACCTCATGAATATTTTTTGTGTCATCTCTCTCACTATTTATTAGCCCCTCTCATCCTAGGAAGGACATGAACCTATTAGAAAGAAGTAAAAAAAAAAAAAAAATGTTTTGCTTTATCTTTCTCACTAAAAGATTGAGCCATCATGACTGCTGGTTTGTGTTCAGATGAGAAACATTTCAATTTCTTCATCCTATTCTTGATTCTATAGGTGGAAAAGGGGACAGGGAATGGGGAGGTTGACAGGGTGGTATGTTTTCACTCTTCGGGTTCTCCTGTCTGCTTCTCCCCCTTTTTTCCCTTCCCATTTCTGTCCCTCTCTGGTGCCACACAGGTGGGGCTGCAGTGGTTGCTATGGAGACCTTAAATTGGATTTACAAAGGAAGGGGGATTGAGGGAGGGAATGCTGGGGAGGAAGGTGGCAGCAGACAGGAGACAAGAGTAGGAGTGAGGATGTGGAGAGACAAACAAGCTTTCAGAGAAGAGACATGGGAGATTTTAGAATAAGTTGGGACCTTAAGTTCCTTCTGGTCCTGTCTGATCCTGGACCCCACTGTTGGTAAGTGGTAAAGTTAGGACTAGGAAATGTCGAGGTTATGTTCTATTAGAGCATAAACACATTAAATTTCTTGGACATATCTTGAACAGACCCCCAGTGCACAAAGGAATACATTATTTTCTCTGCACATGAACCAAAAGAAGTTACGTTTCAGTTAATTCTATTCATTGAAAAGAAGAAACCTATCTAATTATCTTATACGCGGTCCCTTATACAGAAAGTAGAAACCTTTACTTTAGATTCTTTCCCGTACTTTTTTTTTACATTTAATTATAAGTATTTGTAGAAGCAGCTTTTGATTTCTCTCCTTCTCTCTCCCAAAGTTATCCTCCCCTGGAGTCTAACGGCATGCACAGTAATTACAGTTTTTTACAGACAGCATGAGAGGTATGGGAGGCCGGGTCCAGGGAGTCTTCATAGATTTCTGAACACACCCAGAGTGGTGCTGTATCTTTTGACAGCTCATATTTAGCTTTGTCCAACAGCAGTGGTCCATGTATATGCTACTCTTCATCCTGTACTTCCGTTAACTTTCTATGGCAAAATCTGTAGCAAAGAAGTCCCCAATTTAGCCTTGGGAAGGAAGAAATTTCAACCCAGCTTTAGGAGCTTGAAAAAGAACAAAGTAGACCTTTTCAAATCTATTTTTATAAAATCAACAAATGTAACTTTTGCCCTGTATTACTGTTGAGGAGTTTCTTGGAAGTGAGTGGCAATATAAGTACTTTAGCAATTTAGTTTTTATTTTTTTTCTGCTTCTTTATTATTCAGAGACTGGGTGTGGAACATGTGGTTTACTGAGGCTTCTTTCTCTGTCTTCCAAAACGGTCTGGTTCACTGCTCTTTAGCACTTCCTAATATTAGACATGGATGACAGAGGTGGACACAAACTAAAATAGTTTACCACTTTTCTAACTTTTTAAACATTAGAAAAAGAAGTGGGGCGCCTGGGTGGCTCAGTCGGTTAAGCGTCCGACTTCGGCTCAGGTCACGATCTCGCGGTCCGTGAGTTCGAGCCCCGCGTCGGGCTCTGTGCTGACAGCTCAGAGCCTGGAGCCTGCTTCCAATTCTGTGTCTCCCTCTCTCTCTGCCCCTCCCCCATCCATGCTCTGTCTCTCTCTGTCTCAAAAATAAATAAAAACGCTAAAAAAAAAGAAAAAAAAAGAAAAAGAAGAGAATGATAATAAAAGCTAAAATGCAGCTCTTCTCATTTATCCAAGCTCTCTTTTATCACTATTTCCATACATAATCTAGAAGTAAGTATATTATAACAGTGTGAGATATAATTATTATATTAAATAGCTAATTAGAAAAGTTTAGGTTTTTAGGGGCACCTGGGTGGCTTATTTGGGTAAGACTGAGCTCAGTCTAACAGTGGCTCAGGTCATGATCTCACGGTTCGTGAGTTCAAGCCCCACTTTGGGCTCTGTGATGACAGCTCAGAGCCTGGAGCCTGCTTTGGATTTTGTGTCTCCCTCTCTTTCTGCCCCTCCCCAGCTCTCACTCTGTCTGTATCTCAAAAATAAATAAAGAGTAAGAAAAATTTTAAAAAAGAAAAGGTTAGGTTTTCAGATATCAATTATATTTGCTTACATTAGGTTGTGTTTTCTTCTCTAGTATTAATACCCTCAGAATTCAATCAGTGATAGTCATGCAAAAGAGGTCTTATAACTCACACTTCTTATTGATTAAGAACTATTCATCTAAGTTAAATGAACAATTAATAAAAGAAAACTAAAAGCTGATATGCATGTTTGCAGGTCTGATTCTCTATCTGCTATTCTAATGCCCCTAACAAAGAAAAGCAAAGTTTCTAGATCTCACACATATGGCTTTGACCTGGAAGTTAACTAAATTCTGTTTATCCTTTCCCACTTGCCTCCAATAGGAAGCAAGGATATGCAAGTATTTGAGAATTTTACTTTATTTTATTTTTTTAAATGTTTATTTATTTTTGAGACAGAGAGAGACAGAGCATGAATGGGGGAGGGTCAGAGAGAGAGGGAGACACAGAATTGGAAGCAGGCTCCAGGCTCTGAGCTGTCAGCACAGAGCCCGACGCGGGGCTCAAACTCACGGACCGTGAGATCGTGACCTGAGCCGAAGTCGGATGCTTAACCGACCAAGCCACCTAGGCGCCCCATATTTGAGAATTTTAAAGCAGATTGATTATTGTTTTAGTCTCAGGCAAGACAGGTTCCAAGGCAAAAAAGCATTAAAGAATACACAAATTATTTTATCTAACAATACATAATAAAGGTATAACGGACATGAAACTTCAAGAACTGTCAGAGACCCACATATTGAAAAGAGAAATTCTTTTAAAAAATAGAACTTAAACCAAATACAAACAGAACTAAAATGCAAGATTTCAACATATTTTTTAAGATCTCAACATATTTACTTCAACTATCATTTTGATATTTTGATCTGAAGTTGACAAATAAAAGTATAAAGAAACATAAACATTGTATATAAAACTTTGTGCCATAGATCTATAAGGGTTTTTTTTTTCTAAATATCTATTGTCTATGTAGTCAAAAACAGGGCACAACACGAGGAAAATCTAAATAAATTATAAAAACAGAAATTGCACATGCTATAATTTTTGACTAAGGTATCCTAGAATTGGATATTTCCTTAATCAGAAAAAAGCAAAGAAAAGTAGAACTCTTAACAGACATTACTAGAGATTTAAATCATTATCCTTAATTACTGGGTCAAAGAAACAATGAAAAATATCATCACATCTATTTTTAAATTAATGAGCGTAAGTATACTACACATAAAAATTATGATAGGAATAAGGCTACATTCAAAGTAAATTTGCAACATTACATCTTTTCAGTATTAAATAAGACTGAACATAAGTTAATTACTGCACTAAGCAGACCACTCACAATTCGTAGAGCAATCAATTAAATCCATAAGACAAGGAGCATAATTTTTGACAAAGTATAAAGAATTTAAAGAACTCTTGAAATCTAATGAAGGAAAGGAAAACAAACACAAAATCAAGAGAGATAAAAATTAAAATAATAACTAATATTTACTTTGTATTTACTATGTGTCGGGTACTCTTCCCAGCACATTTTCTGTTATCTCATGAAATCTTCACTTTTAAGCCCTACGAGACTGAAAGTATCCTTTCCTTCCTTCAGACATAGGAACATGCCGCAGATCCAAAGGCAACATGTGGGTGTGATTTTCCATGTACCGGTATCACTATTCCAGTGTAAATTTCTTCAGGTACACCAGGTACTTCACTTGTGAATTTATTCACTTGTTAATTTTTTTACATTGTTCACTGTATTGCCATATACGTCCTTTATTTTAAATGTTGATAGTTGTGGGTTTTTTATTACTTCGTTTTCATTAGATTGTAAGTCCTTCAAGAGCAGAAGGATTTTTTAAAAATCTCTGTAGTCTGAAGATCTAGCAGGATGCTTAGATTATATTACTCAAAGATTGTTGACTGAATAAATAAATGAATGAGTGAGTGAATTCTGTAGGGCACATCTCAAGTTGTACACTAGCATGTAGATGTGGCCTTGATGTAGTATGTGATAAACTATAAGTAGCTGTTAGGCTGTATGGTTCATAAAGGCCAAGACCCATATCCATCTCTTCCATATTTGTTATAACTCTAGCACTGAGCGTTATAACACTCAGCCCAGAGTAAGAGCTTAGTAAAGAACTGGTTGACTAAATGAGTGGATTAGTTTGTTCACTCCTCCTTCAAAATAAGGACAAGACCTCTAGACCAAAACGCCTTCACAGCTATAATTACTCGGTGAAGTGGACCCTGAAACAGCCCAATTTGATCTTCTGGCTACTGCACTCATCACAACATTATATTGTGACCCCTTATGATATCCTGTGCTTTAGGTAGCAGTATTAGGCATATCTAAAAATTAGAAATAAACCTGATTCGTCTGATTTATTAATTCTCTATCTTATATCATAGTATGTTCACAAATAATACAGTTTGACACTTTCCCTGGAGGCATAATTTATTATTAGGTATAAATAAATACCATGTATACTTTTTGCTATTGGGGTATACAATCAAATGTTAAATGGTTTTCCAAGACAATCTTGCAAAATTGATAATAAATATGCAACGTGATATTTTGGCTAGTGCTGAAGTGACTATTTACTTAAATGTGTCTATTAATAAATTTATATTCCTCAGTTTAAGTGGTTCAGGATTTCTTCTGTTTCCATTCTTATTAGTGAACAGAAAAACTTTTTCTTTTAAATTTAATGTAATCACAAGTCAACATTTAGATATACAGTTGATTCATGAACAATGTGTGGGTTGGGGGCTCTGACTTCCATGTAGTCAAAAATCTATGTTTTTAACTTTTGGCTCCCCAAAAACTTAAAGACTACTAGCCTAGTGTTGACTAGAAGCCTTAATAATAACATAAACAGTCAATTAAAAATATTTGATATTTTGGGAAACCTGAGTGGCTCAGTCAGTTAACTCTCTCAATTTTGGCTCAGGTCATAATCTCAGGGTCATGGGATTGAGCTCCATGAGCCTGCTTAGATTCTCTTTCTCTCTCCCTCTGCCTCTCTCCCCTACACTTGAGCTCTCTCTCTCTCTCTCTGTCTCTCTCAAAAAATTGTTTTGTATATGTGTTATATACTGCATTCTTACAATGAAGAAAGCTAGAGAAAAGAAAATGCTATTAGAAAATCATAAAGAAGAGAAAATACGTTTACAGTCTTGTACTGTATTTATCAAAAAAAGTATGTGCACAAGTGCACATGTAAAGTTCAAACAATGTTGTTCAAGGTCCAACTTAGCTTTAAAATTTCTAAACTACCGAAGTACTGAAATGAGCAAATGGTTGGGGAAAAAATGCACTGTCTTAATGCTTCTTAGACATGTAAAATCTCCAAAATCTAGAATTCTGAAGACAGTATGAAATAAATTAATTTTATGGAGATATAAACTTCTGAGTCATTCTGATATCTTTTATATCCATGTAGAAATTAATCTTCCACAGACCAAGAAAAAGTCTTGCTAATTAATCTGACTTGGTGCTTGGTTTCAAAAGAATGAAAAAATTACTGTTCGTAAATTTTTGG
Source organism: Puma concolor (assembly GCF_028749965.1). Classification (NCBI taxonomy): domain Eukaryota; kingdom Metazoa; phylum Chordata; class Mammalia; order Carnivora; family Felidae; genus Puma; species Puma concolor. The sequence continues at coordinate 87,932,049 of NC_141671.1, read as the reverse complement.
TGAAGGCTGAGCTTTGGGATGTGCTTTCCTAGATGGTGGTTGAGTAAAGACACAGGTTTATTTTCAAGACTCTATTTTTATAGTTTTATTTTTTGAGCTGATTAAATATTAACTTGCTTTCTAATTTTTCTCCATGTATCCCTCTCTGCACACCACCTTCATGAAGAAAAGTTGATAAGTATTTTCCTCTTTAGAGATTTTTTCTTGATGTTTCAGAAAATATCTTAAGTATTAAAAAGGCAAAAGCCTTTCATTTTAAGTATAGTGCTAGGAATAGTAATCCATCACCTCTCTAGCATCTTTTAGATACTTGCCAGCTAAAGTAGTCATAATGAAGTCATGTTGGTTCCATTTGGAAAATCCTCTGATTCTCTCCTTCCTGTTCCCTTTTGCTTTCTGCAGTGACCTGGCCATGTTGGGAAGCACGAGAGATACGGCTGTCCAGCTTTCTTTTTGCTTCTTTCTTGATTTAACCAATTGGGGGTTGAGGAAAAGGAATTGTGCTTAGTAGCAGTAATTGCCAAACCTTGATAAGTTTTCCAAAATGCTCAGAGGTGAAAGAGGGAGGGAGTAGCCAGCGGGGAAGTCTGCAGAGAATAAATATCGTTGGGAAAAAGAATGACAAAGGTGGCCAGACTTCCCAGTTCTTTTCAGCAACTCTTTCCAACTCAACTGCACTTCTCAAAAGATTCAAGAAAGCCAACAGTACTTTTTAAAAGACATTGAGTGGGTCTGGCTGCTTCCTTTCCCCTGTCAGACTCCTAATCTAAGGAAAAATCATGTGTTTTATATATAATTCCTATTTGCAAATTTAATTAGTTCTACTATTATTTCATTGTTTATAAAAGAGAATTTCACATAAGTCACATAAAAGTCTCTAGACTGTCAAAAACTAATTCTTCAAAAATTCTTTACTGCTCTTTCACAGGTTAGAAATATCAAAGAGCATGGCAGTTATATGTCTCTCTATCATTCATAATTGAATTAAAAGACTCTGAGGTAATATTTCTAATCAGTTCCTTACTGAAACAATCATCTTCATAACTGAAATACAATTATGAGTTCCTTTAGATCAGTACTACATAAAGTGTAGTACAGTATGCAAACTCTTTGTTACAGACCACCATTGAGATAAGTTGAGAGAGAATAGGCATTTACATACTTAAAAAAAATTTTTTTATGTTTATTTTTGAGAGACACAGAGAGACAGAGCACAAGTGCAGGAGGGGCAGACAGAGAATGAGGCACAAGATCCTAAGCAGGCTCCAGGCTCGGAGCTGTCAGCACAGAGCCCGACACGGGCCTCGAACTCACAAACCATGCGATCGTGACCTGAGCCAAAGTGGAGCACCCAACCGACTGAGCCACCCAGGGGCCCCGGCATTTACATACTTTTAGAGCAACTTAACATGACTAGGATATTCAAGTAAGTGTTTCGTGTTTTGCAAAAATATCAGTTGGTGATGGATGGGAAAGATGAACTCCTCACGTTAAGATAGCTTGAGAGCATGGGTTAGATAATGAAGAGTGTAGTTGCTCATGACTAAGAACGCTAAACCACAAATCTGAACATGGTTGCATTTTTTAAAAATTTTTGTTAATGTTTATTTATTTCTGAGAGAGAAAGAGAGAGTGTGTGAGCAGGGGAGGGGCAGAAAGAGAGGGAGGCACAGAATCCAAAGCAGGCTCTGAGCTATCAGCACAGAGCCTGACACAGGGCTTGAACTCATGAGATGTGAGATCATGACCTGAGCTGAAGTCGGATGCCCAACCGACTGAGCCACCCAGGTGCCCCCGGGTTGCACTTTTAATTGAGAGAAATGGTGGTAAAAAGAGCATTGTCTCTATAAGAAATAGAAAATGGTGTTTTGATGATCTAAAAAAAATTGAATTTTACCTCATATTGGGTTGGGTTAAACACTGGAAGAGCTGCATGGGCTTTTGACCTGTGTGGTTACACAGGACTCTGTGCTCAGAGGGCCCCATACTTGGATTAATGCTTTGTGGTGGCTGCTTTGAAATTAGTAATAACTTGATTTTGAACTTGTGTGTTTTAAGTGAAATTAAATTTTAATTGTGACAATATAGAGTGCATATAAGCAGAGGTGATACATGCAACATGTGTGGTCAACATTCTTTGCAGTTCTGTTTACATATACGTTCCTACTAAGTTATGAGCACAGGATTCTGGTGGGCCCACAATGCATAACGAACTCAAGTGAATTCTAGGTAAAAGTGTTATGTGTGTGACTAAGGGAAGAGAGTGCACTGACAACACCAAAAGGCCATGCTTTGAATGCAGACAGAAGCCAGTGTTATTATAAGAAACACAAACAACCAGGGAACCCTATCATATTTTCTTCTGTATCAGCCAACCATTTATACCACGCATGAAAGAAAAGGTACAGATAGGGCATCTAATAGCTTCTTTCATTTTCAGTTCTTTCTTATTCATGAGTAAACTGAAAGCAGAGTGTTGATCAAATGTGTACATATCAAGAAGTAAAATAAAAACACTTGAAATAGTTTTTCACAGAACTTCCATTGTTCTATTAACAATGGGATATATATGAATGTATGAGCTATGAAATATTAATTGTAATTTTGCGTGATTTTACATGCAAATTAAATGTTCTGATAACTTGTATCAGGACTGACATTGCATAATATAAAGATGAATTGTAAAACTTATGTTAATAACTAAAAATTTTAATTTTCTTTACTTAGAACAACATTGAACAGCAAATAATAAACATGACATGTTGACAGAGGGATGCAGAAAAAGGGCAAACTATATTTAATGCTTTTAATGGTACTTTTTTCCTGTTTTCAGAGCAAGAGCCTCCACATTTTTATTTTGCACTGGATCCCACAAATTATGTAGATGGCCCTGATTAAACAGGATGTGAAGTGCTTGGATTAAATGGTGTCATTTGCTGTTATCCAGCTTAGATGGCAATATTAGTTTAGGCAGGATAACTTCAACAATATTAAACAGGTTTCATTACTACAGTAGTTTCCTAAAACCTTTACCAGGCTGATGTACACTGAGAAGAACTAAGGAAGGCATAGAGTATGCTGTATATCCTTCCTTATTTGAGTCCAGGGTCATTTTCTCAGTATTTTCAGAGATAAATATGTCTTTGGACATATTGGGTAATTCTGCCTCTACAACTCTTTAGTTCTATAAGTTACTTAACCTCTTTGAGTGTCAGTTTCTCCTGTAAATGGAATGCCTAACAATATTTGTTATAAAGATAAAATCTTCTAACAGGTGCCAAATACCTAGTAGGTACTTAACTTTATCACTGCATTTTCCCAAGTCTGTCATTGTTCTGTGGGAGCAATAAAGTTAATATTGCACCACGAATCCTTTTCTAAAAATTTTTGGAAATTTTGTTGTTCACCATAGAGGAACCAAAGGAAAACACTGAAACTTTCATAAGAATTGAGATCATTATCCAAAACTTCCTGGCATATATTAAGTGCTTAATAAACATGATAGAAATGAATAAATAAAATAATCATAAAACAAAATAAAAAGTATCTCAAGTATAGCCTGGATTCATATCTTGGCTTCTTCCACAAGAAATACTTTATTTCTCACTTTCTTCATTTTAAAAATAAAAGATCACATTTGCCTTGTGGAATTATTATGAGGAGTAAATGACATATAGTATTTCCATACAGTACCTGATACATAATAACTGTTTGGTCTACATTAGCTGTATCAATATGTTGAGAATTTCATCCTTTCCCCAAGATTTTATTATAACCCCAGTCTATGGTTCCCTCCTTACTGTAATTGAAAAAGGAGAGATACTCAAGGAATTCATAACCCAAAGGAAATAATAAAAGTGAGTGTAGCAGAGATTAAAGAAAAAATTCAAAACTATTTTCTAATTCATGTTTCTCACTCTAGAACTTGAAAAAGTTGGGGCCAACAGTCTGGTAGATCTCCTGTTTATTTCCACTGTGTCACAAGTGGATAAATATTAAAAATCCCTTTCTTTTGAAATTTATTTCTGATAGTTTCCCTTGGGTGTTGACTTTGAAACAGAATGACCTCATATAAGACTTAGAAGAAATAAGAAGGAACTGTTTACTGACTTAGTGAAAGAATTAAAATGTAACTCTTTTATTAGACTGAGTTATATAAATTTTGCATAAATGTTTTTATTATACAATTTAAATACTGAATTTTATCAGTGAGTAGCATGTGTTTTGTACATAGGTAACTGGCATCTCAGGAGACTGAATGTTAGTACTAGCTTGTATAATTCTTAGATGCTTCAGAATAGAGAAGCCTGGGAACTAAGGATTTTAGAGAACAGTACCAAGAAGGCTACACACTTGTGAAGAAGAGATTATTTTCTGAGACTCTTTATGCCCCACTCAATTTATTGTCCATTACTTTATGGTTTAGACCAAACTCTCACTTCAAGGGTATCCTTTCCACAGTTGCTTTCTTGCTTTTCCATAATTATAATCAATACCTATTTGAAAGCTACTACATGTCAAGCACTGTTCTAGGAATTTTACATGTACTAACTCACAACAAAACTATAAAAAAGATACTTTTATTAATATGTCCATCTTAGAGGAAAGGAAGATGAAGTACAGTTAAGACTAAGTAATTTGCTGAAGGTGACCCTAGCAGGAAGAAGCTGTATCAGGGCTCAATCGCAGGCAATCTGACTCAGGGTCCCTACTCTTCATCACTCGGCTTTACTGCTTCTGCATCATTCCCACTGGAAAACTGGACACTGAATCAGGTATACTGATTCAATTGTATCAGTACTGATACAATTGTATCAGTATCAGTACTGATACAATTCAAATACTGAATTGTATTTGTTCATTCTTCTTCCTATTTCCCATGTCAGGCACTCCGGAAGTGTTCAGAAATATTTATTGAATGAATAAAATATATGCTATTAGAATACCCAGGACAGATTTTTTTTTTAGTTTTAGTTCCATGGGAATATACACATCTTCACCCGTATTTAGCACAAGTATCACAGCAACCTTAGGTCAGTTTGTCAATATGAACTTACCATACAATCTTCTGTCTTCTAGTCCGCATCTTCACCAATGGAACTAGCATTTATCCCTGTCCCCAAGTCAGATACTTGGAGCAGCTTTTTTTCTCCTTTCTATCCCTGGCTCTCCTTTGTCAATCCTTCCTAACTATATATACAGCAAAACTTTCTTTTCAAACTACTAACACTTCCATTGAGGACTTTGTCTTTTCTTTTTTGAATAATGATGGCAGCTGTTTAATGGTTTCCAAGCTTATGGCCACATTTTTGTAGTATTTATCTTTTGAAAACTTTGGTCATTCCACTTACCCACTATGGTAGGCAGATGTGCAAAGATGTCTAGTTGCTAATTCTCAAAACCTGTGAATATGTTACCTGGTTGGCAGAAGAGACTTTTCAGATACGATTATGGTAAGGACCATAACATCAGTGATATCTTGGGTTACTGGGTGGGTCCAACGTATTCATATGGGTCTATAAACGGAGAAACGTTTCCCAGTTGTGGTAAGAGGAAGATATTACTACAGAGAAATGCAAAGTTGCTGATTCTGAAGATAGAGGAAGGAAGCCATGAGTCAGGGGATGCAATCAGCCTCTGGAAGATGGAAAAGGCAAGCAAACAGAATCTCCCCTGGAGATCCAAGAGAGGAAAACAGCCCTGCTGTCATGTTGATTTTAGCTCATGGAGGCCTGACATTGGACTTCTGACTTACAGAATTTTAATATAATAAATTTTTGTTGCTTCAAGCCACTAAATTTGTGGCAATTTGTTACAGCAAATGCAAATGGAAAACAAATGCACCCTCCGCAATTATCCAGTGACTCTTAAGAGATTTCAGGATTCCTTTCTTAATGCCTAGCGTGTGGCTTGAGTCCACTCACATAGTACCCATGGTGATTTTCTATCATAGACCTGTTCTACTTTCATATTGATGTGGAGGTTTCAGGGAAGGAGAAGAAAGGGCTGCTGCTCACCTGTTAAGTGAAAAATACATTTCCTTTCTGAAGTTAAATATCACAAAATCCATAGCTATCTCAGGGCCTAAACCAAAATTTTGGGGTTTAAGACTATTTGGGAAATACCCACAATTCTCATGAAAATAATATGTTCATAGTCTCATGCAGGAAAAAAAAAAAAAAACCACGATGTGATCACCAATTCAGTGAATGGAAATTGTAAAAAAATTTACTTTACTGTAGAAAATATATTTTGTGACTAAACGTGCACCTAGAAGCAGAGGTAGATATAGTGTGATGTGAATGACGCTTAAACGTCACTGGGCTCCTCGCTTACATGCCCTTTCTAAAGCTCTGAGAGAGGATCATACATTCCAGTAAAATTTGCATAAGTGAGATATTCCCACTGCAATCCGTTAAGACTACTATTCTTGCCATTTCTCCAACGCATTTTTCTTTCTACTGGGTGGCATTGGAAGGACATGTTGTATTTGTCATTTTCTATTCTTAAAGAAGGCCCCCAAACTATACAAGATTCAGGCCATGAAAAACCTGGATCCTTCTCTCTGTGAAAAGTAAAGACCAAATAGAGCTTGGCTTTGCCATTAAAGCACAGTAAGAGGAAGAGTGTCCTTCCTGTTTCAGATAAAAGATTTTCTAGTCATTGGAGAAAGTAAAGCATTGTTAAAGATATGTTCTTTTTGATGCCACTTAAGTCAAATGCATTATTAATTTCCCTCATTTTGATAATTTTTATAATGTAGCATGCCCTTACAGGAGGACACAATGATCTTTGGGTAATGCTTTCCAGGTTGACCCCAAATGGTATTCTTATTGCAAAATAATCCCTGGGAACTTGGGGACAGATGTACATGTATAATAAACAAAATATATATATATTCATTAATCACTTGCCACCATGCCAGGATTCGTAAGGATATAGCAGTGAAGAAAATGTGCTCTTTTCTCTTATGGAGAGTTAGGTAAGGGGCATAAAATAAATAAGTTAACAAATAAATGAATCATTGTCCACAGTGTCAAAAATCTTTGCATTGGTGAAAAACACAGGCTCCTTTGAAACAGTGACATTTGAGTAGAAACTTAAAAAAAGAAGTCATTCCTGCAGAGATCTCTGCTTGAGGAGTTTAAGGCAGAGGGAACATCAAGTGCAAAATCCTTAGACAGAGTTGAACTTTTTGGAGTTATAGATCAACGTTTTTCAGACTATAGTCAGTGACCAATTTGTGGGTCTTGAAATCAATTTGACGAGTTGTAACACTTTTTTAAAAATGAAATAGAACAGAAAAGAACAAAACAGAAAAATCAGAGTGCATGGCATATTTCAAAATACATTTTTCATAAACTGATATTTATGTGTGTGCATGCATGGGTGCATGTGCATATGTGATCGTGCACGTATGTGCATATATGGGTCATGATGTAAAATGTATTTTTTTTCCTATAGTCTTGAGATGAAGAGTTTAAAAGACACTGCTGTACAGCTTATCAAGTCATCTGAATACTATTACACATGTAATGAGAGGCAGGGCTGGAATACTGAAACCACATATATACATACAAAGAAAGAGTGAGCTGCACAAAAGCAAAAGCTGGACCCACTGATCCACTCTCATTTCTTTGGCAAGATTAGATTTTTGTATTTAGAAAGCTGAAAATCAGACTCCAGGTCATGGTGCATTTTAAATCAGAGGTGGCCTTTGAGAGGTTCAGGTAGCCATTCTCCTTTTAGAGACACCTATCCCACATTGAACTATCTTGGGCAAACTATAAGAAAGGTGCCCCTGTGGAATGGACAGATTACAAAAGAAGATGTCTCTTCTGAAGGACAGTGGCATGGCAATAACCTTGCCAGGGTAACCAGGCCACACAGCTTAACAGGTGAGTTTCGGGTTGGGTTTCACTCCCTGTCTGACTTTTCCCACAGCTAAGTAGCTTTTACCTTGTAGGGAGTACACAACCATATGCGGGATTCCCGGATATACCCCAAAACTCCGGTGCTTTGTGTCCCAGCAGTCAAATTCCAACAGAGAGAGAGAGACAGAGCATGAGCAGGGAGGGGCAAAGAAAGAGGGAGACACAGAATCCAAAGCAGGCTCCAGGCTGTGAGCTGTCAGCACAGAGCCCAAAGTGGGGCTTGAACTCACAAACCGTGAGATCATGACCTGAGCCGAAGTCGGACACTCAGCCGACTGAGCCACCCAGCCGCCCCAACTTATTTTTAGGCAATATCCATACCCAGTACAGTGTCTGGTTCAAAACTCAATTATGCTCAAAACTGAAGTAATTGGAGATGTAACTATCTAGGAATCAACAAAGTGAATATATTGGATGATGATGTCAGAAACCACACATAGGTTGCACATGGAACAACCTAAAATAAAGACAACTTGAAGGGCCTCTGAGGGTCAGGCCAAGTTCTATCTCACACACCGAATGTTCCTTTTAGCTTCAACTTACTCTTTTTGACATTTGCTATTACTTTTTCTTAGTGCCCATTTTCTTTCTCTTGGTGTGACTGTTGCTGGCTACTGAGCCCCTGCTCTGACATGTCCACAAGCCACTGTGTTCTAGCATGAATTGCCTTTGCTTTCCAATTTTCATGTCTTGGTTTGCCCCTATGATCAGTCAAGTGGTTTGGCCAATCTCATCGCACTGAAGACTCCATCTGCCACATGTGTAAGTCCCTGAGTCCTGACATCCTCCCCCACAGTGAGCCTGGCCCATTTCACCCCTTCGCGCCTCCATGGGCTTCCCATACTGTGCCTTCATTTATCGAATGAAATTAGTTACGTGGCATATCAAGCATTTTTAAATATTCATATGCAGGCAGAACATATAAGACTGTGCTTATCAGCAGTAATTGATGTTAAAAATAAACAGGGTAAATTTACTTATACTAAAATTACCATTATTATTCAATTAAAATACTTAATTGATATAGTACGTTCATACCTAGCATAGTAAATGTATTACTTAAAATTCATATGAATCATTAACATAGTAATTAGAGAACTGTAAAGACTATTTCTAAATAAATAATTTTTATCATGAAGACTTAGCACAGATTGTGGTTCTAAATAAGGTGGTTTTAGCTGTGTTTAAGTCAGTCAAGTAAACTGAACAAATTACTGACCAAGATTCCAGGGCCAATTCCAAGAGTTTCAATTAATACTTACTTGCTAGTTGAGAGGTTCTGTGTCAAACATGCAAATGTCAAACAATATAAGAAGAAATAAATCACATATTTCATTCAGCTTTATTGCTGGAAAATAAAGTTTGTTTATTTTTGTTTGTTTTTTACTTTAGTTTATCAGGCATGATTGAGCTTTTCAAAAGATATGGATTTTTGGAACACCTCCATTCAAATCTGAGTAATTGTAAATGCAAATGGGCCTGTTAAAAAAGGTCTGTCTCTTTGTGCCAAGGAAAGTTAAATGACTAAATTCAGAAAATTCAATGAGGGATCAGAGTCAGCTTTACAAACAATTATTTAGGTCATGCTGCCTTAACTTGGTCTTTGCTCAAGAAATCATTCCTTCAATTTAGAGCAAATTGTAGATAATGGAAAAATTACCAAGAACAAAGGCTTTTGTTTGTACACATACGCATTCATTCTCTGTTGAATGTGGGACATGCACAAAAATTATCTAAATTATGACATCTATGGCACTTTTGTTCCTCCTTCTTCCCCATATACTCATATAAATAAAATTACTGCCTTATTATTATTATTATTATTATTCAAACATTACTTTTGAAAGGTGCAAGCCTGAGCTACAGTGCCATTAAAGCAGACAAAACCAAATGGAGTCGCAGATAAGATTTATCTCAAGGTGACTGAAACCTCAATCTATACAGACTAGCGATTCTTGATCAGATTAGCAAGAGTGGTTTTTTTTAATACTATTTAAAAAAAATTTTTTTTGACATTTATTTATTATTGAAAGACAGAGCATGAGCAGGGGAGGGGCAGAGAGAGGAGGAGACATAGAATCCGAAGCAGGCTCTAGGCTCCAAGCTGTCAGCACAGAGCCTGATGGGGGTCTCGCACTCACAAACCATGAGATCATGACCTGAGCTGAAGTCGGACGCTCAACCGACTGAGCCACCCAGGCACCCCTTAATATTATTTTTAATACTATATTCTTTCTTTTAAAAAAATTTTAATGGTTATTTATTTCTGAGAGAGAAACAGATAGAGCGTGAGCAGGGGAGGGGCAGAGAGATGGAGACACAGAATCTGAAGCAGGCTCCAGGCTCTGAGCTGTCAGCACAGAGCCTGACGCGGTGCTCAAACTCATGAACCATGAGATCATGACCTGAGCCGAAGTCGGACGCTCAACCGACTGAGCTACCCAGGCACCCCAGTCTCTTTTTCATTTAAAAGTGTTCTTGCAACTTCATTATTTTATTGCCTTAAGATAAAATCACTTGGATATAACAGAGCCAAGTGTCAGAATAGGAACCTGAGAAACCTGAGATTATAAAAAGGCACGCTGGGAGTATTCTTTCCACGTGTTATGCCAAAAGACAATATGCTAGTCAAGCAACATTACTCTTCAGAGCAACTCTACTCTGGAATAACTAATAATTATAATTTTATTAATTTTCTTAAATCAAAAAGTTTAATGTTATAAGATTTCATTATTAATCTGGGTGTGCTAAAAATCAGGGGTTCCCAGACTTGGAAATTGTGTGGACCCAGAAAATATTGAAACAAAATAATAGTGATATTTTCTCCCCAATAAGAATAATAAAACAATTAAACAAAAGAACCAACCAACCAAAATAAACCTGCCATCTGTTGTTATTATAATTTATTAAAAGCAATGTCATTTGACATCAAACAAGCATGAATTATAATCTTAGAATAAAGGACAATCCTAAGAATTATTCCAAATTAGGTTTATGAAAGGTCATTACTTTTTAAATGTATTTTTTTTGCTATAGCCATAAAACTTAGTCAAGAAACACATTTGTCCAGAGACTGATGTCTGATAACTGCTATTATAGAGACTTCTAAAATGCTGAGTGCATATTTTATTTGCATGAAGGAAGCTTAAATAAATTAAGCTTTAATTATTACCTGCTCCAGGCTCTCATTTCCTTATGTATGAAATGGGCATAATATGAAATGGGAGAATTCAATGGGCTAATACACCTGAAATCTCTTCTTTGCAAGTTTATTAATTTATTTTGAGATAGAGAGCACAAGCAGTGCACAGGGGTGGGGGGTGGTGGGGGTGGGCAGAGAGAGAGGGCGAGAGAGAGAATTCCAAGCAGGTTTTCTGCACTGTCAGCACAGAGCCCAATGCAGAACTCGAGCTCACAGATCACAAGATCATGACCTGAGCCAAAGTCAGACATTTAACCAACTGAGCTACCAAGGTATCCCATGTCTGAAGTCTTTAGTACAGAATCTGTCACATACATATGCACTCAATAAATGTCAACTGTTATTCTTACTGACAGTAGTGCTTAAGGCCTTGTTATACTGAAATTTGATTCATCTCTAAAATACCCATCTCTCAAATCCGTATTAAATATCTCAAAGGGAAAAAAAACATAAACAGATATTAAACTCGGGTCTATAATATGTATGCTAAATTGTACAAGTGAGGTGTACTGATGTCTGTAATTTACTTTGCATCAAAAAGAAAATGAATTTATAGATGGATAGAAGGGTAAGTAGATGAATATTAAGTACAAAGCAAATGTAATAAACGCTAGTTATAGAACCTAGGTAGTAGACATACGTAAAAATCTTTCATATTTTCTATGTTTTTCATAATGAAATAAGAAAAAATTAAAAAGTGCAAAATTTTAAAGAAACCATCTTAAAATTGTTACCACCTATTAATTAAAATAAGAAGCTATCAGATGCCGACATTGTTCCTAACACCTGCCCGGGAGTTCCACAGCTCTATCTAAGGGTAGGTTTTCTGCTGTCTTGGCTGCAGGTCCAAAATTACTAGTTGTGATAGTGCCTCTCTAGGCATGTTTTCCCTGGCTCCCACTTCAGCCACACATCTGAGGCTGTGGGAGGCCCTGGTGCCTCCAGGCCCAACCTTGCATATGGTTTTGACTTACCTGATCAGGCCAAACCTGGGGACATGTGAGGGCAAGTGTGAGCAGACTCTGGGAATGACTAAGTTGTAAATTGGTCTCTAGTCTGCAGTCAGGTTTTTGAAAAGCAGCAATGATATAATTTGATGATAATGTTCAGGACAAACAGAGCATTAGTTGCAAAAACATGAAAAAAAATGTGCTGACCACGTAACTTGCCACAAAACACTTGGTATTTGGGGTGCCTGTGTGGCTTAGTCAGTTGAGTGTCCAGCTCTTGATATTGGCTGAGGTCATGATCTCACAGTTCATGGGATCAGGCCCCGCATCAGGCTGACAGTGTAGAGCCTGCTTAGGATTCTCTCTCTCCCTTGTCTCTCTGCCCCTCCCCTCTTTGTGTGCATATTTTCTCTCTCTCTCTCTTTTATTCTCTCTCTAAATGAATAAACTTTAAAAGAAAGCACACACACAATAAACAAAACACTTGATATCATACAGTTTTATTCCTGTATTAAAAAAGGTATATGTGTGTGTGTATACATACACACATACATATAAATACAAATACATATATGTATATATTTATATCCTCTGTGGAACTATAAAATGATTTTCAGCTATAAAGTGTGTTTATAAAATGTTGCTAGTTTTCATAATTCTTATGTTCTCTTTATAATTTCAGTGTTAAATTTTTGGTTTTTGTTTATTTTTCAACTGTTTGAAACATTTGTGGTGATTAACACTTAAAGAATAACTCAGTGTGAAGGCAGAGTCAGTCATGGTAGAAATGACTGTAATGTCACCAGGTAAGAATTATTATTTTATTTTAGAAATTAAGGAAATATATTTAATATATTTTTTAAAAATCCAATTACAAAAAGAGAAAAAACTGACGTCAACCATGTAAATATTTGTCATTCTAAGAAATTTGTAGGTATTTTAGGGACATGTCTTTCTTCTGAATGCCAACTATTTTTTGTTTTGGGGGTAGGATATCAAAATATGAAATAAATCTGTAGTCCCTAGGCAAAGATAACTAAGTAAAGCAAAATTTCAAGCAAAATTAATTATGCTTTAATCACATAGATGTTTCTAGTAAACCTTTCTTTTTCTGAGTTATCCAGATAGTAATTGCCACTATTTTTTTATTTCTATAAACATAATATCAGAGAAAATACCATTCTTCAATAATATTTTTCCACAATGGGGTTAGGCCATGACAAGAAGAGACTTGCCAGGATTATTCGTAAGAAGTAGAAGCGGTAACTATAATGTGTCAATAGATTCTTTATGCCCCAAATAGAGTTTCAAAAACAAACAAACATAGGTAAGAGAAATTTGAAGCTAGAGATGCCCTTAGAAATGTGCTTTTGTGAATGAAAAAAAACTAGTGTCCAAGGCAGTTAAAAGATGTACCTCTGAAGTCCATCATGGAGCCAGCTAAGTTGCTGGGTTAGTTGGTCCAGCCCTTTTTTCCCCACCCCACATTGCCAATACCTCTGCAGGTTACTATTCTTTTGCTATGTAGAAACAGGACTTTGGAAGTAAAACCATATGGAAAAGATTTATCTTAACATAAGTAGATGTCTGTTTATATTGAGGGACTAATAACAAGATTATATTTAACTCTGAATTATTTACACAAGATGTATGCAATTTACATACAGATTACAAACCATATATTCCACAAAGCACAGTAGGGAAGAACTAAGAGTGATAGAGAATTCTTCACCCTGGTTTTTGTGGCTTGAGTACACTTAAATAAGAATTCAATATATCAAATATCTATTTTATGTAGGACACTTCGGTGGCCTGCTTTATGGTATACATAAACCCTGCTCTCAAGGAGGTGATGCCCTCGTCAACTAGATGAGGAAGATACCAGTACATAAATAGCATTCACAAAGCTGTGTTTTGCAAGATTGATCAGAGAACTGAAAACTGGAGACAGGTGTAGGCATATATTAGGAGGCCGACTGGCCAAATATAGGACAGAAGCAAAAGGCTAAGGGACTGGAAGTTGATGGTGGGAGAGGGGGCAGTGAGTGGCAGGCAAAGAAGAAGAACTTTAGTTCAAAATCTGAGAATTCTGAGAGATTGATTTCTCTTCCTCTCTCACTCTCCCACTACAACTTTTATACAGTAACAAACACAAACAAAAAATGATAGAGTTCAAGTAAAAAAAATACTGTAACATCAACCCCAACAAACCTGACCCCCTTCCAATACCATTTTGAATGTCACCACCATGCCCAAAACAGGAAATCATCCTGGATTGCTCCTTGACTCTCAATCTCCACATTGTGTATCTTTCAGCTTCCAATAATACTACCTCCAAAATGGGTACTTTTACATGGACTCCCCTGCATCTTCACTGCACCATTTTTGCCCTCCTCATCTCATTCATTTAGACTACAGAATCTCGACTTACCCTCTCCAAACCTCTTCGCTGTTTCCCAGGATCCTACATAGTAGGGGCCATCACTTACAAAGTAAAATTTAAGCTCAATTGTCTGTCAGTAAAGGTATTTTGTGATCTGACCTTTACCTGTATCACCTTACCTCCTACCACTTCCTTTCCTTTTTACTACCAACTTTATTCTCCAAGAATATTGAACACTTGTAGTTCCAGGGACACGCCATGTTTTGCACTGCTGTGCCTTTTCACTTGTGGAAATCCAGCTGCCAGGCCATGCTCTATTTAGACCACACGACTGCACTAGTGAGCTGATGGATAAATAAATGAATTTATTGTTGTCCTTCTTGGTTGAAAATTTTCAGAGCCTCAAATACTTTGTGTTTTGTTCTCCTAAATGGACCTTAAATAGATGGACCGTTTAAGCAATTATGTACTCACACCATGTTACGCACTTGAGTAAAAGGACAAAGCATTCATAATCTCTGCCTAACAACACAGCATACAATATTCACAACAAGTTGGAAGTTAAAAATATTTTATTTAAGACCATAGTACATAATATGATGCATTAGTTATTGGTATCTGGCATGTAATAGGAATTTGATAAATATTTGAAACTAAGGAAACAAAACAGAAAAGCAACCAACCGGGGCGCCTGGGTGGCTCAGTCGGTTAAGTGGCCGACTTCAGCTCAGGTCATGATCTCGCGGTCCGTGAGTTCGAGCCCCGCGTTGGGCTCTGTGCTGAAAGCTCAGAGCCTGGAGCCTGTTTCAGATTCTGTGTCTCCCTCTCTCTGACCCTCCCCCGTTCATGCTCTGTCTCTCTCTGTCTCAAAAATAAATAAACGTTAAAAAAAAATTTAAAAAGAAAAGCAACCAACCAAAGAGAAAGTGAGAGAAAAATTATTTGAATTTTAAAATCCAAGAAGTATTTTGCATTTTTTATACAAAAATCCTCACATTATTTTAATCCAAGAAACCTTTGTACAGACTATTTTATTAGAAAACCCAATATGTAAAGGAAATATATTATTAATTCCCTTAGGTCTGCAAATACTGATCACTGGCTACATGTTTGGATTGTATTAGAGACATAGCAAAGTACAAGATCTCTGTCTTCTTGGAGCTTTACTTCTAGCAGTGAAGACAGATAACAATGGAGAAATTTTCAAATGGTGTAAGTAATATGAAAATGACAAAACAGGATATTGTGATTGAGAATGATGCGCAGGAAGTTTGGCTCCTTTTGATATGGTTATTGAGAGAGCCTCTGTGAGGAGGGGGTAATTTTGAAGTAAGACCTGGATAAATGAAGATGAACCCAGACAGAGAAAATATCACATGCACAGGCCCTTTAGTGGCAACAAACTTGTCAAGGTCAAGAAACTGAATGAATGAAAAGCTACCATATTATCCAGCAATTCCACTTCTCTATCTATCCACATGAAATGAAAACAGGATATTGAAAGGATATTTGCATTCCCAAGTTCATTGAGGCATTATTCACAATAGCCAAAATATGGAAATAACTTAAGTGTCCATCAATGGATTAACAGAAAAAGAAAATGTGATATTCATATATATTATATACATATCGCACACACACAGTGGAAGGAAACCACAGCATTTGAGTCAACATATATTGACCTTAAGGGCATTCTGTTAGTGAAATAATCAACATAGAGACAAATATTGCACGGTATTACTTACATGTGAATTGAAAGGAAAAAAAACCCTAAAACTCATAGAAACAGAGTAGAAAAGTGGTTGCCAGGGTAAAAGGGGTATGGGAAATACGGAGAGGTTAGTTAAAGGGCACAAACATTTAGCTATAGGATAAATGAGGTCTGAGGACCCAATGTAAAACATGGTGACTATAGTTGACAACATTGTATTATATAATTTAAATTGCTAGAAGAATAGAACTTAAATGTCCTCAACAACAACAACAAAGATAAATATGTGAGGCAATGGATGTGTTAACTAGATTGAGAGAATTCTTTCACAATGTATAGGTCTGTCAAATCATCACAATGTACACTTTAAATATCTTACAATGTTAATTGTCAATTGTACTTCAGTAAAGCTGAACAAACAAAAACACCCGGCATGTCTTGAGCACCTACCATGTGCCCATCACCAAGCTTAGTGATGGCATGCAAGGTGAAATCATACTTCTTGTCTTAGAGATTATACAATGTACAAGGAAACACACTAACATAATTTTAGAGTAATACACTAATTGTGAAGGTAGAGATACGGGAAGATTGGTGTAAGGATCAATTATCCCAAACTGGTGATTGGGGAAGTTTTCCCGAAACAGGTAACACCTGGATTTTGAGTTAATTAACCAAGCCAAAAGGGTGCTCCATGCACAAAGAAAGAATAAGCTAAAGAAGAGATGGTTTTCATATAGATGGGTGCAAAAGAGGTCGTTGAAGTTGGTATTACTAAAGCTAAAAATAAGAACTGAGTAGAAAATAAGATTTGGGACATAAACAAGCAACACATCAAGAATGGCTTCAAAGTCATTTCAAGATGTTCAAACACTATCCCGAGGTCAATTAAAAGCCATTGATGAATGTTGAACAGTAGACTGGACCTAGTAAGATTTGCATTTTAAATAGATCTCTGGCAGCTGGTGGGGAACATCTTGGACATATTTTTATCCAGCTACTATTCTGGAAGAAAATTGCTTTTCCAGAAATGCCAAACCTCTTCTGAATTTTTTAAACACCTTTAAACTAACTGTTTAGAACAGTTTTAAAGGGAGTTGCTTAATATTTACCTTATAATAATTTTTTGTTTCAAATTAACTTTGTAGTTTAAGTGCACAATGGCAAAGAGGTAGAATAAAAAGTGGTTTGTGGTTTGACTTATTAGCCAGACATTCTGCTAACAGAAGACTGAGTTGTCCTTGGTTTTCTAATATTACTCATGTCTTAGATCTCAATACAGCAGTGAATTCATCTGACTCAAATGTGACAGGGGATCCTCTCTGAAGAATATTTGCAACCTTTTTGCATCTTTCCTCTGAAAATCTTTACTCCTCTAATTTGATTCCATAATTGGAAATTAAATAGAAATCCATACCTTCTTAAAAACATCATGATTATAAATATTGCACTGCTTTCACCAGTGAGTGTCTATTGTCATGTTGTATATCTTTTTGACCTTTGGACACTGAAGCACAGGTCTCTGTTCAAGGAAGCACACACTTAGGGTGGATGCAGGTTTCATTTGTGTGTTTCAAGTGTCTGTAAAACTCTAATTAGCTATCCTATCTGGAAACTTCTAATACCCTTGAAACCATATCCCAGCTTAAAGTCTTGGTCAATATTGATATGCAGGTTTCCCTGATATTGTAAATACATTATTAAACTACTGTCTCATCCACCTCACCTATTACTAGAGTAATTCTTTTATTTATTTATTTATTTATTTATTTATTTATTTATTTATTTAGCTAGAAAGCACATGGAGGAGGGTCAAAGAAAGAGACAGAGGGAGAGAAGAATCCTAAGCAGGCTCCATGCTTTCAGTGCAAAGCCTGACACAAGGCTTGATCCCATTAACTGAGATCAACACCTGAGCTGAAATCAAGTCAGAGGCTTAAACCAACTGAGCTGCCCAGGTGCCCATGGGGCAATTCTTTTAAGAGTCTGTACTTCTGCACTCTGTATTCACAATTTGGCACAAGTGGCTAATGAAAACAATACATTTGTGAGTACCTTTCTTTGGAAAGAAGATTCAAAGTTTTTGTTTTCTTTTTGGAAATGCAATAATTGACTATTTTCACACTAGAGGCTAATTACTGAGCATTTGCATAGTTTTTTAACCAGATTGAGATAATTTGAGGAGTTAATCTTTAAATTCTGTCCTTGTTGTCTCTACTCTCCTTCTGCCAGCATTTGCTATTCCCCAACTTCTTCCATATCAAAGCCATTAAATATCATTGATACTATCAGTTTCTCCACCAATGAAGGACAAGATGCTTTTCCCTAGAAAAAGAATTAAAAAAAACCCCAACACTTCATTTGCAAGAGTATGTTCATATTCATTTTTTTAGTTCTTTGTTATTTCATTCATTTAATGAAATTATTAAACCTCCTTTCTCTGTAATCAAAGCTTGAAAGACAAATCTAGTACCATTTAAAGACCCAGAGTAGGCACCAGAGACCTGGATGCAAGTCCTAAATTTGTAACTAATTGTGTGAGCCAGATAATGTAGGCTCCTTACACCTCAGTTTATTCATCTAAAAATGGAGCAGATTAAATCAGTGGTAACTTATCTTAATTAGGTCATAAGCCTCTTGCAGAATCCAAGAATTGGATAATTGGATAATTATGAATTATCCACATATACAAAAAATCTTGCATTTGATTTCTTGGGAACCTATGGAATCCTAAAACCTGTATATGAATGCTTGGGAGATTCATAGGCTCCTGGTTATGAAACATTGAAGTAAATGGTCTCTACCTTTAGTGTTCCATAGAGCCTTGCTGTTCAAAGTGTGGTTCAGAGAGTAGCAATTCACCTGGTAGTTTGTTAAAAATCCCAGACCCTGGGGGCACCTGGGTGGCTCAGTTGGTTAAGCGTCTGACTTCGGCTCAGGTCATGATCCTTCAGTTCACAGGTTTGAGTCCCGCATCAGGCTCTGTGCTGACAGCTCAGAGCCTGGAGCCTGCTTCAGATCCCGTGTCTCCCTCTCTCTCTTCCCCTCCCTCCCCTGCTAGCTCCCTCCCCCTCTCCCTCTCTCTTGCTCTCTCTCCCTCAAAAAAAAAAAAAAATTAAAAAACAAAATCCCAGATCTTGGCCCAGACCTACTGCATAAGAATTTGCATTTTAGGTGATTCATATGGACACTAAAGTTTGAGAAGCACAACTATTAAGTTTATTTATTACATAAATAAATTTCACGTAAAAGCAGAAAGGAAGGTAAAAATGATTATTAGAATGGTGCTTTCTTTTCTCTTGTCTCTGTCATGATGTCTCCAAATACAGACAAACCACACCAAGAGTTTTAATCATGGACTCAGATCCATGAATGAATTGAAGAGTCTTTCAATAAAAGAAACTTAAGTCTCTGGATTTTGTTTTATTCATGGAAGAAATATTTCTTTACATTATGATGTTTGTGTTAATGATAATCATGATTAAATATACGTGGTATTTGGGGAAGTCATCACTACT
Source organism: Puma concolor (assembly GCF_028749965.1). Lineage (NCBI taxonomy): Eukaryota > Metazoa > Chordata > Mammalia > Carnivora > Felidae > Puma > Puma concolor. Next base: position 87,912,351 of record NC_141671.1, on the reverse strand, counting down.
AATGGCCCCATTGACAAAATGGGAAGAGAAAAACCAAAAACTTAGTTTGGCTATGTGAAAGTATTTCTAATGGCAGTCACTTATGTGAACCACTTAGCATTTATGCTTAATAATATGCAGTATAATAATTATTACACAATCCATGGATAGACTCAGGTATCAGATTAACATTGCTGTAGGTTTTATTTAATTACAGTAGTAAAGTGCAGAGATACATTTAGTCTTCATAATTTGTTAGTCTTACAACATGGGAATCTGCTCAAAATTTTTCGCAACCAAAGCACATATTAGTTAAAAAGGACATGTTAAAGATGAAAATTAGTGTTTTATATTAAGCTATTTAGTGCTAATATAGGATCTCTATTCTGAAGTGTAAATGTTCTGGTTCAAAACATATGAAAGAAATTTAAAACCATAAGTATTCATTTGCAGATGTCAGACTTGAACTTTTGTATTAAATATACCTAAAATTAAGATAATTTTTGAAGTCTTCCTGGGTAGATGCCATATTAGTCTTCAAAACTCTGAACTCCCGTATTTCCAAAATGACTTCTTAAAATGGAATAACTAAATGTATTAGAAGCATGGAAGATGTAGGGATTAAGGGATAAGAAGTAATCAAATAAAGTAAAGAGAAAATAAGGTTATGGGTGACAAAAGAGATAGCTATGAATGAACAGAGTAAGAATCTCATGCATAAATGCAGAATGACATTTACTGAGCAAAAAAAGAACAGTGGACAATGTAGGATGTTTTTAAAATTGTTCGTGCATCTTTTGTCATGCCATAATAGTCACTCAATCGTGCTCCATAATTAAATCAATATCACTCTCTCCCTCTCTCTTGAATATGTTATAGTAGTAGTGTCTCTTGGTATTCCAGAAAGTGTATAATATATTAAAAAAGATGGTTCACCATTGTATTTCCAATAAAGATTCCTTTAGTAGTTCCATGACCTCATGTGAGCTAATTGCATCAATGATTATTCATTCCTCTCCTATCAGAACTTTTAGAAAACTGTGGTTCAATTGTCTATGCCCTCTAACTTAAGTCATTTGTTTATCTCCTTTTATCTAAGCTACTTGAGTAATGGGCAGTCACTGCCAAAACAGATTTTTCTTAAAAGTTGAAAAAGCAAGAAAAATAAGGCTAATTTCTCTTTTTTTCATCTCTAGTTAAGAGTTTAGGTAACTTTCTTTGCACCCATTAGACAAGCATTCTGGGTTCAGTGCAAGACAGAATTTGGGTCGAGGGTGGCAATAGTGAAAGTGTGTAGATAATGGTTTCCCAACCACAGAACTCAATTGCCTCAGTGAATAGTAAGAGTCCGATAAAGAGCCGATCTGTTCTGTTGCATCTCAAATTGATTTATGTCAGTTTATTCATTTGCTAGTATAGGGCATTTATTTTGCACTGAAATATTCACATGCTAATTTAATAGATGTTTGTTGAATAAAGACAATAATTCAAGTGAATGATAGAAAATATGCACTGTTCTTATACTTTATAGTCCATTTAGGAATTGATTTATTATTTATCTTTTCTACTTTTTTTGCCCTGCAGATTTAATTTTATATTGGATATCATTTCCTAGGCAAAGCATAGACTATGTAAGTGGGTAATAGGGTTTTATAGTGCCTAACCATAGTATTGCATACAATTATCTTTTAATAAGAGTTATAATAATGATGTACTCTACATACATGTACTCTACATCCATTGTGAGGGCTGATGTGCTTGAGGAAGGAGCTAAAGGACAAGAAGAATACACAAGAATCAAGAACTAGGATGGAAATAAGAAAATACTGGAAAAATACTAGAAACAAATCAGATTTACCCTGCTCATTGAGCTCCATATTCTTGTTTGCCCTCAACTTTCCTCTCTCTAGTTGAAAGTCTTTGTGTTTGTCTTTAAAGCAAATTTAGGACTTGACATTTCTGAACTTAGCATTTTTAAGTAAGTCAGACATGCATACGTGTCAATGCATCTGTGCATATATTTACACAAGTGTGAGTTTGTATGTAAATATACTTAGAAGTGTATGCATGTGTATTGCATTTGCATGTGAGTATATTTGCACATATACTTACATGTTTGGTAATTTGAGTTTGTATTCATATAAGTACATATATATGTGTATGTATTCGAGTATCTACATATGTGTTTATATTTGGTATATCAGAAGAAAAATAAATTTGAGAAAGTAGATAGCTCATCTATAAAATTGTTTGGTTTAAAAAAATAAACTTTCTAATATATTCTGGCTGCTTTATATCAATAAACTTTTTGTGTGCTTCAGGAGAATAAATTTTAGGATGAAGAGAAGGCGACCTTGGATAGTATTCCAGGGATTTGGACAATTTCCAGGCTAGGTTATTAATTGTGACTTGTATGTTTTCTGGATCCTGCTGTAGCAATTGAATAAGGAGTCATTTTCTTTTATAAGCAATTTTTATTCTATCTGTGGATTGCTATACTCCATTTTAGAGATGGCTCTGTCTCACCAGCCAGAAAAAATGCTTCTTTTCAATAGAAGTTCACTGTTTAGCAGCTTTAATTAATGATCAAGAAGTTTTCAATGAGTCTGAAAGGTGAGGTCAGGTAAGCTAAAAAGTATTATGATTACACTTTCTTCCATGAAATTCAGCATAATATATTAAAAAATATAGAACAAAGTTTAGCAATGGTTATGAAACCTCTAATAATAAATGGGCTTTCAATATTTTTCATACGCTCACTGGCAGAGTGGCTTGCTTTATAAACTTCTTTTTATCTGCATAAGGTATAATTAATTATACAGAATTTCAAATCCCAATGTGAAGAGCTGAAAACCACATGGTAATTGTTCTTAATAGTTGGATTCTTTTCCTGGTTAGCAGCATAGAAACTTCTTTCTGGAATCACAACATTGTCGTGCTGAGTTGAACAGGATGCAAATCTGGCCTGAAGTTTTCTTACAATGACTATAAAAATATGTACTGTTCATCTACTCCTCAGGTTGTCATTAGGAATAAAAGCATATTATCTCAGTAGGATTCTGTTATCTCTCCAGTTACACAGCCTGCCTGCAGACAAGGCCCAGCTTAACCCAGGAACCTGAAATATTGTGAAGCCACATGCACATGGAGATAATAATGAAATGACTCCCAGTTTTCATACCTGTTTCAGAATAGGCACTTGGGAGTGAAGGAAACATGGATACATTTTATTGCCTGCTTTTACATATAGAAAGTTAGAGTACATTTCTTCTTACTATGTTTATTTTTAACATTGAAATTTCCAACATAGTTTTCACAGAATGAAGAGCTAATGAATTTTAGATTTATTGAGATATTAATATACAATATATAAGCATATCTGGGTATATTAATTTATTCTTCTTCCGTCTTTCTGTACTATTTACCATCTTTCTAGTTGTACCTTACTTTGCTACAAATTTAAGTGCATTATGAGAACAAAAATTACTGACAGAATAGTGTAAGAGACATGAAGTAAAGCAAGATCATTTATAAATTAAGTAATATAATTTAAAAATATATACCAGAAGCTTCTTTACATTTATTAGGGATATACATCTAACTCTGAGCTTCCTAGAAACCACTGAAAGACAGAATTATTCATTCAATATGGTCAGTAATAAAATCAGCATTACTTCTCTGAAAAAGTGTGAGAAATATTTCTCTTGCAGATCATCATAGATGACCCTGTATGATATAGCGAACTGGATTGTATTGTATTGTATTGTATTGTATTGTATTGTATATTTTAAATATTTTTTATTTATTTTTGAGGGGGGGGGGAAGGAACAGAGAGAGAGAGACAGAGGATCCAAAGCTCAGACAGCAGTGAGCTGGACTTGGGGCTCAAACTCAGGAACCGTGAGATCATTACCTGAGCCAAAGTCGGAGTCTCAACTGACTGAGCCACCCAGGTGCCCCCCTCTTTTCTTAATGATGGGATTTAAAAAAATAATATCCTTTTTTAAAATTTGATATGTTCCATAAGGGTCAATGTAGACTGAAAACATAATGGTAAAGTATAGTTCTGTCAGATCAAGTCTGCAAGAGGTGAGAACAATGCGTTCCTGATGTATAGGTTTCAAATTTACAACATCTAAAGTCACGGTTGGAAATTGGGAAGATATAGGCAAAGTTTAGCCACAGATCTATTGCATTTATCTAATCTTTTTTATTCCATTAGGGAACAGTACTTCTCAAACTAATTTCAGTGAAGCACCAGTTTTTGTTTTTTTTTTATAAATCCTCCCCTTCATTAATCAGTTTTTAAAAATATAATTATAAATAAATTATTAGAAAAAAAGAAACTTAAAAAAGACTTAAAAATACAAGCCTGTATTTTCTTTTATTCAATTTAACAGACATAAATTACTTCCAGCTTGTTATAAAACTCTCTAAATGTTTCCTCTCACTTTCTACATTTCTCAGGGTCCAATATGAAACACTTTGAAAAACAATCTGGCCTACAAAACGTGCTTTGAGTAGCACCTTTGTATCCATGGATGCCCATCACTTCCATTACTCTACCTTCCCCCATGACCTTGTGTCTTACCCAAACCCACATTACTCATTTACATTGTGGGCTTGGCAACTGGGATTAGCTAAATTTTGGACCTTGGGGCAACAGTCAATTCTCCAAAAAATGCTAGTTCACATAAATAAGCTTTTAATGAAGACTAGATGAAGTGGGGCCAAAGTTATACTTCCTTTCAAGTTATAAGGGTTTAAATACTCTGTAGTACCACCTAAGGATACACCATTTGTTAAATTTATGCATAGAAAGCAGTCACCCTAACTCTGCATGGAGGTAAGTTTATTATGAAGATCAAAGGAAATAATGTGCATCAACACTTTGGAATGATGTAAAATGCTATTTGCACAAACTATGCTATTTGTTCACATACATGTACAAATGTTCAAATGGCAAGGAATTCAAAATAAGTGAAATAAACATTATTAGACTGTGTATAATTCTGGAGGTATCATTGACATATATTCTACTTTTAGATGGGTTACAAAGCCCCAAATATATTGTTTCTATTGTTTTAGATAGTCAATTATCTTTTAGAGCAATTAAAACTTTTTAAAATCCTTGATATTTAATTTTATTTTTACCGTTACTGATGTTTTTCATGTTTTTAAGTAGATCCATGTTTTTGTCTTGTATTTTTTTGTTTGTTTTAGAGAGAGATAGCATGAGTCAGAGAGAGAGGCAGAGGCAGAGTGAGAGACAGACAGAGAGGGGAGAGAGAGAAAGAGAGAGAGAATCTTAAGCAAGCTCCACACCCAGCAGAGAGCTTGATCTCACGAACTTTAGGTCATGATCTGATTTCTCAGGGCTCGATATTGTGACCTTGAAATCATGACCTGAGCTGAAATCAAGAGTTGGATGCTTAACTGACTGAGCCACCCAGGTACCTCTCTGTCTGGTATTTTATTTGTACCACATGAAAAACCATTTTTTTTTTCTTTCTTTCCTTTTTTTTTTTTTTTTTTTTTTTTTTTTTAACATATGTGGACTTTGTATAGTTATCTTGTTTGGAGTTCTCTTGACTTCTTGGATATGTGATTTCATGACTTTGATTATTCTTATATTTATTTATTTTTTAGAGACAGAGAGAGATAGTGTGAGCAGGGGAGGGAGAGAAAGAGGGAGACAGAATCCAAAGCAGGCTCCAGGCTCCAAGCTGTCAGCACAGAGCCTGATGTGGGGTTCAAACCCACGAACCGTGAGGTCATGACCTGAGCCGAAGTCGGACGCCCAACTGACTGAGCCACCTAGGGGCTCCATGACTTTCATTATTCTTAAAAAAATGTCAGGAAAAATCTAGTTCATTGCCTGTGTTTATAAAGAGAGTTTCTTCTATGTCTTCAAATATTTCTTTTGCTTGTTCTCTCTCTCTCTCTCTCTCTCTCTGTTTCTTTCTCTAGAATTATATGTATAGTAGAACTTTGGATATTATCCCAGAAATCTTGGATTCTCTATTCTGATATTGTTATTTTTGTTTTCCTTTTACTCTTTTTGACTCTGTTTTTGTTTTTTTGTTTTTGTTTTTTTTTTTTTACTTTATTTTCAGTTTGTCTAATATTTAATGACCTGTCTTCAAGTTTACAGATTTTTTTTTTCTGTGAGATAAACTGAGTCAACTAATAAACACATTGAAGGAATCTGTGATCTGTGATAACATTTCCTTTTATTTCCAGCATCTTCATTTGAATCTTTCCTATAGTTTCCACTTTTCTGCTGAAATTCTCTATTAATGTGTATTGTTCATCTGTTCCATTAGGCCCTTTCACACATTAACTATAGTCATATTAAAGTCCCTATTTGATAATTCCAACTCTGGGTCATCTTTAAATCTGGCTTTCTCCATTGTTTTGACTTTTGACCATGGGTTCTTATTTCCTTGCATTTTTGTATAGCCTGTCATTTTTTATTCAATGCCAAACATCAAGTGTAAAACAACTGAAACTAATGAAAATTATTTATATCTGGACATGGGTAATGCCCCTTCTATGCTAAGCCCATTAGTTTGGGGGTCATTGAACTTATCTTGTTTGGTGAACTAAAGACTTCAACGTCCTCTAGAACTGCTTAGGATGGAAGCTGGGGGTTTGGAGAGGGTAGGATGTTGTGCCTTACCTACAGTGGTGGTGAATCCTCTACTCTGCACCTACTTTACTGAGGGAAGCTCCATCTTATGTTCTACCTGCTTCTAGTATTTCTTAGCAGCACCTGATGGAGGTCCATGTGAAGGCACTGGTGAGTTCAAAGTTCCCTTGGGTCAGGGATTACAGAGGTTCTACATTGTCACTCGACCCCCATTTAGTCTTTAGCAGTTTGTTAAAATTGTAGCTGCTTTCTTTTTAGCTACTTGTATGGTGATCAGGTATTCTTTTGTTCTCTTCCACATATGACACCATCCCCATGACCCATTTCTACATAGAGGAATCTACCCATGGGTTAGCAATTCTGGATATTTGTTTGCATTATAAACTCAGCTTTCTGATGGGTTCAAGAAAAGTTATGAGTTTGTAGTTCACCTGGGTCTTTCTTATTGTTCAGGTGGGATATATGCTCTTTTCAGCTTTCTTTGTTCAGCCAAAGTAGAAAAAGAATCTTTCACTTCCTGAGTTTTAATTCTTGGGGGAAAGTTTTACACCACACTAACCTAATACTAGTACAAAATTTATTTTCAAGTATCTACTTAATATTGTCATGAAAAGTATGATTTTAATTAGTTCTTCAGTGCTCATTATCTGCTGCTTGCTTCTTGCATTACTATATACTATTTTGAAAAATCCAAAATTCTCCTAGTGGCCTGGAAGAATGAATGTCACTTGTTAATTATACAATTGGAAAGCACACTTACTTCATCTGTTACAAACTAAAATGATTATGTCTTTTCAAATTATTAAGTATGGAGAAAACATAGCACTTCCTGAATGAAAATTTATGGTGCCAGTGTTTTAGGGATTTCTACATATTATCTAATTCTACATTCACAATAATTATGCAAAATTTTTACATAATGGGAAAAAGATTCATAGAGATACTAAGAAATTTGACTTCAGTCTCAGCTAGTAAACAGTCAGATGGAGATATAAACCCAGTTATGTCTGATTACAGACAGATATATGCTTTTCCTCTATATAGTGCAGTGTTTCCATAGAAGCCTAATTATAACAGACAATTATTTGTTTTTATCAGTCTATACGTTGCTGCTTTGTCCCTACATTGTTTTCATATTCTTCTATTGTTCAATATATTTGTATTTTCCTTTGTTTGTTCAAGCTTGCCACTGTCATGCTCCAAACAACCCAAAGTCATTTCCTTCCATCTTCCCATAAAACCTTATCTGTCTTGTATCTATTTCAGTCCAAACGTTTTATCTTCCTAAATAACATATATTTCATTGGTTCTGAAGTACTCATTAATGTAGCATGGCACATTTGTAGAGACAAAATGGTCACCAAAGACCTGTGTAGTATGAAGAAAATAGTAAAAATCTGGTTAATCAAAATTCAGAATTTAGAATTCTTAAATTTTCAAATTGGCTCTGGAACAAAACCAGAAAACCACAGCCCCTGAATTGAAATGAAATTGCAGCTAGCCCATGAACAACCAGCAAATACAACAAGAACCAGAGAGCCCATCATTTCATCTGATTCTTCAAGTACATGGCACAGAAGGTGGCTGACCCTTGGAGAAAGACTTTTGTTCATGTGTTTTGTTTTTAGAACATGAGTAAGCAATAGGATGCAGAATAAATTGAAAAATTGGAGAAAAAGGCAGGGGAGAAATGCACCAGATTTCAGAGTTGGCAGCACTGGTTATAACAATAGTGGCCGATGTGGGGCAGGGATACAAAACGCAAAGGTTGGCATGCATGGGCAGCAGATGTCTGAACACCAGGGGAAAAAAAAAACCACTATGACAAAGAAATGAAGAAAACAGCACCTGTGCATCAGGGCAAAAGGTGAAAGGGAGGTATGCTCATCCTTAGTCTAACACTTTGATAAAGGGGAAAAGTCAAAGGCTTTGAAATTTCTAACTAAGGGTTAAAAGAGAAAGCTGTCCTAGATAATATAATCAATAATATTGATAATTTTGATAATTGAAACTTTTGATAATTGATCAACTTTTGATAAAACTTTTGATAATTGAACAAGGGCTTGGATTGTATTTTTATGATTCTCTCATCAATTTTTAAAAGTATACAAGCTATAAAATTTTAAGATTTCACATTAAATATGAAATAATTGTAAATGCTTCAGGATGTCACAAAACAGAAGAAGCATCGGAATTTGGATATTTAACATGGCTATCAGCAAACCAGTGGCCATTCAGAACTCTTAAAGATTATTCCAGCTCAAATATTCTGCATATCTTTGGTTCGGTTATTCCTTATGGGAGGCAATTTTCTAAAAAATCCAAAGGTAAGTTCAGTGTTAATCGGCATTGCTACCTTTTGTTCACCTGCATAAATATTGGCCCACCATGCATCAATCGGGGAACTAGGCACTAGGCTTTTGAAGATTAGTAAGAAAGCAGCTTCAGAGTAAAATAGTGGGGGGAAACACATATAAACATATCATGCCAGTGTGACGTTGTAAAGTCATAATATGGTACAGATGAGCCTGGGCATTACACCAACACAGAGAAAGGCATGTGTCTCAGCGTGGGTTGTGGGAGATGCATATTAGAGAAGATAATAGCTATGCTCACTCTTGAAGAAACAGTCTACAATTAAGGAAAATAAAATAGCTATAAGCCTTTTTCTGCTGATTATTTGAAAAAGTTTAAGCTCCCTTCAAACTGTAAAATAATGGAGGAACATTAAGGCTGTGGGAAACATGCATATACCCCATTTTTGTTTAATGGTTTTTATTTATAATCTACTATAATTACATAAAATAGACATTTCTTATATCCTGTAGTTTGGACTCAAGTTTTAACTTCCTACAAAGAAATGCTCAATCTTTAAATCTGTCCTCCATTATATAACTACAGTCTATAGACCATAACTCAAATATTCAGTAGCAACTAATTAACAGTCTAATGTTGCACTTGAAATACAATATATTGCTTTAGATTTTCCTTCTTAATTTCTGTCGTAGTGAGAGATTCATCAGTCTCAGATTGTACATGTTTAAAGCATTAGATCATTAGGAAGTAGCAAGGATGAATATATATCATACCATAGATAAAGAGCATATCAAAACAGCACTTATTGAAATCTTCTGTCATTGTTAGGAGACAATTTCCCATGGGTCTATCACATTTCTGCACATCTTATGAAAGAAGCACTGGTTTCTTTTTGTTCTGAACTTTTTTTAAATGTTTATTTATTTATCTTTGAGAGAGAGAAAGAGCATGAGCGAGGGTGGGGCAGAGAGAGAGGGAGAGAGTGAATCCCAAGCAGGCTCCATGCTCAGCACAGAGTCTGACACGGGGCTTGATCTCACAAACCATGAGATCATGACCTGAGCCAAAATCCAGAGTCTGCTGTTCATGAGCCACCCAGGCACCCCCTGAACTTCTTTTAAAAAATGTTTGTGGAGCAAATAACCTCAGAAGATAGTACTGGTATCTCTTTCTAGAGTAAAAGGAGACATACTTATTATCCATTATGAAGGTTTTGCCTTCCTTAAGTTCAGGATCCCTTTCTTGAAATGTTTAACTCTGGTCTCCTTGGTGTTGCCTTGTGGAAACTAGAGCTTAGGGAACTATTGCAAAAATGCTGAAACCCTTGCTACTGCTACTGCTGTGAATAATAAATTGTCCTTTATCTCTGACCCTAATGTCTTCTGCCAGCATCCATGAATCTGTGGCAGGTTCTCAGGTCAGTTTAAATGCGGAGTAGTATCTCAAACTCTTCAGGGTTTTTGATAATTTTGGTAGTAAGGATGGGATATTGACAGAGACAAGGCCTTTTTTTTTCCTTGAAAAGGAAGGATGAGGGCCTTGCAGGTCCATTAATGGGATTTGAAGGAAGACTGTGGGAATCAGTAGTAAATTATATAATCAACTGGGCAATAATGGTCCTCCACTTTTTTTGCTTGTTAATCAAGAATAAGGGAGGTCGGGTAAGCTAAGTAACAGGAAATAGGTTAAAATACAGATTCCAAATGCTGTTCTGTTGTTAATTCTCCTCCAGGTGGAAGGACTTTCTTGCCAATCTGGTGGCCAGCCTCTGATCTGTGGCACAAGTTACAACTAACATTAAGATTAAGATTTGTACTGGATAGGCAGAGAGTTGCCTCCTATTTCAGGGATGAACACATACATTGAGTATGAAAGGGAGAATGCCATAACAGAACCCAAGTGAATCATTAGAACATTGGTTCACATGAGAAAGAAGAAGGCATGGAACACATTGTTTATTAAGGAATAATGGTTGTCTTATGGCTATACCTCTCCTTCATTCTATCAGGCTAAATAGATTCATTTGGAGTAACAGTAAAATCACTCAGTTATTTGTTGTTGTTGTTTATTTGTTTGTTTGTTTGTTTGTTTGTTTGTTTGTTTGTTTGTTTTACAGGGAGCGCTGATTGCTATAAGGGAGTTTTAACTTTCTTGGGGAGATTTTGTAAAGATAGAAAAACTCCTTTGGGAAACCATAAATGAGGCTTTGACCAGCATCTGAACTCTTACTGTCCTGGATTGAGTTTAGAATTCTGATGAAGAAATAGAAAGAGAATTAGAAAGAGATCCAAAGAAATCAAGATAAATTCTTGAAGTCTCCACCACTGTTAAGGAAAGCCATTCCCTTATGTTAAAACCCAGCCCCAATGTTAAAACCATTAAAAGTTTAGAGATGCTTTCTAGACAATGGGGAAGCTAATTCCCCAAATTAATATGGAGTCCTTAAAGAGGGTCACCAGTCTGTGAGCCAAGACTGAGTCAGAGATTGACTAGCAAAAAAATTCTGTGTGGTTATGGTTTCTGAATCCAGGGATTTCCAAGGCTGAAATAGATGATGTTGGTCAGCCACACAGCCTTGAGGGCCTCATATCAGCTGTAAGGGCCTTACTCCCCACATACAGAGTATTGAATGGACCAAAAATATTCAAAGTCCATTTGGTTATGCCATAAGCTATTGCCACATCATTTGAAACTGAAAATACACATGAAGTCTCTCTCCTTTCCTGTTCCCTGATTCCTCTCTGCCCCTCTACTTTGACCTATGATTTAGAGTGAGACATAAATTAAAAATAGAACTACCCTATGACCCAGCAATTGCACTACTAGGTATTTATCCAAGGGATACAGGAGTGCTGTTTCAAAGGGACACATGCATCCCAGTGTTTATAGCAGCACTATCAACAATAGCCAAAGTATGGAAAGAGCACAAATGTCCATCAATGGATGAATGGATAAAGAAAATGGGGTATATATATATACAATGCAGTATTACTCGACAATCAAAAAGAATGAAATCTTGCCATTTGCAACTATGTGGATGGAACTGGAGGGTATTATGCTAAGTGAAATTAGTGAGTCAAAGAAATACAAATATCATATGACTTCACTTATATGGGGATTAGGATACAAAACAGATGAACATAAGGGAAGAGAAGCAAAAATAATATAAAAACAGGGAGGAAGACAAAAACATTAAAGAGTCTCAAATATGGAGAACAGGGGGTTGCTGGAGGGGTTGCAGGAGGGGGGATGGGCTAAATGGGTAAGGGGCGTTAAGGAATCTACTCCTGAAATCATTGTTGCACTATATGCTAACTAACTTGGATGTAAATTTTAAAAAAAATAAATCAAACAAAAATTAAATAAACAAACAAACAAACAAATAAATAAAGTGAGACATAATTAGAAGTCAAGGTATCCTTATCCCTACCTGATACATATATATCCAACAGAGTATGCTAAAAATTTCAAGTGGAAGGGGAAATCAAACTTTTACAGATGTGTTGGATTTGAATACTCAAGTCACTTTCTCACCTGGATCTATAGAATAGTCAGATCTAGTTAATGGCATTAAAGCAGAGTTCAATGGAAAAGGAAAGCTAACATGACCTTGTGAATAGAAACTTTGGGGCCAACTTAATGTGCTATTTTGTTGTTTTTACCTTTGACTGTATGGTAAAAATTAATGTGTTAAATGCTTATATTTCATCGCCCATTAAAGTGCCTGAGAAGATTACTACAGTTGGGTAAGGCCACATATAGAGAAGTGTTAATAGAACATGCAAATCACTTTCTAGTCTTCTTTCTGTTTCTTCCCAGATGGTCCACCAACAAAACCAGTATAAAATCCGAGGACAAGAAAAGGAAATCACAGCTCTGATTACACACCTGAAGACCACATGGGTAGTACAAGATGCAATATCTTAACAGAACAGCTCAATATGAATAAATGAAAAAGACAGAACTGGAAGCTCAGAATGGATTATCCCTAACTGTTCATGTAACTGAATTCATTGCACAGACTAAACAATTTCTATACTACACTGGACTGTGTCAATGCCTTCTTTTGTATCCTGTTGGCCCCCAAGGACAATGATAAACTCATATTTATGTGTCATGACCATGGATATACATTTGCAGTAACTCCCCAAGTTACAACAGGTTATCTCCAGGGGTAGCTGAATTCCTCAGCCATTTGCCATCAGTAGGTTGGCAGTATGAATGCCTCTACCCTCCGCTGCACAAAACTTTAACTACATAATGATATCCTGTTTATGACAAAGTCAGAAGCTTCCATCAGCAATGTCTTGACTGTGGTGTTTTCATACACACACACACACACACACACACACACACACACACACACACAATTAAAGTGACTGATAAACCCTGACAGAATTCAGGACTCTGCTTATCAAATAAGGTTTCTTGGGACTATATGGGCGGATTTGTATTATTTAATCCATCTGGCAGTCAAAGAAAAACCGCTAGTCTATTCAACTCCAACCAACAAAAAAGGTGCCCGGCATCTTACTAGAATCTGTGGGTACCAGAGACAGTATGTAACTCACTGGGATATTTTACTTGGACTTTCATATCAGCTAATCCAAAAATTGGCATCCTTTGACTGAGGTCCTAGCCCATACTCTGTGTTGGAAGTTGTCAAGTAATCTGTGGCATAGTCTCTACATTTGGTGTCCCACATTCCTAATAAATCTGTGAAATACAGGCCTCTGTGACTAACAATATTGCTGACAAAAGCCTCTGGAAAAGGCAGACAGCCTCTACTTGCAAGTGTCCCTTGGCGCTTTGGACTGGTCACCTCCCTATCATGCAGGGAACATATCATTTTGGGGTGAGTCAACTCACACTCAATGACTAACAATGTGAGACAGGGTTCTGTAGACCTCATTTATCAAATGGAAATGGTAATGGTATATTCAAGCTCCCAGCTTGCCTGGCTCCTGTGGCATCTCTGTTTTACATGAAAAAATGGCTCTCCCAAACTGTTACAAGGGTCCTAAATTTAACACTGCTGAATCTGCCATCCCCCGCCAGACAGCTCTGACCATGATTTGATCTATGATTTGATCTATTCCCCTTAATCTTGGCAAAAAAATGTATTAGAAACAGCAAGGGATGGCCCCAGTTTCTGAATTTTCCAAGTAAATACCTGTCAACACCTCCGGATGTTTTTTCCACTCCTATTTCTGTAAGTATTGCTTAGCCATTCAGTGGGTCAGACAAATGCCAGCTATTGATGTGGACAAATAGGACAAGTTAAATTGACTGCCCTCATGTAGTCCCTCCAAAACAAGTTCTAGTATCAATTATTCATGCTTAATTTAGAAGGTAAAATTTCAGACCCTTTATGGGTCTCTAAAGTCAGCGGGAATTAGCTATTGAAACAGCCAGTTGTCTCCTACAGGTCAAAGCACAAAGCCATCATTATCACTAACAGCCCTATGTCCCTTTCTATCACACAGCCATACCTGCTCAATAAATGTTCATTATTAGAGTAAATAGGATACAGAAACTTAAAATTACCTCTTTAAATTTAAATATATTTTGCTAAAGCAGTTTGTAAATGTTCATTGTTGCATAGATATTACATATATTGATCACTATCTCCATTTCTTTCCTCTTTTGTACATTTCCCATAGAATTTTCCTTGAAGATTTAGGCTTCTTAAAAGACAAACTTGGTATTTCAGACTTATGTTAAAAGTGTATATTCAGTTACATTTCCTTTAAAAACTTACCCATTGACCTATGAAGACTGAATCAACCATTGGCTTCATTAGTATGGGACCATCTATATTTGTTCTTAATAATACGCAAGTATCAAACATCTTTGTCAGAGTTAAAATTAATATGGGAAGCAATGAAAACATATGCTTTTTTAAGAACATAGATTATTTTTTTGCCAAGACTTAGTCATGGCAAACCTCCATCAATTTTGGCAAGGCATATTAAGACTAAGTATAGTCTTTTTGATTTTTTTTCTTTGGACATCCTTGTTCAGTAACATGGTGGCTATCGTAGGTTAAGGCTAGCTGGTGTCCTATGGCTCTTTTTTCTGTTTGTTCTTATCTGTCTCTCCAGTTATACTGTAAGTTGATTGAGGGCAGGACCTATATCACATTCGTCCTGTGTCTGTAGTTATGACTTCAGTTCTTCCCGTACAGTAGGCCCTCAATAAGTGGAGGCTGAACTATATTCCAAAGAAATTAGGTTATGGGAGCCTTAGAAATGTAGTCATTTTTTTCAGTTAAATCCATGTCTTAGTTGGTTTAAAGAGGGCCATTTTCTAAGACAAGGTTTTCCCCTCAGCTTTTTTTTTTAAGTTTATTTATTTTGAGAGAGAGAGAATGCACGTGCACATGAGCTGAGGAGGGGCAGAGAGAGAGAGTGAGAGACAGACAGAGAGAATCCCCAACAGGCTCCACACTGTCAGCACAGAACCTAGTGTGGGGTTCGAACCCACGAACCCTGAAATCATGACCGGAGCTGAAACCAAGAGTTGGAGCAGGCTTAACCGACTGAGCAACCCAGGTGCCCCTCCCCTCAGCTTTTGAACCAGACACACAGCAGTCCGAAATCACAGATTCTTGGAAATTCAATTAACCCAGGCACACGTAGACAACACAGTATTCTTCCATGTAATGTCATTGAGAAATCAATCTATATTACCATGTTGCTCTTCCTAGGTGAGACAGCACCGATAAGGCACCATCACCAAGAATACATTTGAAAGTTTATCTTTTACCCAGTAATGATGATGGTTTCCCATTGATTTAGTCATTTATTTTCACTGATCTGTCTGATCAGTGGCGAGAAAGATAAAAGTGCTAGGATTTTCAGTTGCAGGCTTGGAACTTTGTGAAACAAATTTATCTTCCCTGACCATCTGAACTATTCACAGGGTAGAGTGACAAAACAAAACAAAACAAAACAAACACAAAAAGTTTGTGTGCGGATACATAAACCTTCTCTGTGATCACAAAAAGACTGAATATAGGGAGAGATGAAACTACATGTTTATTTCACCTGTTTT
Source organism: Puma concolor (assembly GCF_028749965.1). Classification (NCBI taxonomy): domain Eukaryota; kingdom Metazoa; phylum Chordata; class Mammalia; order Carnivora; family Felidae; genus Puma; species Puma concolor. The sequence goes on along the minus strand of NC_141671.1, from coordinate 87,896,348 downwards.
ACTTAGGGAAACCAAAATCTGTTTTTAGGAATATTTTTCAATGAACTATCTATTAAAAGTTAAAAGGGAAGTATCCAGGAAATTAAAGAAATCTTATGGGTGTAGAATTTATGATGAAAATTAAGAAAAAATGTTAAAATGTTTTTATGTGAACCAATAACAGTTAAATTTTCAAAACACTTCCCAAGCTTTAACCTGAAGGTGGAAAAGACTGAGCAGAAAAATATTACTTTCAACTGTGATGGTCACAGGACTGGGCATTCCCTGAAGAAGCACAGACTTTCATTTCACAACTTTCAGTGTTCTTTAATACTCAAACTGATTTTTCCCTGATAACCTTAAAATAAAATCAGAGGGAAAATTGATTTTTATTTTATAGAAAGATTTACAGCATGGGGTCAGGAGACCTGGATTCTAATTCTGTTCCTATTAACTATTTAAAAGCCTTGCGTAAGGTATAGTAAAATGATGAGAATGGAGTGCCCTCTACATCCTCCAATTGATATCTAAAGTCTGTATTTCCTTCCCTTAAAAATGCCAAACATTCTCTTTGCAGCTACATGAATAAAAATGAATTTCACACAGTCACATGTTAAATCACAGAATCTAAATGTTTCTTTTCTGCAAGAATTTCAATTGTTTCATTGATCTTATGAGAGTATCACTTTTTTTTTCAATATATGAAATTTATTGTCAAATTGGTTTCCATACAACACCCAGTGCTCATCCCAAAAGGTGCCCTCCTCAATATCCATCACCCACCCTCCCCTCCCTCCCACCCCCCATCAACCATGAGAGTATCACTTTGAAAGCATTATTAAACTCTGGTTAAATCATCATGCTAGTTTCGAAATATTCATTTTGCTTATTTGTTGTTTGAGAATTTTTGGTTAAATATTCCTTCCCCTATGGAATAAAGATGGAAAACAGCCATATGTAAACATTGATGTAATAATTTGATATGTACAAGTAAAATATGAGGATTATTTTGAATTCATAAAATTTGAGGCATTTAATGATATGCAGATCCTTGTGAATTATAAATAAAAATGCAAAAATCCATAAAAATTGAATATATATGGGTATATAAACAGAAAAATATAAATGATATATACTAAGCTATAAAAATATTTTATGTAGTTATCCCTCAATGGAATCTTCTATCCTTCATAGAACACTAAAGAAAGCACTTGGCTCTTTATTTAATATAATTTTAGGTGTGTGAACATTTGTGTTTTCCTTATTGCAAGGTTTTGTTTTTAAACTTGTCTAAAATATTATTTAGGTCAATTAGTTGACATAAAACAGTTTGGCTATAATCCCCAGGTTTTACTGAATAAAATAGATGAGCCACTTCATTAAAAAAAAAAAAAAAAGGGAATTGTTATTGCTGTAATTAAGGAAACATTTCTTAAAATCCAAGTTGGAAAAAAGCTATTATCCCAAATACCAAAATAACAGAACCTGTATTTAGTTACCTTTACTTGAGTAAAGAATTTAAACAAGTATCCTTAGATTTTTATCCTTTCTCTCTCCCTTCTTGCATGCTTTCTCTTCCTCAACACAACCCCACACACACTACACAAGGCCAAAAAATGGTTTCACATACAGCATTCAAATAATATAATCTATTGGTGAAATAATCTATATCATTTCCGCAGTTTTAAATTTCTTAATACCAATTTTTTAATCTCTCTTTACCATTGTAAACATTTACTATAGACCTATCCCATCCTCTAGGTGGCACATAATTGTGAGCAATAGAAGATACAACTTAATGATATTGAAAGGTGTGCCATTTAAATATTGGTATGCCTTGTTTCCCCAAGTGTTAGATTTAGATGTTTTGCAAAATATTAAAAATGACAATGACTTGAAATTTAGGCAGATCCTGAGTTCCAGTTAATCAAGAGTTCCTGAAATTCCTGCCAGAATGTATGGCAGATTAATTACTTGCATTTTCATAGCCAATTCTGAGACCATTTTAATATTGCATGTATATAAACAAGCATTTATCCACGCAAAAGGTGTGTGGAGACATTTCTGATATTGTTTAGAATTTGGCATTAATTAGAATTATGTTAGCATATATCACTTGAACTTATCATTTATACAATTTTGGACAATAACTGATCAAAGTCATCATTGCTCCTTGCTTTCCTTTTCATTCAATTGGGTGTATCTTTTCCAATACAGATTCAATGTTGTTGGACACGTTGCATACAGTAAGCATCCACTGTTATAAAACGGTAAAAGCATTAAAAGGAAAAAAATGACCTTTTGATTCAGCTCATAACTTATCTACCATCTGTCCACTTCATATGACCACATGTGCATATTTGTAGTAATTGTAAGTTTTAAAACTTGTTTTTGAATATTCTTCTTAGTCGAGCATTAAGTTTAAACAACGAAAACTTCTAAATTTAGAAAACCAACAATAAAGTCATTACTCATAGCTCCTCCTGACTTTAGATGCAGCTCTCCACAATTACTTAAAAGCATTGCTTGTTAGTGACTTGCTCACTGCATTTCTGCCCATGTCACATAAAAAGAGAAATAAAGGCTCAGATACAGTTTGAGTTAAAACAAATTTTTTTTTAAATGTTGACATTGGGTAAGGGAAGCTTTTAAGGCAATCCTCACTAGACAAATTCTCTAAATAATTGCTCAACTTTTCCCTTGTATTTCTTGTGTAGGCAGAGATTTGCTAGTTTAAAGTGAGGAAACATCTCTCTGCATCAACTACAAGAGCAAGAAAGCCAATTTAATTTTTATTTCTCCAAAATCAGTTAAAATAATAATGATCACGTTACCAGGAAATTCATATTCACACACCACACACTCAAATGGGGCACCTTTTAAAGTTTCTGACATTTATTTCTGAATACTCTTGTCTGCATGAATTAGGGCACAAAGGTCTATGACCATCAGTTCTTTAGAGTAAAATATGCTGAAGTTAATATGTTTTCATCACTTCTTTGCAAAACTGAATCATAAATTGTGTGCGAGTAGTTTTGTTTTTAAGATTTCAAAACATGGGGAACTTTAGTATTTAAATCCTTCATCTCCCTCATATTCATTCATTGAGCACAACTTTCTGTTTTCCCTCAAGCCAACTAGAGATACTAAAAGGTTAAACATGGTTCCAGAAGAAAGGGCAGCTGCCCTAAGAAAACTTCTACAGAAAGACTGGATTCGAAGATACAACACAACACCTGCGCTCATATCGTGCAGGAGCTTTTCAGCACACGTTTTCTGATCTCACTATATCCCACTCTCAGCCATTAAACCTAAAGAAAAATAAGGGCTCTGTCTTATTGCAAAGTCAAAGGTTTTAAAGGGTGAGTTTTGTGCCACTCTCCTCTCCTTCAAGGAAAAGCTCCTTATCCTCAAGAGTTGCTGATAGTGTCGTTGCTGAAGAAGATTCATCACCCAGTCAGGTGCATGGTTCTCAACCTGGAACTAAGACCAGTTCCGGGAGAACAGGTACAATAGAGGCGTTCCCCGTGTCAGCTAAGAAGCCTCTAAAAATGAACAGAACAAATTTGAGCAGCGTAAATAGGTGTGTTCTTTTAAACAACAATAACAAAAAAGTTTAGTCGCAAAAGGTTGTGTGTGTGTGTGTGTGTGTGTGTGTGTGTGTGTGTGTTTTATTTTGGTTTTTGTCTTTCTGTTTTCAGGCTTGATCACATCAGACCCTAAACAGCCCAGGTGCTAAGAAACAAAGTAACTGTACACAAGCCAGGATCAGCGCTGTGCCAGTTCCCGGAGGTGACTGTCAGAAAAGCAGACAGAAAAGAGGCACCATCGTGTCGAGGGAATGAGGTCAGAAATCACCCGGTGGACCATTCGCTCTGCGAAGGAATACGGCGGGACAGTGGGGCTCGCGAGCCAGGCAGGCTTTGTAAAAGGAGAGAAGGTGGGTCAGAGGCGGACTTTGAGGAGAAGGCTTTGTCAGGCGAGAGACCCGGTGAAGGGTGGCAGACGGGGGCGTTTGCCAGCTGACAGAAGCGGGAAATCAGAAGAGGGAAACGCGGGGACCCTGAGGGCAGAGAAGACCCCGCGTCGGGTGACGGGGAGGGTCAGGGCCATCCAACGCTAAGGCTTAGTGTGGGGGTCGGCAGCTGGAAGGTGAGGCGGGACCGCGAGCTGCCGGCAGCGGTCCCCGGCAGGGAGAGGGGGTTCAGGTTGCCAGCAGGTAGAGTTGAAATCAAACAGCCCCTCGGAGACCGCGGAGCAGCGCCCTCCCTGAACTCCCTGCCTCGAGGTTGAGGAATCACAGCAGGTGGTTTTGTGGTACCTCCTAAAGCAAGGGGTGTTCTCTGGGCGTCCAGCCCGGGCGCCCGACCCCCGCGCTCTCCCGGCTACTCACCGGTCCAGGGAGGGAAGCGCCATCCGGGCGCGCGCGAGGACTGCGCAGCGCAGGCGGCAGGCAGGGCCGGGCGGCGGTGGCGGCGCTGTCCTAGGCGCGGGACTGGAGCCTGGGGACGCCGGGGCGGCGACAGCGGCGGCGGGGGCGCAGGGAGCTGCCGGCGGGGAGGGCTGTGGATCCGGAGCTGCTGCGCCGCGCGCGCTCTCTGCCCATCTCCGGCTCCGCTGAAGCGGCGGCTACTGCTGCTGCCGCCGGAGGGGAGGGAGTCGAGGGGGAGGGGAGGAGGCACGCGGTAGGGAAGGAGGGAGGGAAAGAGGGGAGAGGGGGGCGAGCGAGGGGAGAAGAGGAGATGATCTCCCAGAGTGGAGAGGAGGAGGGGCGGGAGGCGCGCACGAGCTCAGCAAAGGTTCCCACCAGAAGAGCTCGGGGGAGAGAAATGCGAGATGAGGAGATGGTTCCCTCCCCCGCCCCCACCTCCCCTCCCCTCCTTCCCCCTTCGCGCCCTTTCCTTGGGCTCTTCCTCGAGTAGCTCTGACCGGGGGTTACCCAGGCTGGGCTGGAGCCGGGGCTTCTGCGCGCTGGTGAGAGTGCTGAGCCCCAGAGGCGGCCGCGACAGCTCCCCGGCGCCACCGGCCTGAAGCACCTGTGCGCGCACACACCGCCGCCGGCTCCATTGCGGCGGCTCTCCCGCCGGGATCTGCGGGCCTTTGCCTTCGCTGTCTCCCCGTTCTGGTCAGATTATGCTCTCGCATGTGCATCCATGACATGTGTGTCATGCCCCTACTGCGGTTCGCTTCCTGGGAGCTTCTTGGCACAGGGTGTCCGACCAGAAGGTGCCGGCAGGGAGCTCAATGCAGGCAGCGGTCGCCAGCTCCTTAGAGCTGTGGCTGGTTAAGGGTGGCTGTGTTTGTTTGCCGCCCGGGTTGACTAGTTAAAGAGGTTAAAAAAGAAGAAGAAAGAAAGAAAGAAAAGAAGTCTTACGACCTGATTGCCTGGGGTCATGTTTTCAATTTTTAGGGAGGTTGTAAATGTTAAGGGGTACGGGGGCAGTCCATTATCTTCTGTCTTGGTTTTCCTCCCTTTCCCCTAAAAAAACCGTGTCCTAAAAAACCGGGACACGACTTAGCACGTTTAGTGGAAATATTTCTCAATCTTTCTACTGCAGAGCTTTTCGTTTTTACCCAAATTCTCCTCGTGTTGGCCTCGCTTTCCTGTTGTAGATTTTCTTTGCTCTGTTAGACTGAATCATTCTTGTTTATTCGCAAACTACAAAGACTCGCATGAAAATAGATACTGTATTTAGCGCCTTTTATATTCACAAGCTCAGAGGGGTGAATCCACACATTTAGTAAATATGAAACAATTGGGACATTGTTGACTTGATTTCCATGAACCATAATTCTGTTTCATAATCTTCACGTGATAGTTGAGGGTAGGCAGAGAGCAAGTAAATTAAGTGTGTAAAAGGTATGACTAGAGAAAAGTCTAGTACAACTCTCCTCAAATAACATTTGACGTGATAGAATTACTCCCCGTGAGCACACTGAAGAGAGTTTTAGATTGTGTGTGTGTGTGTGTGTGTGTGTGTGTGTAATTTTAGTAGTCTTTCGGTTAGTTGAGTCATTTTTTACAAGCCTAAAGCATCTTATCCTGTAGTATAAGAAAACCAGGCACTTTATTTTACATAAATGTGTCTTATATAACAAATGTACCCATATTACAATACTCTCAATTGTATATGGAGTACAAAGACACATTTTTAATGCAATAAGGCATACCCTAAAATGATGAAAAACCTCTAGCGTTTCCCATATACATTCACATGAGAAAAAACAATGTCTGTATGAAACATATTGCTGGATGGTTTGGATATTGTCAACTTGCTAGAATCTTTCCTGTGGGACACATCTGTTAGTGAAAATGTTTGGTTTCACATCTACCTAATAATCCGAATGAGAGAAGCATTTCCTCATTAAGGGAACGGCAGACATCAAACTTTTCTGATATACCTTAGCTTTGAAAGGCATGTGTTACTGTCTCCTGATGTTCAGCACTGCACCATGCAAATTCACCATATGCTATTCTTCTTTGAAGAAGACCATAGGAAGAATATAGTGGGTGAGGGCCTGCACCTCATTTGACGTTAACATTTCTCAGTAGTGTCTAGACTGCAGACATAAGCAGTAAATTTTTCAAATCCTCATGGCTACTTGGGCAGAAAGTGGTTACCAAAAATTTAATCTCCATTTTCTCATCCCTGTTTAAGATATCCCTTACCCTTCCTTCACTAAGGTAATTCATCTTGGAGAATTTTTGTTATTTTCCTCCTATACTTGATTATGAAACTGTAATAGCAGTGTCTGTATAGTCTTGTTTTACCGTTGGAAAAAGACAAAAACAAACAAGCAAAACATGGAAACAAAAATGCCTTAAAGCCAAGCAAAAAGAAGGGATGACATTTAGAGCACAGCAAGACAAATTTTTAACTCTTCATCCCTAACCACTTGGCCCACCAGAGACAAGAATAGGTGATAAAAGATGGAATGGTCTTCCCGTTCTTCTGCTGGAGGACTTGGATTTCAATTTAGATTCTCACGCTGGGTTAAAACTGGCTTTTCACCTCTATCATGTCATTCTCCCCCTTTTATATGTCTTTCCTCTTCTACATGTGCATTAGTGTTGCACTGTGTTCTTCTTTACAACAAAGGAAGCCAAATAAATAAATAAATGAAATAAAAAGCTTCACTTTAAACACTGACGCTTTGCATTTACTTAGTTGAAAACAAATTCTTACATTGCAATTTTCTGAAGTCAGATCTATTGAAAACCCTATCTTTGAGCAATTATTGCAATATACTACCAGATGCTGGTTAGCAAAAGAAATATCATTAATCTATTTATTGAATACATATATTTAGTAAGCACCCCTGGTAGGCAGGCACCATGTTAGGCCCTGGGGATATCACAATGAAGAAAGATGGTAACCGTGGCCTTTTGAAGGTTAGAGTCTAATGATCCAATAAAAGTGCTTTTTCACCAGGAAAGATGTTTTTGGTGATGATGATAATGATGATAAATTTCAAGCCCAAAGAAGAAATATTTATTAGTTAAATTGTAGGCATTAACAAGATTGGGGATAAAGCAATACAGATTATTTGGCTTTGTTTGTAGCCAGTTCTTATATCAGTTGTTGAAAAAAGAGAAAGAAGCATTAGCGGAAAAAAATAATATTTGTTGTAGTAAAAGGCAACAGTAGAATTTTTTCAGGCCAGCGAAAGTTTTGATGAGCCATAACTTTTAAAAATAAACATTTGCGGGGCGCCTGGGTGGCGCAGTCGGTTAAGCGTCCGACTTCAGCCAGGTCACGATCTCGCGGTCCATGAGTTCGAGCCCTGAGTCAGGCTCTGGGCTGATGGCTCGGAGCCTGGAGCCTGTTTCCGATTCTGTGTCTCCCTCTCTTTCTGCCCCTCCCCCGTTCATGCTCTGTCTCTCTCTGTCCCAAAAATAAATAAACGTTGAAAAAAAAATTTTTTTAAATAAACATTTGCTATTATTGGTGGGGGAAAATGGAGAGTAATAAATGTCTTTGAGGTTGTGGAGACTTCTGAAAAATCATATATGTACCATGTAATACATGTGGTTAGTACTGCTGAATACGTGGACAGATTTTACAATGATGATGATGACAATAATCAGCAATTTTTCCCATTCTCTTCCTGCAAAATATACCAAAACAACAAGGAGAATTAAAACAAAAAAAGAGAAATCTGAAAATTCTAATTTCAGCAAAATCAGGAGATAGATAATCTGCAGTTTCCAAAGAGTTTGTACAAGATGCCCAAACTGCTGAGATCAACCAGAACTTGAAGACGAGGAAGTAAGGAGAGGAAGAGCAGACAGTGGGCCCAGTGTTATCTAATCTTAGAAAGTATTGATAAAAATATTGTTCCTGAAAGTGAGAGTTTCACTCTGAAGTGCAAAAGCTCTTTCCCCTGGTGACAACAATGGATTGAGAAGCCAAAACTTGAGTACAAGCTGCAAAAGGAGGAAAGGAAGAAGCATGTCAGGTGTAGACAGGCTCAAGAAATGTATGCTTTCTGAACGTAAATTGCTTATCTTGACTTGCCAAACGTATGCATCTTATTTACAGAAATCAGTGTGGGGACTGGAGTGAGTGGGACTGATGATAAGAACCCTCTTGGGCATGTCTTGTGGAATGAAATGTAGGGCTACACACAGATTAAACAGAGGAGTAATGTTTGCAAAAAGCCTTCTATCCCTTCATCAGCAAAGAAGCAGAACATTTGTAAATCTCAAATGGCTGTTTTCCCCTCTTTTCTTCCCAGGAAATTAGAGGAGAAAAATTTAACTCAGTTAATGATGAGTAATAAAAAAAAAGAATGGGCATACTATCAGTACAAAAATAATATAGGAAAAACCTTACAGAGGAGCATCAAAATGTAATAATTGTTGAGGAACACATACCATAACAGTGTTGCCATGGAGAAGTTGAAAAATCTGTCCTAACATTTTGCCATGAATTTTCATAAGGGTGCAGTGAAGGAGTTGCTTCTATGAATGAAAACTACAAGGCACAAATTTGAGAACCTGGGGATAGTTGAGGAGATAATAGGAGCAGATGACCCAAAGCTGGCAAATCTTATGACAAATTAAGAGTGAATATGGGAGAATTACAAGGTGAAATACACACTGAGGTAAATACAGCAAGGGAAAGAGTGCAGAAACGAGAAAGGCTAGCAAGATGAACTGGAAATAGATGAATAGGGTTAGAGAGAATATGAAAGATGGAGCAGATTAGCAAACAATGCAACACATCCATAGTTAGAGATCCGGAAGAAGAAAAATAAGTAACAGAACAGAACGAATATTTAAATATATTATTAAAGAAAGCAACATCCTCGAAATGAAAGACGATTTGCGATTTCGTTAGTTTTTTACTTTTTCAACTTCTTATTTAAATTCCAGCTAGTTAACATACAGCGTAATACTAGTTTCAGGTGTAGAATTTAGTGATTAATCACTTACATATAACACCCAGTGTTTATCACGAGTGACCTCCATAATGTCCATCGCCCATTTGGCCCATCCCCCCACCCATCTTCCCTCTGGCAACCCTCAGTTTGTCCTCTATAGCTAAGAGTCTGGTTTCTGGTTTCTCTCTCTCTCTCTCTCTCTCTCTCTCTCTCTCTCTCTCTCTCTTTTAAGGGGTACCTGGCTGGCTCAGTCAGTAGAACATATGACTCTTGATCTCCAAGTCACGAGTTCCAGCCCCATGTGGGCCTGGAGCTTACTTAAAAAAAAAAGCAATTTCACTTAAAGGACACAATGATTACTAGGAAAATTGCTCCAGAATTGTTACCACCAAGACATATCCTACTACAATATATAGAATTTAAATATAATAAAGAATCCTTCAGGCATACAGGCAAAAACAATCAGTAACTTATAAAGGAGAATATTGAGAGTGGCTTCAGAATTCTTCACTGCAACATTCATAGCAGAATAGAGTCGATCAATATCTGTGGAGGAAAGCCCATCAGATACCAAAGAAAATAAAGTGAGAGCTAAGGATTTTTTTCTATTTAGCCAAGAAGTCCTTCAAATATTACAGGTACACACAGTTTTGAACATGTTAAGGACTAAGGGAATATTGTTCATATGAATCTGTCTGCAGAACAGAGAATGGAATTTAACTTTCTAAGAGATAAATGGAAGAGATGTCCTAGATCAGATACTGACTGTGGGCACTAAATGTATTTAATCACTGTCCAGAAATGTGGAATATGCGAATGAGAGCAAAATAATAGAATATAAATCTCATAGACCCTGACAATATAGAAATGATATATCTAAACAAAGTGTAAGTGAGAAGAGCAAAAGAAAACGGTATTTGAAGGCATTGATTGTTAAATGGCCAGGAGTCAAAGGAAATCACTTAAACATGTCCTCTAACGTATTTAACAACACAAAGATAAACTATAATCAAAATAATAATAAATAAATTACATAGTGGAGGAGGGAGACAGGAACAAGAAATAGTAATTTTATTATTATTTATTTTAGTAAACTAAAAAATATAGTCTATAAAAATAAAGAAATGCAGTTAATTTATAAAGGAATAACTATAAAAGTAATAAAGAATGAAATAAAAATCATAAATATTGAGAATATACACATACAGGAATAAGTAAAATAGACTCCAAAGTGAAGAAATTTTACAAAGTTAAAAAATAAAAACACAAGACAAAACAGTATGGCAGAACCAAGAGGAATCATATACTTCACATAATAAAAGTAAAAACAGTTCTCTCCTTTTTGATAAAATGGGACTTTTAGATTTGATCAAAAATAAAATCGAATTTTGTGTTTTCTATCCATAACAAGAAAACTCAGAATGTTTGAAAACCGAAAGGGTAGACAAACATATACCTGGCAAATGCATATAAAAAGTAAGCAGGAAATGAAATCATAATTGGAGACAAAGTATCATATGAACCAAAACATGTTAAACAAGATGAAGAAGGATATTTTAAGATTATATTAACAGGCACCTTCCTATGCATGCAAAACAATTATGATTATCATGTACAAATAGTGTAGCATCTACATCAGGTAGCATCTACATCTCACTACATCAGGTATTATGATATAGGCAAAAAGATAGCATGAAGCCTGCTATTAGGAATCTTAATACTTTTAATTCATGAGAGTTTACAAGTATAGGCAATGCATAAAGATATTAAAGATTAAGTATCATATACTCCTTTAAATTTTTTTTTAATCTTTATTCGTTTTTTTGAAAGAGGGAGAGACAGAGCATGAGTGGGGGAGGAGCAGAGAGATAGAGGGAGACACAGAATCAGAAGCAGGCCCCAGGCTCTGAGCTATCAGCACAGAGCCCAATGAGGGGCTCAAAGTCACTAACTGCGAGATCATGACCTGAGCTGAAGGATACTTAACAGAATGAGACACCCAGGCACCCCTGTACCATATACTTTTTATAGGCTAATCTTACTTAGGCATTGATGGAAAATCCTAGTTAGAATATTAACAAATAAACCTTAGCAACACATGAAAAGAAGACAATGTATGCAATTTTCTATATTAGAAAAGTTACTAACATACCTCCTCATTTTCCTCATCTATAAATGGATGTAAAACATCAGTAGCCACTTTGTGGAAATTTTTCAAATGATTTAAAGAGTTACTGCATACAAAATCTTTAGCAAGAAAAGCTAGAGTACAGTGAGCCCTTCATAAATGTTATCTGTTGTGTTTATCAGCTTTCATAAGACATTAAAAAATGACTATGCTTGTGAGAATAATATAGCTCTTATTTTCATTTCTTAAATAATCAATTTCTGTGTGAATTTATTAATGTTGTATTCTCATTTTTTGTCCCTTCTCCCCAAGGTTTTCATAATTAACTTAGGGCCTCTATTCTTTTTTTGCATAATTATTAAAATCCTGGTAAACATTAAAATCAATTTACAAATTCTGAGCACACTGCAAACTATCTATTTAAAAATAAATTTGAATATAATAGTAATATATGAGTATATTTTCTCTCTTTTAGTAGACTTTAATTCTTAGAGCAGTTTTCAATTCATAGCAAAATTAAGCAGAAGGTACAGAGAATTTTCCTATATTCCTTGTCCCCTTTACATGCAATCTCCCCCACTATCTACATTCTGCACCAGAATGGTTCATTTGTTCCAATAGAGGAACTTCACATTAATACATCATTATCACCCAAAGTCTGTAGTTTACATTAGGGTTCACTCTCAGTGTTGTGTATTCTATGGGTTTTGACAAATATATCATGACATATGCCCACCATTAGAGTATCACACAGAATAGTTCCACTGCCCTAAAAATCCTCTCTGCTCCATCTATTTATTCCTTCTCGTCCGCTAGCCCTTGACAACCACTGATTTTTTTTCACTGTCTTCATAGTTTTGCCTTTTCTGGAATGGCTCATAGTTGGAATCACACAATATGTAGCCTTTTTTGATTGGCTTCTTTCACTTGGTAATATGCATTTAAAATTCTTCCATGTCTTATAGTTGCACCAAAAAGAATAAAATATCTAGGAAGAAACTTAATCAAAGAGGTGAAAGACCTGTATTCTGAAACCTGTAAAACATTGATAAAGGAGTTAAAGATGATTAAATCAATGAAAAAAGGGGCGCCTTGGTGGCTTGGTCAGTTAAGCCTCTGACTTCAGCTCAGGTCATGATCTCACCATTTGTAAATTTGAGCCCTGCTTTGGGTTCTGTGCTGACAGCTCAGAGCCTGGATCCTGCTTCGGATTCTGTGTCTCCCTCTCTCTCTGCCCCTCCCCTGCTGATGCTCCACCTCTCTCTCTCTCACACACACAAATAAATAAACATTTAAAATTTTTTTTTAAATAAATAAATGAAAAGATAAGGATTGGAATAACCAATATTGTTAAAATGCCCACACTACCCAAAGCAATCCACAGATTTAATGCAATCCCTATCAAAATACTCACTGAATTTTTCATAGAACTAGAGAAAATAATACTAAAATTTGTGTGGAATTGTAAAAGATTCTGACTACTCAAAGCAATCTTGAGAAAGAAGAACAAAGCTGGAAGTATCACAATCCCAGTTTTCAAGATACACTGCAAAGCTGTAGTAATCAAAAAGGTATGGTGCTGGCACAAACAAACAAACAAAAAAACCAGACACATCGATCAATGGGACAGACTAGAGAACATAGAAATAAATCTATGCTTATATGGTCAATTAATCTATGACAAAGGAGGCACAAATATACAATGGAGAAAAGCCAGTCTCTTCAACAAATGGTGCTGGGAAAACTGGACAGCTACATGCAAAAGAATGAAACTGGGCCACTTTCTTACACCATTCACAGAAATAAACTCAAAATGGATTAAAGATCTAAATGTGAGACCTGAAACCATAAAAGTCCTGGAATGAAACACGGGCAGTAATTTCTTTGACATCAGTCACAGAAACATTTTTCTAGTTCTACCTCCTTAGGCCAAGGTAACAAAAGCAAAAATAAACTACTGGGACTATACCAAGATAAAAAGATTTTGGGGTAGCCTGGGTGGCTCAGTCGTTTAAGTGTCTGACTCTTGATTTTGGTTCAGGTAATGATCTCAGGGTTCCTGAGTTTGATCCCCGCATTCCACTCTGTGGTGACAGTGCAGAGCCTGCTTGGGATTTTCTCTCTCCCTTTCTCTCTGCCCCTCCCCTGTTTGCATGCTTTCTCTCTCAAAATAAATAAATAAACTTTAAAACACATACACACACTTTTTGCACAGTGAAGGAAACCACTGACAAAAACAAAAGGCAACTTATGGAATGGGAGACAATATTTGCAAATGATATATCTGATAATGGGTTAATATCCAAAATATATAAAGAACGTATACAACCTACTACCAAGAAAACAAATAATCCAATTAAAATTGGACAGAGGGCCTGAATAAACATTTTTTTTTTTGAAAAAGACATACAGATGACCAACAGACACATAAAAAGATACTCAGCATCACTAATACTCAAGGAAATGCAAATCAAAACCACAAGATACCACGTTATGCATATCAGAATGGCTAGAATCAAAAAGACAAGAAACAACAAGTGTTAGCAAGGATGTGGAGAAAAAGGAACCCTTGTGCATTGTTGGTAGGAATGTAAATTGGTGCAGCCACTGTGAAAAACAGTATCAAGTTTCTTCAAAAACTTAAAAACAGAAATACCATATGACCCAGTAATTCCACTATTGGGTATTTACCCAAAAAAATCAAAAACATTAATTTGAAAAGATATAGGCACCCCTATGTTTAGTGCAGCATTATGTATACTAACCAAGATATGGAAGGAAGCAAAGTACCCCTCAGTAGATTAATGGATAAAGAAAAAATATATATATAATGAAATATTAGCCATAAAAAATGAGATCTGTTTATAACAACATGGATGGACCTAGGGGGTATAATGCTAAGTTAAGTCAGACAGAAAAAAAAAATACCATATGATTTCACCTCATATACAAACTTAAGAAAACATAACAAAGAGGCAAAAATCATACTCTTAAATACAGAGAAGATACTGTTGATTGACAAGAGTGAAGGTAGATGGTAGGATGAACGAAATAGACAAAGGGAATTAACAGGTGCAAACTTCCAGTTACAAAATAAAGAAGTCACAGAGATGAAAAGTACTGCATAGGGAACATAGTCAGTACAATTGGAATAATGTTGTTTGGTTACAGATGGTGAGTACACTGCTCATGGTTAGCACTGAGTAATGTATAGAATTGTTGAATCATTGTGTTGTACATAATAAGTAATAATAAAATTAATAGTAAACTAGTAATAAAACTAATAAATAATGAAAGAAATACAGCATTGTATGTTAATTATACTTCAATAATTTTTCTTTATTAATTTTTTAATTAAGAATTAAGACATTTATACAAAGACTCAAAGACCAAAAGCAGATGCTTCCTTGTCAATCCTATTATTTAAGGACAAAATAATACCACAGCTGCATATTCTTTTTCAGCCAATAGAGAAGGAACAAATATTTCCAAACTCATGTTAAAAGCCTGTAACACTGCTGCCAGACTCAAAGAGGAGGTCATCAGGAAAGAGAAATACAGGGAAATGTCTCTCATGAACATGGAACAGCAACAAAATGGTTCCTCTATGTCTTTTTATAGCTTCTTTCTCCCTATTGAAGTCTACTCTAAAATATTAAGATCGTTACTGGCTTTGTTTTTGCTAGCTTTGGGCTAGTATATCTTATTGAATCAATGTATATCAAATTTTCAGAGTTTTTGCTGCACAGGTATCTTATAAGTGACATATACACACACACATACATATATGAAAACTATCTTTTGTAAGATAGTATGGAAATTCTTTTTATTAGATCACTTTAACTCTATTCTGATTAGACATATTCTCTTTGGACCATCATATTTTGTTATTGTTATTGACTTTTTCTATTTTTTCTTGTTGTATTGACTTTTATTCCATTTTTTACTGGTTTGACATTTATTTTCCTTTTTGTTTTATATTTCTTTTCATTCCAAAATTCATTTTCATTCTAGTAGTTATCTTGAATTTTTGCCATTAATATCTTAGATTTAATTGTTATATCAAACACAAAAATTGATCATTGGCAATATCTTACCCCTGAGAAAAAGAAAAATGTGACCATCCTCTTACTTAGCTCGACATCTCATATTAATCCATCTCACTTCTGCCCAGAACACTTCCATTCATGTTTCTGTCTTGGAATTTAGTTCTGAGTCAATACTAAATATTTTAATCATAATTTATCAAATTTCAGTAAGCTTTATTCATTTAAATTTTTTTATTTACCATATTACTGTTTTCAATCTTTACTGAGAGAGTCTTTTGGTACTACTTTCTAAGTACATATTTTTTTCTAAATATATAAATATATATTCAAGAGCAAAGATGAAATAGAAATCTATTTTGTTTTTGCTATTGAATTATGAAAAAAGAAGTTATTATCATTTATTTATTTATATATTTATTTATTTATTTACCTATTTTATTTTAGAAAGAGAGAGAGAGAGCAGGAGCAGGAGAAGGGGCAGAGGGAGGGAAAGAGAAAATCTTAAACAGGATGCAGGGTTTGATCCCACAACCCTGGGATCATGACCAGAGCTGAAGAGTCAGACGCTTAACTGACTGATCCCCCCCAGGTACTCAACAAGTTTTTATAATTTATAATTCCAGGTTCACTGTTACATTTCCTCAGAATGTTAATGACATTGGTGTATAGGTTTTTTCTCTCCAATATTGTTGGTAGGAAGTCTAATGTTATTTCTTCATCTTTAAGCAATCTTTTTTTCTCACTCTTTACTTTTAAGAATTTATTTATTTATATTTGTCGTTCTCAGATGTGTAATTTATGTATTTTATACTGTTTGACATTTAGATAGGCTTTTTCCATCTAAAAACTGGGTCTAGGGAATTCTTGCCAGTAATTTGTTTAAAATAGTTTCTTATTTTTTCTATTTTATTCTTCTGAACCATTAGACAAATATGAAGAACTAAAGCATAATCTTAACATAGCATATTTGGTTGCACAATCCTGGAGCATGGAACCTGGAGCCTGATTTCATGATTGACTCACAATTCCTTTGAATGTGGCCCTCAGAAAGTCCTTTATATTAATGATTAAAGATATTCTTTACATACCAAGAGTAATGGATTTTGCAATTCTAACTTGTCAGGATTGCTTGGCACAAAAATCAAGATTGATAATGTGCACCAGTTTCATTGTTGAGGTCCTGAGTTTCCATTACCATGATTGTTTGCCTAGCAGTGATGAGGAAGCATGAGGCAAGCTGAGGGCAAAAAACAGGCTGACACACCCCTCCACACCCCCATCCCAGTGGAATATGTGTGATATTCCTCACACTTCCAGCTACCAATAACAAAGGAAAGGGGTTTAAGTGCTTGCCATGGTAATGTGGGAAACTAAGGCAAATGAAAAATTAAATTCCCTTACTGCCTATAGCCCATTGACAAGACCTTGAAACTGGCAGAGTGACCTCCCTCTAGGAGCTCAGCTGCCTCCATGGTGACACTTTGCTAGGGGTAAAAGAGAACCTTGGTTTAGCATTGCCCCAACATGAGGATCCTGTAAATCTACTTCCTTTCTCTCAACTGCCCCCAGGATATATGCTGGCAATCAAGGTCCAAGCTTTTGGCCCCATGATATGCATCTGAGGGGCCTCCGGACTGAGGTTTGATTAAATGGTGATAAATGGTGTTTCCCTAGCCAACAGCTAGCCCCTCAAGGTCCTGTAAACCTTGCTTCCAAAATACCTTAGAGACTTACTCTATCCCTGACACCCTCCCAACCTGAGGGTATATAATGAGGACCCCAATGCTCTTCCTACCCATGGGTCCTGTCCCCTTGCTTAAATAAAATCACCTTTCTGCACCAAAGACCTCCTCAAGAATTCTTTCTTGGATGTCAGCTCCGGACCCCGTGAACCCTCCATCACCCCAAAATTTCATCAGCAGGATATGCCTGTGAGACAAGACCCATAA
The DNA here is from genome assembly GCF_028749965.1 of Puma concolor. Classification (NCBI taxonomy): domain Eukaryota; kingdom Metazoa; phylum Chordata; class Mammalia; order Carnivora; family Felidae; genus Puma; species Puma concolor. The sequence goes on along the minus strand of NC_141671.1, from coordinate 87,878,856 downwards.
AAGCCTCAGACCCTGAACATTTGAGAGGATTTTCTTGAGCAGAGATATTTCATATAGGTTTCTATGGTTCACTGTTAGGGAGAAAGCACATCCTGTACTGAGACATAGAAGGACTCAGAAGACTGCACCTGATCTCTCTGGATTCCATCCAATGCACATATTTTTCTTACTGCTTCTACTCTGTATCCAAAAGTAAAACTTTTTCAAAATCTTGTGAATCAAACTTGTATAGTAGTGAGATCCCAAAACAACAAATCTTGAACCATATGAATGAACTTTTTAAAGTTGTTTTTTTTTTTTTTCTTTTCAAGTATTTTCTCTTTTTTCCTTGCTGTCGTTTGAAATGATTTCTTGGGGTGTTTGGGTGGTTCAGTCGGTTGAACGTCCAACTTCAGCTCAGGTCATGATCTTGTGGTTAGATGGTTCAAACCCTGTGTGGGGTTCTGTGCTAACAGCTCAGAGCCTGGAGCCTGCTTCAGATTCTGTGTGTGTGTCTCTCTCTCTGCCCCTCCCCCACTCATGCTCTGTCTCTCTCTCTCTCAAAAATAAACAAAACATTAAAAAATGTGAAATTATTTCTTAATTTTCTAGTTTATTAATTGTCCATGTAAATAAATATGGTCTTATATTTATCTTATCTATTGAGGGGTTTTTGTTATTGTTATTTATTTTAATAATTCCATTTTTAATTTACAAGTCGATTTGGTTCCTGCAAAATTTCTGAGTTTTTTTGCACAATTGCCTCTTCTTGATTCATAGCTACCTTTTTTGTTACATAACCTACTATTCTGGCTTCACAGATATTATTGCATACTTTATCTTCGTGTAGACAGTACATATGAGAATTAAATTTTTTTTTCAGTTGGTGATATTACCATTTTCACAAGAATAAGTTCTTTTTGTTTCATCTGTTGGTCATTCTCTGGTGGCTGTGCCATTGTCTTTTGCTAACAAAAATAGCTGTATGTACGTATGTATGTATGTATGTATGTATGTATGTATCTATATCTATCTATCTATCTATCTATCTATCTATCTATCTATCTATCTATGGTATAATAAGTACTTGGCAGGAAGAGAGGTGATAACCTTATTACCATGCAATTCCTAGCTACATAGTGTTGCACTGTTTCACACCTGGCTTTGGAAGGGGGAAGTGGGGAGGAAACAGGAGGAGGAAATTGTGGTTCCATCTCCCAGGTTTGAATGGCGTTGGACACCAATACCATGCATTCTGTGATATCCCAGCCACCAGAAGAGTTGGGTAAAATTGGCCCCTGCTTATGTCTGTATTTTCTTTAATATTTATATTTCTTATTCATACAAATTTTCCTTTTTTTCTGTTTTTTTTTCGCATTATGTTTTACAAGAGATCGTATAATTCATGTTAATTTATGTTCATTTAGATCCTTCTTGATCTCCATGAATATATAAAAGCTATACAATATGTCTGTGTACATCTCATTCACCTAATCTCCATTTAACTTTTTTAATCCAACTTCTTGCTTGCCCCAAATTTTATCATTGCCTCAAGCAGACTTGATGTTGAACAGTTACCACTGATTGTTTTCGACAAATACTAGGGGGAGAAGATTCTTCCTACTGTGCTAGTGTGAGTGCAAGTCAGGTCAAATAAAGAATATCTCTGTTGACTGGAACTTTTTGAGCTAGCTGTCAGACGGATGCAATCATTAAAAATTTTCTGGACATGGGATTCTTTGTGGAGCTTATATCTAGTTTACCTCCTGCAGTGGCTGCTAGGCTATTGCTTTTTGCAGCTAGTATGGCTACAAAGTATTGGTTTTAAGGCCACCGCAAAGCTGGAGAGAAGAGAATTGGAATAGGAGGTATTCAAATGTGGCAAAACTGTTCTTAGAGACATTAGACCATTTTTGTTCTTTAATGCCTGCTCCTCCTGATGGTTGCAAGCCTTTAGTTAATTTCTAAAGTTCTAAAAAAAAGTTGATTTTTGCAATTTTTACTGTGCTTTCTTTGTTTTTTTGGAGGAGGAAATTTTGAGTGGTCTTTGTTCTGCATTACTGTACCCCTGCTCCCAACTCCCTGACCCATAGATTCTTTCTTTTTACATTGTTTTGGCTGAACCAAATCCTATGCTTATACCTAATGACAAGTGCACAAAGAAGCTTCATATGACCATTTTCCAAAAGGACAGCTGAATTTATTTGGTGAATGGCTCTAATAAATACAAGCCACTACAGTGAGTATGTTAGCCATTACTTAAAAAATTAGTTGGGTCTAATATATTTCAAATTACTTTGTTATGCTGACCCCTATCAATACAATTATCATACAGTCACATTTGTTTAGAAATATCCTGTTTCTAATCAGAAAACAATATGTAGCTTCGTTTTTTAAGTTATATTTATTTATTTTGAGAGAGAAAGAATGTGTGTGAGCAAGTGGAGGTGGGGCAGAGAGGGAGAGAGAGTCCCAATTCATGAACCATGAAATCATGACCTGAGCTGAAGTCAGACCTTTAATCGACTGAGCCACCCAGGCCCCCTCAATTTGTAGTTTCTAACCAATAGCCAGCAAACATCTCTACTTTTAAGGGTATTTTTATGTATATTTAGCTATCATATTAATATTAGGCCATAAACATTAAAATAACCTATTATACCAATTTGCTTACGTTTTTAATGCAATTCTTATACCATCACAAACATTTAAGTCTGAATCTTGTCTGATATTATAGAGAGAATGGGGTGTTTATATTCTAATAGTGCAGTTACTTATTTACTGTTGAAAGCAGTTCTTAATTAAAAAACAGGCAGTGATGTAATTTTCGTAACCAATGGAAACATAGATACACGGAGATAGCAAAAGAGTTTCTGTTTGAAAAAAAAAAAAAAGTAAAACAACCTCCCTGAAAAGTTAATGTGTTTATTTAATATAATACATTGAGATAAGTTTTTTCTTATTATAGTTTTTTATACACACACGCACACACACACATACATTTACATATGTTTGAATGAAACATTCGTAGAACTGTTGAAAACCTTCATAAAATCTCAGGCTTTCAAAAAAATAAACTGTGAGTCATGAGGTTATTTATTTACTTATTTATTTATTTTGTGAATTCCTCAAAGCTAACACATAGCCATAGGTGTAAATATGGGAACACAGAAAAGATAAGTAAGGCAAAGTTCCAATATGCTGAAGTCAAAAGTAGACAGTGAACTAGCAGCCATAGAAATGACCAATTCCAACAGCATCTCTTTAAATATTACCCAGTCTTCAAAGGTAGGACTAACAATTCTACCTGTTCCCAACTCTTACTACTAACCACTGCCTTCCTTGTAGTATAAATAAGTTGCCATTTCACTTATGAGATTGTGACGGCTGCAGAGGAAAAACCAATTTTTAGCCATATTTTAATGCCTTCATCTCTAATAAATAGCAGAGGAAATACTCTTGTAATATTTGCAGAATGAAACAATAAATGCACATGCAGTTGATAAAGTTAATCAAATAATTCTGCCAAAAAAATGAGCAGTTTAAAGACCATTTTACAGCTCTGAAACTAGTGCTTAAAATTATAAATCATTTTTTTCTGTGCATTATCTACTTTCTCTACATCCTTGACAATAATGCTATAGAAAAACACTGTCATTTATAAACATAATATTTGTAGGGGTGAGGGTTGAGGTGACAGGTGGAGATAAAAATGACCTCATGTTAATTATAATTTCAAATTAATAGCCAAAAAAACTTTTGACAAGGTAAAATGAGAAATTCACAGGGAAAATAGTTTTCAATAAATGTTTACCTTTAGAGTCAGAGAAATATTATTATTGTAAAAGAAAAGTGTGTACATAAATTAAAGATCATACAATAAAATTATATTATCTCCAAGGCCCCTTATAAATTATGAATATTTATTTTATGTCTTCTATATTAAATGAAGACTAAGTCTAATTTAAACCTGTGTTTGAGTAGCTGAGTTCTGTAGAATATGGGAAAAGAGGACCCTGGAAGAATGAATTATGTCACTTCTAGAAGATGAGAAATTGACTAATTTGACAATGAACTTTTACAGTTATGTGAAGCTAGTGATGACAGTGGAGTAGAGGAATTATAATACGTTTGGATAGATTGTCAGGGTTGGATTTCCTACATTAGGGAAATAATAGACGCCCATTAAGGCAAATGCTTGGCCAACTTCATTTCAGTCTTGTCAGACTTTATTTATTTATTAAAAAAAATTTTAATGTTTATTTATTTTTGAGGAAGAGAGTGTGAACAGGGGAGGTACAGAGAGAGAGAGAGAGAGACATAGAATCCGAAGCAAGCTCCAGGCTCTGAGCTATCAGCACAGAGCCTCATGGCTCAAGTCCTGCACCCCAAGATCATGACAGGAGTCCAAGCAGAAACTCCACCGACTGAGCCACCCAGGCGCCCCATGGTCAGACTGTATTATAACAACAACACAACAATACAGTAACAACAATTTATAATTTACTGAACTTCTTTTATATTATTGGTGCTCTGATTAACTTCTACTATCTTCTCTAATCCTTACCAGTATCCTATGAAGTTGCCATTGGAGAGTAATTCTTGTCTTTCACTTTACAATTTTCTTTACCCTTGAGTATCTACTCTTTCTCGGAGAGAACAGTATTGGAGGGAATGTTGCTGGTCTCACTTCCATCCTATCCTTTCACTCATCTCTCCTCATGGAAAAAGAAAAAGTTGGGGCACCTGGATGGCTAAGTCTAGTAAGCCTCCAACTTTGGCTCATGTCATGATCTCATGGCTGAATTCAAACCCTGCCTCAGGCTCTGTGCTGACAGCTCAAACTGGGAATCTGCTTCAGATTCTGTGTCTCCCTCTCTCTCTGCCCCTCCCCCTCTTGCACTCTGTCTCTCTCAAAAATAAATAAAACATTAAAAAAAAAAAAAGGTGTTTCTGAGCAGCAAAACTAGAAGGGCCCAGCACATGTAGCATATAGTGTCTCCTCAAACCTTACGCATGACACATGTCCTTTCTCTCTTCTGTATGGAAAATGCTGAAAGTGCCCAACTTCTTTGCCTGGATGGAGAGGGAGTAATAAGGTATCTAATATTGACTTTAGAATTTAATCAGTGTTGTCTGATCTGGATTACCAAAATTAAAATGGTATTTTGAAGTCTAACTTACTCTGAGTATATATTTTATTTGGATCTAAACTTAAGTAATAAATATTAGTAGCCAGATTTTGGAGCTGGGAAACTGAGTTTCAGAGAGACTAAACCATGCTTAAGGCCATATAACTTGTAAATGGTGAGTTGGGGTTTAAAATACAGATCTCTCTGAACTTCTTGCTTTCATATTTTATTTGTAATCCCTCACTCCTTACCCTCAGGCCAATCTCAGTGGAGAGAAACTTGGGGAATTTGTGCAATATGTGCCCGTATACACTTTTTAAAAAAAAATTTTTTATGTCTTATTTCTTTTTGAGAGCAAGAGAGACAGAGCAGGAGAAGGGGAGGGGCAGAAGCAGAGGGAGAGACACACAATCCCAAACAGGCTCCAGGCTCTGAGCTGTCAGCACAGAGCCCCACACAGGGCTCAAACTCACAGACTGCGAGATCACGACCTGAGCAGAAGTTGGACGCTTAACCAACTGAGCCACCCGGGTGTCCCTTCCCATATACACTTTTATTGTAAAATTGCTATTTTCAGGATGTGTTGCCATAAAACTGTAACTATTGTAAAAAAAAAAAAGTGACTGGATTAGAAAAGAATTATATGAACACAGTGCCTTTAGTCCAGATGAACAGGTAAGAGTTTAGTCAATTTGAGTGGCCCATTATGTTACATAATGAAGGCATAACTACATACCATGTGTAGAGTAGATAGTCTGATTTTCAAGAAATAAAATGGATTTAATAGCGTTGAGTCATATTTACATTAAAGTAATTTAGCTGCAGCTCTTCCCAGTGTCTGAAGAGAGACTTATCTAGAATTGCAGCCGTCAGTCCTTTTATACGAGTCAACTTGATTTGTCTCCACTGCAGAGTCTGCAAGAACTGCATCTAGATGTCATCTAGACAGGGTGCAAGGCAGCAAATATTACAGTTTGTAAGATATAAGAAGGAACTAGAACCGATATCCTTTAGGGAGGGGTAGTGTGTTTCTGACCTGAGGAAAGGAGCAAAAATGTTCGATGACGAGGTCAAAGTTGGGAATGGGGGCAACAAAAAGAGTATTAGAACAGAGGGAGGGATTAGTACAGCAAGGTTACTTAATAGTAAATAAATAATACAGAATAACTTAGTAAAGTCTAGTTTCATTATTTTTTTCTACTTATATAATCATTACAAATATGGCAGCCTACTTCCCACACTTGTTTTCTACCTAGCCAGGAAATTAGCAAAGCCCCTTTGCCTTGGGTATGGGAGGGGAACATGATAATGTTGGTTTTCTGTTCTGGGTTTCAGATATATTCATCACAACACTTAAACTGTTCCTAAATTGTGCAAAATTCTGAGTCAGTCTTTGAATATTTTATCCTATTTGACCTGGAGATAAATACTATTATTTTCCAGTTTATAGAGGAGGAAACTGAAATTAAAAAAAAAAAAAAAAAAAAGTTAAATAACTGGTCCCAGGTCACTTGGCTAATAAGTTTCCTGTTGCTAGAATTCAAATCTTGGGACAGTCTGATTCCAAATACTATTATTATTAACCATTATATACTTCCTTCCCAGGAAAAAGAAATCACTGGGAGAAAATACATGTCTTTTCATTTGGAACTTTATACCATTGAATTGTACAAAGAAAGTTCTGAGTGGAAGAAAGTGATTTCAGAGATTGAGGTGGGAGGTGACTTCTTTCTTGCCACACCAATTTCTCACTGTACTATTTTCTGGGATCTTGCATGTCCCAAGTCAAAACAACTGGGGGACAAACCCAACAATATTACTGATACAGAATTTTTAAAGTCAATCTTGGTAAGTGGGGCATGGAATTATTTATAAAAATAATAAAGCAATGTGACATTTAAAAAATACCAACCATTATGGAACAACTCATTGCTATTACATTAGTAACAAAGGGCACATTGTACTGGAACATCCTCCATTGTCTACATACTGAGGTTTTACTTTGCCTTTGGAGACATAAGAGATTGAGTTCATTACATTAGACCACAAATTCCTATCCATCCCCTCTGCACCGTATTGGCATATCAGTTTGACTTCTTTACTAAAAAAGAATTCAAATGTCAATGGAGTCCAGTGATGGAGAGAGATATGAGGGGAAAACTATAAAACAAAGTAACTTTCTATGACATGGTTATCTGAAAGGACCTAGACATGACTCCCTGGTCACTAGAGAGTTAAAAGTTCAAACCCAGACTGGTGTCTTCATGCTATTTCTTTTCAGAGGATAGCTAAATAATGTTCCAATTGTGAAAAACAGGTCTATTACAAGGTTTAAACTTGGGGTTACCACAATCTTCAACACATAAATGAGGATCTTCATCGTGAGAAGAAGACATAATGTAATCTGTATCATTTTCTTTTCAAGGAAAGAGTTAACACAAGAAGTCTAATTGTTCAGCAGAGTGTAGGAGATGGGGTTAAAGAGGTAGGCTGGGGGCCAATACATGGAGAATCTTGTAGGTCATGATAAAGAATTTGGGGGTTATTTTAATTGGAATGAGATATCACTGGAGAATTTAAATGGAATGGCAATATTATCTGATGTATAATCATTTGGCTACTATGTGGAAAATGATACTTTAGGGGGAAAGATGGAAACAGGGAAACTAGTTGCAGGGGTCCTGGTAATTGACAATCACAGTCTGATATAGCACTGTAACAGTGGAGAGTAAGAAATGGTGGGATTCAGAATGCCAAGTGGTAGTTGAGTTAATACAATGTTAGCGTCATTGGGTCATAACAGCTTACTAGACTTAGGAACACCTCTGAGAAGGTTAGTTGGGGAGTGAAGCACTAGTAGGTTTCATTTCTTCAAGGTCAGTTAGGGCTGAAGGGTAAACGCTTCCAGCTTTTTGCTGACTTTTCTTCAGGAAGCATGGACTAGGAAAGAAATCTTGAAATAAGAAAAGATGTCTTAAAGAAAGCTATTGGGATTAGACAAGGAAAACATGGTTAAATGTTTAATATCCTGCATTCTTGCAAAGTTGGTCATTGGCCTCTTACTTAAAGAAGGCATGTATGTATGGGACACCTGCGTGGCACAGTCCGTTAAGCATCTGACTTCAGCTCAGGTCATGATCTCACAGTCCGTGAGTTTGAGCTCTGCGTTTGAACCCAGCGTCAGGCTCTGTGCTGACCATGCAGAGCCTGGATCCTGCTTCAAATTCTGTTTCATCTATTCAGGCTCACTTTGACCACTATTTCCTTGCATAATGTAGAAGCATGTATATTGTAACTATGTGAGATATAATTATTGTTTAAAATGGTTAGTTAGAAGAGTTGAGGCTTTTAGGGGTGCCTACGTGGCTCAATCAGTTAAGACTGAGCTCAGTCTAACTTCGGCTCAGCTCATGATCTCCTGGTCCGTGAGTTCAGGCCGCACGTTGGGCTCTGTGCTGAAAGCTCAGAGCCTGGACCCTGCTTCAGATACTGTGTCTCCCTCTCTCTCTGCCCCTTTCTCCATTCACACTCTCTCTTTCTCTCTCTCTCTCTCTCAAAAACAAATAAACATTTAAAATGTTTTTAAAAAAGAAGGCATGTATGTAAAAGACCTTTGTACTACTTCTCTAGGTACAGAAAGTAGGATAACAATCTGCAATTGCTAAATAATTTGCTTCTTTGCAGTAACAAAAATGTCCAAATTTAGATTCAGCTTATGTCCATCCAGCTACAGACTACTTCACAGCCTCTCTTCAAGCCAAATATAACTATATGACTACCTTATGTCTCATGGAATGTGAAGGGAAATGGTGTGCGCAACCTTACAAATGGTTACAACCTTTAGAAAGGGAGTTGCTACCCATCCATTTCTTTTTTCCGCTCTTGGTTCAGACTAACACACAGAAGTTATGGTATGACTTTGCTGCAATCGTGTAGATAAAAACACTAGCCAAAGACATGGTGAAGCACCAGGATGGAATCTGTATAGCTGAATGACATCATACATCAGATCTACTCTGATACGACCTCTACCTGAGGCTGTTACATGACAGAAAGTACTAAGCTTCCATTTTTGCTTGACGAACTGTATTGTCAGGTCTTGTAGTTAAAGTAGCACAGACTGTACATTACCTAATACATAATTATTATTTATTGCAGTAAATATTCAAATTTTAGACAACTTATTTTTATACTAGTGTTTAAAGAATGCTAACCTTCTATAGCTTATATAGTTCTACTTTTTCTTAAGTTTGTGAATCTTATAGATGATTTTCAATGGTGGATTATTGGTCACTTTCCCACACAGTATATGAGATATTGAGGGCTAGATTTGGTGTACCTCCAGAGCTTGGTGCCAGTGTCCAAAGAGCGTGCCTTTCAAATTGCATGCAATTATAACCAGTAAAAAATTAAAATCACTTCCTTTAAAATAACATTCTGAAATATGATTTGTGATTGTATTGCTGGTGAGAATTTTGTTTCTCTGAAATCTTATTGAGTACACTAAAATGTAACTAGTGAATTTATGACCTAATTAGTTGTTATGTGCCACCAATAGAACTGTAGCGCTTAAAAGGGGTATAAATATTTTAAGGAGAACAACATTATGAATTTCTCTTGTAGACTCTTGTGGAGCAGTAGACAAAGGCAGATGTTAGCATGCCACCCAGTGTAAGCACAAAAACAGATGCTATTGGGGAAATTTATAATCAAAGGGACAGTAAGATGAAGCATGTTGTCCCCTCACACTTTTATCTTCCCCTGGGGAGTCATGCAGGAGGGAAACTACAGGGAAATTGCAAATGCCACTGTGGTCCAGGAAAGGGCTCCACCACCCTCTTATTCTAACTTTTTATAAAATTCCCATGAGAATGGCTTTACAAATGTTTGGTAAGGGGTGGGGGAAGTAGTGAATTAGCTGCCAGGTATGCATCCAAAAACTTGGAATACTTCAAAAGAGTTGATAGGGCACCTGGGTGGCTCAGTCGGTCAAGGATCTGACTCTTGATTTTGGCTCAGATCATGATCTCACAGTTCATGAGACCAATCCCTGCATGGGGCTCTGCACTGAAGGCATTGGGCTCTGTGCTGAAGATGCACAGCCTGCTTGCCATTCTCTCTCTCCCTCTTTCTCTGCCCCTCCCCTTGCTTGCACTCTCTCTCCCTCTATCAAAATAAATAAACAAACATTAAAAACAAAAGAATTGTTTACACAGCATTGACAATATCTGGAAAACCTGTGAGTGGCTGACACTTTTGCAGTCTATTCTACTAGGGTGAAGAGGAAGTTTTTTTGTTTTTGTTTTTGTTTTAATTTTCCTACTTAAGATAGTGTCTACTAATTCCACATTTACATATATACACATATGTATACATATGTATACATATGTGTACATATGTATACATTTACATATGTATACACATATACATGTATAACTGAATAGATGGGAAATATAAACAAATCACTCATGCAGAAGAATTCCAAATAATTTATGTGACATTCTGCCCTCAAACACAGAGAGGAATAACTCTTTATTCCTATGTAGACTGATTTTTTACTGCCTTGCAATAAATAGTACAAAAAAGCAAAAAATAAAGTAACTTTACAGTGGAGAAATCTGGCAATCACTACTTCAGCCAGGTGATCAAGGTCAACATTGACAGAAAAATCATATTGATTGTTTGTACCTTTGATATGATGTGATGAAAATGACACTTTATCTCTGTGACCTTTCTATCTCAAACCTATACTCAAGTCTAACCATGAGAAAAACATAAGACAAATTCCAGTAAAGAAGCATCTTACAAAATACCTGGCCAGTATTATTCAAAACAGTCACTGTCACTGAAAACAGAAAAATTCATATAAATTGTCATAGTCACAAAAAGAAACGATGGAAATATGACAGTAGTATTGTGGATAAGATTCTGGAACATAGGATATTAAGTAAAAACTAAGAAAATATGAATAAACAATGGACTTCAGTTGATAGTAATATATCAATATTGACTCATTAATTATAACAAATGTACCATACTAATTATGGTAGAAACTGGGTGTTTTATGTATTGGAAATCTGCACTATCTTCTCAGGTTTTTTGGGTGAAAATTTAAAACTGTTTTAGTGGAGATAGTTTTTAAATTTTCTCTCACCTTCTAAAATCAAATATTTTTGTCAACTTTTGTGTTACTTTATCCCCTTCAAATTCTCTTCCCTTTTTACCTTAACTCTTCAAAGAAATGCTGTTGGTATAGGTGGGATATGAGGAATGCTAACATTAAGGATGAAAAGTCAAAAGAAGAGATGAAGGATAATGAAGAGTGCGTAACTCTGCTACACCTAGTTGGGATTGGCAGAAAAACATGGGCAGAAACAACTCTTCTCCAATGATGAAGCCAGGTCTTAGATGAAAAAGATTAAAAAAGCATATACCAGATACCTGCTGAATCATATAACTTATCAAAATCAACACAGAATTTCTACCCAAAGAGTGAGATGTTTATTCTATTTCTTTTTGTTTGTTTTAAGAGAGACAGAGAGAGAGAAAGAGAGAAAGAGAGAGACAGAGAGAGAGAGAGAGAGAGAGAGAGAGAGAGAGAGAGAGAGAGAATGAACAGGGGAGGGGCAGAGAGAGAGAAAGGGAGAGGGAGAAAGAATGCCAAGCAGGCTCCTTGCTGCCAGCACAGAGCCCAACATGGGGCTTGAACTCAAGAACTGTGAGATCATGACCTGAGCTGAAACCAAGAGTCAGATGTCTAACTGACTGAGCTACCCAGGCACCCCTATTCCATTTCTTATACTTTAGAGAATAATGGAGGTGATGAAAGAAGCATAATAGTGTGTCCTTCATGCAAAATGGTGGGAGTTTTCAAATGATTTTGCAGTTTTCTCTGGTGAAAAAAAGAAAAGAAAATATCACTGTAGAGATATATATATATATTATAATGTATATATATATTATAATGTACATACATACATATATAGGTATATATGTATGTGTATATATATATAGGTATGTGTATATATAGAGATTTTTTAAGGAAAAAATTGGTGACATTCAATCAAATGATTGTTCCAATTGCTAAAATCTGAATCCATTCAAGAAAATGTTAAAGATTTGATTATATTAAGTGATAAGAGAGAAAGGAGTTTTGGGACCAGTGGGAAAAACTATAAAATCATTGATTTTTTACATTATAGTTTAAACTTATCTAACAGAGTGATGTGATTCAAGGAAAAAAAATTGACCTCTAAATAGGACTTGAAATATTTTCTACATACATATAAGTGCTGCAAAGCAGCCTGCAAAGAGAAAAAGAATGACCTCTGTGCATGGGCATCATACTTTCTTCAAAAATAAAAAGTGATGCAAAACCTTCAGTCCTTCCCTCACACTAAAAAACTGGTTGATCAAGGGCTGTGAACCTTGCTGAAGCTTCAAACAGATAACTAAACAATTAAATTCCACAATTGAATTTTAACAATTCTAAATGTATCCATCCTTCTCCACAGAAATAACAGTGAAAGCACTGCTTTTTTTCAACCTCTGCTCTGCTTGGTGATCTCCATTACTTGATGGTCATGAAAAATCTATCAGCATAATTTCAAAGAATTCTCTTGGAATCAAAACAAACGTATTGGAATCAAAACAAACGTATTGGATAAATGTCACTAAACTAATTTAAGAGAAGTAGAATGTTACTGATTGACTGTTTATTTAGTATCTTGCCTTGGTTTTTTACTTTTTATATTTTCTATTTTGTAAATTAGTGTTCTGTCCTTATTGTTTTTATATCAGTGTATATTTAAAATATATTTTAACAGTTTAACAAAGTTATTCATATTCCACTCCCTACAAATAAAGTCTTAATTTATTTAATTAATAATTCTTCCATCAGTTTCCAAAATCTGAGATTTGGGAAGAACTTTTAAAATTATAGTGTAGATTTCAAAGACATAGTCATTTATTTCCACAAAGTCTAGAGGTTTTTGTTTTTTTTTCCCCCAGAATAATTAGTAATACGGCTCCTTGAAGTATTCTCAATTCTTGATTATATTCACAAACAGGAATAAAAATTTTAATAAGTGAAAAATATCAGGGTTGCCACAGATCTAAACGTCAATGCTATGATTTTTTTTGGCCATGACACTGTTCATAAATTGCGATTTTTAAAATTTATGGTAAAAAATATAACATAAAATTTGCTATTTTGACCATTTTTTTAATGTTTATTTTTGAGAGAACACAAGCGAAGGAGGGACAGGGTTTTAACCATTTTTTTAATGTTTGTTTTACTTAGTGTTTTAAAAAAAATTTTAACGTTTCTCTACTTTTGAGAGACACAGAGCACAAGTGGGGGAGGGGCAGAGAGAGGGAAACACAGAATCTGAAACAGGCTACAGGCTCCAAGTTGTCAGCACGGAACCGACACAGGGCTCAAACTCATGAACTGCCAGGTCATGACCTGAGCCGACTGAGCCACCCAGGTGTCCATTAATGTTTATTTTTGACAGAGTGCAAGCCAGGGAGGGGCAGAGAGTTTCAACCATTTTTGTTAATGTTTATTTTTGAGAGAGCTCAAGTGGGAGAGGGGCAAAGAGAGGGGAACAGAGGATCAGAAGTGGGCTCTGCACTGACAGGTTGACAGCCCGAAGGGGGCTCAAGCCACTAACTGGGAGATCGTGACCTGAGCTGAAGACAGACTCTCAACCAACTGAGCCACCCAGGTAGCCCTATTTTACCATTTTTTAAGTGTACAATTCAGTGGCATTAATGATTCACAGGGTTATACAACCATGATCACTATTCATTTTCAAAATGCTTCCATCAACTTAAATAGAAATTCTGTAACCATTACACGGTAACTAACTCCCCATGACTCTTCCCTGGCTCCTGGTCACCTCTAATATTTCTGTTTCTATTAACTTGCCTCTTTTGGATAGTTCATGTAAATGGAATATTTACACAGTTGTATGGCTTATTGCATTCAGCATATCGTTTTCAAGTTTCATCCATGTTGTAGCACATATCAGAACGTCATTCCATTTTATGGATGAAAAGTATTCCATTGTATGTACATAACACATTTAATTGCGATTTTTAAAAGAAAATCTTTCTAAATTTGTGAAATGTAGAAATTATTTTTGTTGGAGTGAAAGTTAGTTATAAATAAAAATATATTGTAAGCTGGGTTTTGTTTTTAAAAAGGTCTATGGGGGGCGCCTGGGTGGCGCAGTCGGTTAAGCGTCCGACTTCAGCCAGGTCACGATCTTGCAGTCCGTGAGTTCGAGCCCCGCGTTGGGCTCTGGGCTGATGGCTCAGAGCCTGGAGCCTGTTTCCGATTCTGTGTCTCCCTCTCTCTGCCCCTCGCCCGTTCATGCTCTGTCTCTCTCTGTCCCAAAAATAAATAAACGTTGAAAAAAAAAAAATTAAAAAAAAAATATAAAAAAAAAAATAAAAAAAAAATAAAAAAAAAGGTCTATGGTGGAAATTATAGACTAACAAAATCCAGATTATGAAATACTCTGTCTGGATTTTCACTGTTATTCTAATATTGCACTACCTTTTCAGTTATAGTTGCTTTTGAAACATAGAACAGGGGCGCCTGGGTGGCGCAGTCGGTTAAGCGTCCGACTTCAGCCAGGTCACGATCTCGCAGTCCGTGAGTTCGAGCCCCGCGTCGGGCTCTGGGCTGATGGCTCGGAGCCTGGACCCTGTTTCCGATTCTGTGTCTCCCTCTCTCTCTCTCTGCCCCTCCCCTGTTCATGCTCTGTCTCTCTCTGTCCCAAAAATAAATAAACGTTGAAAAAAAAAATTAAAAAAAAAAAAAAAAAGAAACATAGAACAAACCACAGTAACTCAGTGAGATTAAATAGAGCAAGGAAAGTTATATACCACCTCGTCCCTAAACTTAAACTTCCTACGATATGACAAATATTTGTGGACTATACATAACTCTTATATGTGACAACACTACAAAATTTCTACTCAAGATGGATCATAAAATCTCAAAAAGATCTATCATTGTACCCAGCTCAGTATATCAACTAAATTGAGAGAACTGCAGAGAATACACTTCTAGGATTGATCATGGATTATGCTATTGACAGTGCCAGTTGTTTTTTTTACTTTGGTAAGTTGGTTACTAACAGTGTATTTTGTTTCAAAAATACAGTTTCAGACAGGTGTTTGAAGCTTGGAATGTATTTCCCAATGACATAATGTTTGAAAAACTATTTAGGCTTCTTAACAATCCTACTGATCAATAATAAAAAAACCCCAGGTTTTATGCCACCAAAACTTTTGTTCAAGTTTTTTGGTTTTCGTTTTTTGTTTTGTTTTGTTTTGCTTTCTTTTTTTAATTTTTTCAATGTTTATTTATTTTTGAGAGAGAGACAGACAGAATGCAAGTGGGGTAGGGGCAGAAAGAGAGGGAGACACAGGCTCCAGGTTCTGAGCTATCAGCACAGAGTCCGACGCAGGGCTGGAACTCACAAGCTGCTAGATCATGACCTGAGCCAAAGTCGGAAGCTCAACCAACTGAGTCACCCAGGCTCCCCTTGTTTTGTTTTCTAAAGGTGTTCCTATTAGTGATTTAGAAACAACTTTCTTTCTATTTGTTCCATCCAGGAGGTCACTACACTTGCCACCAGCATCCGTATCTTATTCTTGGAAGGAAACCATCTATCACCTGGAAATGTCATAGAAACAGTTTCCCTGGTAGGCTAGATGGAGAAATAATGACTAAAGTTGGATATTTACTCAATTTAATTTAAGGAAATTAATTGATTACATTCAGAGAACATTATATATATATATATATATATATATATATATATATATATATATATATATATTCCACTGTGCTAAGAGGTATAGCAAGTATAAAGACAAATGAGACACAGTCCCTGGCCTTAAGGACCTTAGAGTTTACAGAGCACAGAAGAGATTAAGATTCCTCTGTTAAAAGATCTGGTGTAGAAAGCACCATATACAAGTGATAATGAAATTGTATGAGTGAAGATATTGAGTACACTGTTAGAGGAATCAGAACATTCATACAGCAAGTAACAGTAAAGATGGACCTTGAATAATTTAGGGACTAGAAAATCAGAGCTGGGCATCTGGCCCTGATGGGCAGGGACACTGTGTCAGTAGTTATACATGGAAAGTTTTGAAGTAGGGCGTAGCTTTTCAGTTCCTAATTCTGGACGATGCTAGAGAATTGAAAATGAAATTAGAAAGCAAGAGAGCATCCTCTGGCTGCATGCTGTCCTGCCAATGTTTGTGACTGTGACAGGCATGTGCACACCATTTTGATGAGAAATTAAAGCCATATTTGGAACGACAAAAATTGTCTGTACCTGAACTTTAGTTTGGTTGAATTCATAGTGAACAGTAGGATAAATATCTAACCTAACTTAAAGCTTTCCCCTGGTTTTTCATTAAAAATTACATAAATGATTTATGTTTTCTACAGAAAAACTAAATACTAATGGGAAAAAGAAGAAATATTTACAAATCAAGGTTTTAGCAAAATATGTCGACTTAAGAACAAGCTTTCAGTCTTCTTTTGTTAAGCAATAAAGGCATAAAAAAGTAAGAATAGAAAAAATAGTTTACTAGCTTTGAGGCTGGGGGAAGGGACAATGCTACTCGATAAACTGAACAATTTCTGTTAGCTATATTACAGCTGAGACCTTTTAGAATAAGTCTCCAGGTACTGAAGGAAGGTAGTTTTTTTGAAAAATAAATAAAAAGCGTAGAATAATACCACTGGTAGTCTTAATTTGAAAAAAAGAAGACCAGAGGAAAAGGTAAGTGATGGGAGAGATGGAGTTTGTTGGGTTAAGGTTGAGTAGGCTGTGAATAAATAGTAAAATTTGATTGCCTTAAAAAGAGTTTTTTTTTTTTCTCTCATTTAATAGTCCTGGATAAAATAAAATAAAATAAAATAAAATAAAATAAAATAAAGTCCTGTGCTATTACTCATAATGATAGCTGACCATTCTCTATACAGACAACTATCTGACTGATGGCTACTCCACCATTTTTAACACATGGGTTCCAAGTCACCAGGGTCATTAACGTATCCAGAAGTGTGGGGTTGAGAGGGAAGATTATTCATTGGAGGTTTGTATGGGCCAGTCTTGGAAGTGGTACACATCATTTCTCCTTGCAGTGTGGTTATTAACACAATCATGTATCCACACCCAGTTGAATAGGAGACTAAGGACTGCAATCTCAGAAAAGGCAACAAGTATGTGTTGATTTACTTATGCCTTTCTTAGATGTACAGCTAGCTACCTGCCATAGAGATTATTCTACCTTTAGTACCATTTACTGTTTAATTTTGGCGATACTAAAGAAAATCTCTGGGTGGACTAATATTTTCTACTTTATATCGCATAACTTCTTTGCAGGAAAGGCACATTACTAGAATAATAAAAGTTTAAAAATCAGTGAGGTGAAAAATCATGCCCAATGTCATGATCCAGAGTACATCCACTCTTAATATCTGCCTGATTGTATGGATGTCCTTTTAGATCTATCATCTATCTATCAGTATTTCTCCCTTATATTTGTCAAAGAATTTAAATTTAAATAAAGATTTTACTGGTCAACAATGTGTCAAATATCATTATTTCAAATGAAAATTTATTTATTTTAAGATATCAGAGAGCTTATAGACTCATTGGAAATGGTGGAATACAAGGTTTTGATGCTATGGCTCTTTCTGACTGGCTACTTAAGAAGCTATTTTTATAGTATGTGTAGACAGCCATCTATTGAGCTCTATTATAAGTTCCAAGAGTTTTTCAGTTTATTTTTGTATGCTTTCAAGGTAGGCAAACATATCTGCAATACTGATATTTATCTCTTCCTTTCTAATACTTACACTTTTTTTTCATTTTTTTGCCTACTGTATTGACTATTTTACCCAAATAATACTAAATAATACATGTTTTTTCAGGATCTCTTTAAATAAAACAGATAAATACCTGGTGACACTTGTAGGCATAAACTTATTTTAAGTAAGATATTTGATAATAGGAAATTATTATTGGCCATAAATATTTCACTCCCTGTTTGCTTAGGGAGTTAATCTTATGGTGCATATAAAAGAGAATCAGGAGTTCTAGGATTCTAGCATGAAACTGCCATGTAATTAGACTAAATGTTTACATAAAAATCACCTTTATTATAGCAAAAATACTTCAAAAACAATTAATAAAGAGGATAAAACTCACCAGTGATATCATTATGCAGAATGATCTGATGACTATATTTATACCCACACCCATATATACACAAAAATTTTGCAAAACTTGATCATATGATCATTTTGCATCTGCGACTAAATAGTAAATCAAAATTATATTCTGTGTCAATGAATCATAGCATTACATTGCAAAAAATGCTGTCATTTATTTATTTACTCCAGAAAGGCTTTCACTCCAAATATGAACTGATGAGGGTACCTGATTTCTGTACATCTAAGATATTCTATTTTACATTTTTATAAGTATTAGTTTTTTAACTTTAATAATTTGGTTCAAAGACCTTTAAAAGCTGAAATTCTATTTTATTTAGAGTCTTACCAAGCATTTTATTACAGGTCAAAAAATATTATTTTAAATCACCATATGTTTATATTTTGTCATGTTGACTAATTATCAAGTAAGTACAGTTCTTTCCTTTATTTTTTTTTTGAATTTCATCAACTTACAAGTAAAATAGTTAAACTGAATAATAAATTATAAATTTATTCAGTCTCTAGAAGAGTAACGATGCACAAAGGAAAGATTAATCAGAATACAACAGATGTCTTGGGCTGCCTGGGTGGCTCAGTCGGTTGGGCGTCAGACTTCTGCTCAAGTCATGTTCTCATGGTTGGTGAGTTCCAGCCCCGCCTCAGGCTCTGTGCTGACAGCTCTGAGTCCTGGAGCCTGCTTTGGATTACGGGTCCGCCCCCGCCCCCCGCCCTTCCTCCGCTCATGCTTGCTCTCTCTCTCTCTTTTTCAAAACTAAAAGTTAAATTAAAAAAATTTTTTCGAAAAAAAAAAGATGTCAAAAAAATTAGTCTCCCATAGCACATAACTTCTATAGAGCTTTGCAAAAATTTTCCATTATTATGTTACATTTTTATGATGGGACATCAATTATTGTTTGCTAGAGAATGTCAATTAATAATAGAAGTCTACCTTTGTTTTAAAGGTTTTATATAGTATTAATGCAATTCTAGTTATAACTCAAATTTCTGAGTCAATTTGGGTGGTTTAGGCGGAACTTATGTGGCCAATTAAAATAACTTTCCACAGCAAGAATAGAAATACTATGTATGCTTGCGTGTTGTGTGTTTTAAATGTATCAGAACTTGGGGCGCCTGGGTGGCGCAGTCGGTTAAGCGTCCGACTTCAGCCAGGTCACGATCTCGCGGTCCGTGAGTTCGAGCCCCGAGTCAGGCTCTGGGCTGATGGCTCGGAGCCTGGAGCCTGTTTCTGATTCTGTGTCTCCCTCTCTCTCTGCCCCTCCCCCGTTCATGCTCTGTCTCTCTCTGTCCCAAAAATAAATAAATAAACGTTGAAAAAAAAATAAATGTATCAGAACTTGTAACATGTTTTGAACCAAGAGTTCCAACGGTCCCACTTCAGGGCCAATGAAAATTCCTATTTGCATTGACTTAGACCTAAGTATTCAGGGTAAAACAAATCCAACAGAATTTTAAAATGTTCATTTTGTGTATAGTGCATAATAATATAAGACTTAAAAAACAACTGGAAAGGGGCGCCTGGGTGGCGCAGTCGGTTAAGCGTCCGACTTCAGCCAGGTCACGATCTCGCGGTCCGTGAGTTCGAGCCCCGCGTCGGGCTCTGGGCTGATGGCTCAGAGCCTGGAGCCTGTTTCCGATTCTGTGTCTCCCTCTCTCTCTGCCCCTCCCCCGTTCATGCTCTGTCTCTGTCTGTCCCCAAAATAAATAAAAAACGTTGAAAAAAAAAAATTAAAAAAAAAAAACAACTGGAAAAAAACCCCAAAACGAATAGTTTTTAGAGACTTCAGAAATATAGATGAGTAAAGTAAACAAAAATTATTCCTGGTGCTCCTGGGTGGCTCAGTCCAGTAAGTGTCGGACTTTGGCTCAGGTCATGATCTCGCAGTCCCTGAGTTCCAGCCCCATGTTGAGCTCTGTGCTGACATCTCAGAGCCTGAAGCTTGCTGCGGATTCTGTGTCTCCCTCTCTTTCTCTCCTCCCCCACTTGTGCTCTGTCTGTCTCTCTCTCTCTCTCAAAAAATGAGTAAATGTTAAAAAAATTAAAAAAAAATTATTCCCAATTTTCCATACAACGTTAACATTTTAGAATTTTGCCTTCTAGGTACATATACAATGAGAATGTACCAAATTTACTGTTTTATAATGTATTATTTTCATTTAATTTAAAAACATCTTCTGATGTTATTAAATTTCTTTGAATCGTGATTGTTAACAATGATAATTTGGCATATTTTTTGCTTTTACTCATAATTTATGTATCAATATTCTAAAAATTTTATGTCTATAAAGAACAATATGTAGAAAGTCCTGCGAGCTGAACCTTTGTGTATGTTCTTAGTTATTTTCTTATGATGTGTTTCTAGAATTGGAGTCATATAAAAAATTATGTAATAGAATTTTCCATACCAAAATTTTATTCAAAATTAATATGATGCAGAATGTATTTATTGGATGTTATGAAATTAAATTAAAAGTTAATAACTAGAAAATAACAACCTCTCCATATTTGAAAATTAAGAAATTAAACACAAAAATACCTAAATTCAAGCTGAAGTATAAAACCTATGGGAGATTTTATATCTTATCTTTCTAGGAATAAAGTTGGAAATGAAATAAGTAAATAAATAAAAGCTAACAAAACCCATGGTATAATTTTAATTTAATGTAATGATTGAAAAAAGAAAGAAATGCCATATATAAAAGTAAGTTTGAAAACCTCTGGACAGTCAGAAGCTAAATGAGGAAATCCATATTGTAATGCTAAATCTAACTTTTTGAAGAACCACTAATATGGTTGGTCCACCTGACTTTGGAGAAATACATTCCAGAAATCGAGGCAAGAATCAAATCATGTATCTCAGCTGAATGGGGCTGCTCTGTGATATTCTATAGGATGATTTGAAATTGTACCGAAGATATGTACTCTATTGGTTGAACAAAATGTCTACATTCTTGACTTTTGGATATTAAAACAGTTTGACACAGATTATTTATTTATTTATTTATTTATTTATTTATTTATTTATTTATTTATTTATTTTTACGGTGGCTGTAGCTAACAACCTTGAATAAAGAGACCAGATCTTTAAGATTCAAATGGCCCAATTTGATGAGAGGCTCTCTTAACAGTCTGCATAAACACTAAGACTAGTGCTTTCAGGACTTGAAAAACTGGCAAACCAAGGCAAGCATAGCTCTTTCATGCTTTGATTACTTATGGTTTTATAGACTCAGATAAATACTGATTCAGCTGGAGCTTTATTGGTGACTTTACTTTTTATTTGATTTACCTTATGCTTTTCCTCTAATCAGGTTGAAATTATGACCTTGATTGTGGTGATGGCTTCACAGGTGTCTGCATAAGTTCAAACCCATCAGTTAAGCAGTGTGTGTGTGTGTGTGTGTGTGTGTGTGTGTGTGTGTGTGTGTGTATAACAATTATACCTCAATATAGCTTTTAATAAAATAGTACTATTTACATAATACATCCACAGGATAGGAAAGGTAATCCGTTTCATCTGTTCTCATTCATTCATTTGTCCTTTTATTAATTATTGTGCATTCTGTACTCTAGGTACTGAATTAGGCACTGAAGATATTAATATGAAGGCACTGTGTTTTGCAAGAGACACATGTAGATTTCATAATGATACAATGTGCTGTGTTTCGTGCTGTAACTGGCAGGCAGTATTCTTAGTAGCTTCAGCTCTCAAATCATTCTGTAGGAATTCAAAGCCTTGCTCCTTGTCTCACCAGCTAAGGGGTCTTGGACAAGTATTTGTTCTGCAACCAGTATCCTCATTGGTTAAATGATGTTAATAACAATACCTACATTATAAGATTGTTCTGAGGAGTAAATTGGGTAACATCTATCTCTATAATAGTGAGTGACATATAATTACACATTAATGTTAGCTGCTCTTGTTATTATTAAAGAATGATTGTTTTAAAAGGTCAAAGAGGAAGAAGTGAATTATATAAGAGAGAAAAAGAAGTAGATCATAATTAAGTAGAGAAGGGAGAGAAAATAGTACAGAAAGAAATGTGAAAAAGCAGAACAGTTTTAGAGAGCAATGACTTTTCTTTTCATATTGTAATTGGTGTGGAATGATGAAAAATTTGGACTTACATTTTAAACTTATAAGTCTTTCAAGAAAGAAGTAACATGATTAGATTTGGGTGTGGGAAGCATTGTGGTGAGAAGGTATGATAAGAGGTGTGGAAAACAGACCTGAGTCTGGATAGATGGGATTAGGGAGAAATGAGACTCAGTCAAATTGTCCAGGTAAGACACTGAAAACAATCTAAAGATAGAACATTAAAGATGTAGACTGAGGTAAATGCTTACAAATTATTTAATACATATAAGTGATAAAAAGGTAGGATTTAAGGCTGATTCTCAGATTTCTAGTTTGTACAACTGAGTAAATGATGATGCTATTAGCTAAGACAGGGGACACAAATTTTAATACTTACTCAGCTTAGTTTGTACCAGGCTCTGCTATAAATACTTTTTACGTGTTAATTTATTTAATTCTCACAACAATGTTACCAGAAAATGATATTATTTCCATTTGTTCAGATATGGAAACTGTAGGACATGGAGAAACTTTTCCAAGGTCATATAGCAATATATGAGCCTTAGGAAAGGACTCAAATAAAGACTATGTTATTCTTTCTGCAGCATCCCATACATTTACAACGTTAACACAGCACCACTTTTAGTCCATCATTTTAATTACTAATCAGATTGGTTGTGTCTTTATTACAAATATGTATTGCTTTCCACCAATGACTAGCAACTCCAACAAAAATAATGTAAGCTTAGTCTAGAATAACTCATTATTCACAAATATATGTTGCTTCTAGTGATTACTTACCCCTTTCATCTTAGATGTTCATATTTTCCATTATTCTCAGCTTTATTTTTTCTCATGTCTATATGTCTATACAGCTAATTAGGTATTTATTTATTAATGGAGATCACAGTGATGTAAATTACATATAATACTAAACCTATGTCTCAGGAAACCAGTGAGAGCCCTCTCAAAATTCCATATTGGCTTATAGTTATGTATTGTGTTAACTGCCTGCTTTTATCTATATTAATAAACTCTAAAATATGCTAAGGAACAATTCTGTCTCTACAATATTATTTGATCTATAGTACCAAGGGGACTTTTTATTACATACACCAAACTATAAAATGTTAGTATGTTATTTTACTTAATAAATGGCCACATATATTAAAATAAACTCAGGGGCGCCTGGGTGGCGCAGTCGGTTAAGCGTCCGACTTCAGCCAGGTCACGATCTCGCGGTCCGTGAGTTCGAGCCCCGCGTCAGGCTCTGGGTTGATGGCTCAGAGCCTGGAGCCTGTTTCCGATTCTGTGTCTCCCTCTCTCTCTGCCCCTCCCCCGTTCATGCTCTGTCTCTCTCTGTCCCAAAAATAAATAAACGTTGAAAAAAAAAAAAAAAAAAAAATTTAAAATAAACTCAAAGACTAGGCAAATTTAAAGATCTACTGGGGATTCTACCTTTTCTGGTTATATAGCTTCCCAAAGTTTTAATTCAGTGATTATATTTTTCCCTACTGATTATACACCAATCTAGAACATCAACAACATGAATACAATCCTTGGAATTAATAAGCAGTTTTCTCAAATGATATGAGGGCAGCAAAACATATGAATATCTATTCTTGGTTTAAAAAATAATTAAAATGTTTATTGCCAAATTGTGCTTTTAAAGTAGGACAGATAAGAAAATAAAAACAGAATACCAGACCAAAATGCACATGCATTCATTTATTAACGCTCTACTTGAATCTGGAGACTGGCAATCTTGAAGAGCCTCAGTTAGCTTTCTCTCTCATTCTCTACAGAAGCCCTTTCAAATCTTCTCCATTCTCTCAAATATCCTATGTGATCAGGGCCTTGCTCATTATCAGAAGATGAATTTGCCTCATAAGTATTTGAAAAGTGAGAATGACGGATAGGAACCACCTCACCTTCCTTCTTTCTTCTCACTACTATTCAAGTGTCTCCTCCTCAGGTTGTTCTCTGAGTTAGCATTTCCCACCTTCTCCTTTACGAACTTGCTCATTAGTGACTCCTTTCTCATCTATCTCCACCGCCTCCCTTCCTGGTGACCATTCTCAGCATTGAGCCTTGAGCCTTCCTAAATGTATTAGTTTCCTAGGGCTGCCTTGACAAAGTACCACCGAGTGGCTTAAACAATAGAAATTTATTGTCTCACAGTTCTGGAGGCCAAAAGTCCTAAATCAAGGTGTCCACAGGGCCATCCCCTTCCGATATCTATAGGGAAATCCATTCTTGTCTCTTCTCCAGCTTCTAGTATGCTGACATACTATATGCTGTATGCTGACAGTTTGGGCATTCTTGGCTTGCGGTCGCACAACACCAGTATCTGCCTTCATTGCCACAAGAACTTTTCCCTGTGTTTATCTGTTCTCACATGGCTGTTTTCTTATAAGGACAGCAGTCATACTAGATGAGAGGCTTACCTGATTCATTACCTCATCTTAACTTAACTAATTACATCTGCAATTATCCTATTTCTAAAGAGGGTCATATTCTGAAGTACCAGGAGTGAGAACTTCCAGCTTACGTTTTTGGGGGAAACACAATGCAGCTCCTAGGGTCATCTCAATAAAACACAACAACTAAATCAGACCTGAAAAGATTCTCTAAGGAGACTTCTTGTTTCAGTTACCATTTTTACCTTTTCATTCCTTTGTAATCAAACTTTTGAAGGTTTTGCCAAAGTTTTCTGCCCTTACTTCGTTACCAATCCATTCACTCTTCATCATGCTTGTAAAGAAAATTGTGTTTTGTGTGTGTATGCATGTGTGTGAGTGTATATTTGTTGTGATTTTTTTTCTTTATCATAATGCTCTCTCTGGAGGGTTATTCTCAACACCGTGTAACTATGCTCTACCATCTCCTATCTTTGTTTTAAATTCGATTTATATCTTTATCTTCTTCCATTGCAAATTCCCACTTTTGAGTTCTCTTTGAAAAATTATCTTCATTCTCCCTCTGAATTTTTCTACCTTCCATTAGCTTTTTAAATTTCAAACATTATTCAAAACTCTTTAAATGAAGGATCTTTATATTTACTATTTTATTGTGAAAAACACATAGTATATGTGACATGTTTATATTTTAAAGAACAATGAAGAAGAAATACTTATATACCCACAAACAAGTTTAATAATAAAAATAATAACTTTTAAGCAACTTGGAAGCCTTTCCTTAATCCATTACTTTTTCTTTCCTTGAATTTTTTTTGTTAACCCATTTCTTGGTTTCTTTTCTATTTCCATAGTAGCTTTCCCTTTCAGTATTATAAAATATAACAAATACAGAAAAGTTTGTTATAAAATTGTATAGGCTTAATAATTATAAAACTAACCCATAAACCACCACCTAAGTTCAAAACAGAACATTGTAAGCCATTAGGAGCCCACAAAAATTTTACTACTATGGTTTTCTTTTTAATTAATAAGTTGTATTCTTTATA
Source organism: Puma concolor (assembly GCF_028749965.1). Lineage (NCBI taxonomy): Eukaryota > Metazoa > Chordata > Mammalia > Carnivora > Felidae > Puma > Puma concolor. Next base: position 87,852,924 of record NC_141671.1, on the reverse strand, counting down.
TAGTGTTAAGTAGTTTTCTGCATATAGATCTAGTATATATTTTGTTAGATTCATACCTAAATATTTCATTTTAGGGGGTGCCAATATAAATGATACTGTGTTTTCAGTTTCAAATTCCACTGTTCATTGTTGTTATATAAGAAAGCAATTGGCTTTTGTATTTTAACTTTGTATACTACAACCTTGTTATATTTGCTTATTAGTTCTAGGAGATTCTTTTAGTCAATTCCTTCAGTCTACATAAAAAGATAATGTCATCTGGAAACAAAGATAATTTCACCCCAATATGTATACCTTTACTTCCTTTTTTTTTCTCATTACATCATTAAGAATTTCCAACACTATACTGAAAAGGGGTGGTGACAAGGCACACCCTCACCTTATTCTTAATCTTAATGTTTTAACTGAGTTTTTTGTCATGCTCTTTGATGTTAATTATAATCTTTTGTTGTTGTTGTTTTTCTTTGTTTGTTTTTGGTAGATATTCTTTATCAAGCTGAGAAAGATCTGCTCTATTCCTGGTTTGCTAAGTGTTTTTATTATGAACATGTGTTGGATTTTGCCAAATGCTTTTCCTGCATCTATGAATAAATTCTCATTATTTTTCTTCTTTAGCTACTGATGTGATGGGTTACTTTAGTTGATTTTTGACGGTTGAGACAGCCTTATATACCTGGGATAAATACCATTTGGTCATGGGGTATAATTCTTCCTTCCCACAATTGGATTTGATTTGTTAATATTCTGCTGAGGATTGTTTCACCAATGATCATTAAAGATATTGGTCTGTGGTTTTCTTATTATGTCTTTGTGTCATTTTAGTATTAGGCAAATGCTGAACTCATAGATTGAGTTAGAAAGTATTCTTTCTGCTTCTATATTCTGGAAGAGATTATAGGGAATTGTTACAATTTCTTCCATGAATGTTGGTATAAATCACCAGCGAACTCATTGGATCTGATGCTTTCTGTTTAGAAATGTTATTAATTCTTGATTCAATTTCTTTTATAGATATCAACCTATTCAGATTGTCTATTTCTTTTTTGTGAGTTTTGACAGATTGTGTCTTTCAAAGAATTGATCCAATTCATCTAAATTTACAAATTTGTGGGCACAGAATATTCCTTTATTATTCTTTTCATTTCCATGTGATCTGTAGTGATGTACCCTCTTAAATCTCTGCTTTTAGTAATTTGCATCCTCTCTCTCTCTCTCTCTCTCTCATAGTCAGCTTGGAGAGAGGTTTATCAATTTGATCTTTGCAAAGAACCAATTTTTGGTTTTGTTTCATTTGCTGTATCGATTTCTAGTTTTCCATTTCATTGAATTCTGCTCTAATTCTTATTTGTTTTCTTCTGTTTACTTTGTATTTAATTTGTTCTTGTTTTCCTAGTTTCCTGTGGTGGAAATTTAGATAATTGATTTTATATCTTTCTTCTTTTCTGATAAATGCACTAGTGCTATAAATTACCCTCTAAACCCTGCCTTCACTGCATCCCAGAAATTTTGATAAGTTGTGTTTTCATTTTCATTTAGTGAAAAATATTTTTAAATATCTTTTACAATTTCTTCTTTGATCCATACATTATATACAAGTATATAGCTTAATCTTTAAGTATTTTGAGGTTTTCTAGGTATCTTTCTATTATTGATTTCTAGTTTAATTCCATTGTAGTCTGAGAACAGACATGGTATTTTTTCTATTCTTTTATTTTTCTTTAATTTTGTTAATGTTTATTTATTTTTGAGAGAGACAGAGAGACAGAGCATGAGCAGGGGAGGGACAGAGAAAGAGGGAGAGACAGAATCTGAAGTAGGCTCCAGCCTCTGAGCTGTCAGCTCAGAGCTCGATGTGGGGCTCAAACTCAAAACAGTGAGATCATGACCTGAGCCCAAGTTGGACCCTCAGCTGACTGAGCCACCTAGGCGCCCCTATTTCTATTCTTTTTAACTTGTTAAGGTATATTTTATGGCTCAGAATGTGTTCTATTCGGTGAATGTTCCATGTGAGCTTGAGAAGAATGTGTAATCTGCTGTCGTTGCATGAAGTAGTCTATTGATGCCAATTATATCCAGTTGATTGATGTGGCTGTTGAGTTCCACTCCAGCCTTATTGATTTTCTGCCTGCTGGACCTGTCCATTTCTTATAGAGGGATGTTGAAGTCTCAAACTATGATAGTGAATTCATCTATTTTCCCTGTAGTTCTATCAGTTTTTCTCTCATATATTTTGAGGCTCTGTTGTTAGGCGCATACATAGTAAGAATGATATCTTCTTAGATTATTCACCCCTCATCATTTGTAGTGCCCCTGTTTATGTCTAATAACTCTCCTTGCACTGAAGTCCGCCTTGTGTGGAATGAACTTAACCACTCCCACTTTCTTCTGATTAGTGTTGGCATAATACATCTTTCTCTATCCCTGCATTTTAAATCTGTACATATCTTTATATTTAAAGTGGGTTTCTTAGAACGAACATATAATTGGTCTTGTTTTTTGATTCATTTTGACAATCTCTTGTACTCATATTCAGGCAACTAACATTTAAAATGATAATGACAGTCCTATTTATATTTAGCATATTTGTTACTGTTTTCTATTTATTATTTTCCATTTGTTGTCCTTGTTCATTAGTCTTACTTTAGTCTTTACATATTTTCTGCCTTTGTAATTTTAATTGAGCATTTCATATGATTACATTTTCTTCCCTTTCTTAGCGTAACAATCATACTATTTTATTTTACTTTTTTTAAGCTATTGCCCTAGAGATTGCAATATATAATTACAAGTAATCTAAGCCCATTTTCAAATAACATTATACCATTTCACAGGTAGTGTTAGTACCTTATATTAACAAAATATTCCTAAAACTTCTTTCTCACCTTTGTCCTTGCTGTCATTCATTTCCCTTATGCATAAACAAACATAAACATTTTTATACACTAAGTGTATACATTTTATACACTAAACATTTTTATACATTTTGTACAGTCAATACATTGTTGCTAAGAGTATTTTAAACAGATTGCTGTTGGATTAATTGAAAATGAGAAAAATTAAAAGTTTTCATTTTACCCTCACTCATCCCTGTCTAATGCTCTTCTGCTCTTTATGTATACCTGATGTATTTGATGTACATAATTTTTCTTCTCTCTGAAAATCTTTTAAAAACATTTTTTGCAAGACAGGTCTCCTGGCAACAAATTCCTTTCATTTTTGTTTGTCTAAAAAAGTCTTTATTTCTTCTCTTCTTTTATATTATTTTATTGTATAAGTTTATTTATTTATTTTGAGAGAGAGAATGAGAGGGAGAGAGAAAGAGAAAGAGAGAGAATCCCAAATCAGGGCTCAGTCTTGTAACTGTGAGATCATAACCTGAGCCCAAATCAAGAGTCAGATGTTTAACTGACTGAGCCACCCAGGTGCCCCTCTTCTTCAGTTTTAAAGAAGAGTCTGCAGGGGCGCCTGGGTGGTGCAGTCGGTTGAGCATCCGACTTCAGCCAGGTCACGATCTCGCAGTCTGGGAGTTCGAGCCCCGAGTCAGGCTCTGGGCTGATGGCTCAGAGCCTGGAGCCTGTTTCCAATTCTGTGTCTCCCTCTCTCTCTGCCCCTCCCCCGTTCATGCTCTGTCTCTCTCTGTCCCAAAAATAAATAAACGTTGAAAAAAAAAATTAAAAAAAAAAAAAAGATTGGTCTGCAGTCTACAGAATTTTAGATGTTTTTTTCTTCTCAATATCTTAAATATTTCACTCCAACTCTTTTACGCTTGTGTTGCTTTTGAGATGCTGGTTGTAATTTTATGTTCGCTCCTCTAGGTCAAGTGTTAGTTTTCCTCTGGCTTTTCTCAAGATTTTTTCTTTATCTTTGATTTTTCTGAAGTTTGAATATGAATGCCTAGGTGCAGATTGTTTTGGACATTTATCCTTTTCGCTATTCTTTGTGTTGCCACGATATATGATTTGTTGTCTGACATTAATTTGGGGAAATTGTCATTATTGCTTTACATATTGCTTCTTTTCTCTGTGGGATTTCCATTTCATGTATGTTATACAGTTTGTGCTTGTTCTACAGTTCTTGGATATTCTGTTTGTTTATTTTAACCTTTTTTTCTCTTTGCTTTTCAATTTTGGAAGTTTCTATTGTCATAGCCTTAAACACAGAACTTTTTCCTCAGCTGTTTCTAATCTACTAATGAGCCTTTCAAGGACATTTTTCATTTCTGGTACAGGGTCTTTGATCTCTAGCGTTTCTTTTTGATTCTAAGAATTTCCATCTCTCTGCCCACATTATCCATCCTATCTTGCAAAATGACTACTTTTTCTATTAAAGCCATTAGTATAATAATAATAATTAAAAAAATTCTTGGTCTGATAATTTCCAACATTGCTTCCATTGGTGGAAACACCTTTCTGAGGCTGGTTCAGTATCTTCAAACTGTGATTTTGCATTTTAGTATGTCTAGTAATTTTTTTCTTGATAGCTAGGTAAAAGGAACTCCTGTAAATTGGCCTTCAGTAAAATGGTGAAAATATGTAGGGGAAGAGAGCATTCTGTAGTCATATGATTAGGTCTCAGGCCTTTCCTGTGCCTGTGCCCCTGGACTATGACCTTCATTAGTGCTTCTCAGTTTTATTTCCCCCTTAGAACAGGGTGACTAAATGGAGTAGAGTTGGGTTTTTTCCTTCCCGTGGGTAGTTTAGACTCCAGTAAAACTCCAGCAAGTTGAACTCTAGTAAAATAGTTTCTCCTAAGGACAAGTCTTGCTTATAAGAACAGTATACTCTAGTGTATTTCAAATTGATTACTTTTCTCTTCCCTGGCATAAGTAGATGTTTTCTCTGATATTCACATGGAGGATCCGGTTGAGTTGCTGGAGGTAAACTCACAAAAGCATGAGGGTTCCCCTATGACTAAGTCTCCCTGGAGTTTGTAACCCTCAGATTGGTCCACACTTAGTTTCCAGCAATTCATCAATTACAATTCAGGTTTACCTACTCTAGCACTAGTTCTGCCAGAGACTTCTGTTTGTGGATTTCTGCTCCAGTAATCTGTGATTGTTTGTATTCACCTGTTTGTCTAATTCTTAGCAGAGCAGTTTGCCCTCTGACTACTCTGATCAATCTAAGATTTGTTGATTTTTCAGTTTGTTTATCTTTTTATTTATTGTTAAGATGGAGTGGCAACTTCTAGACTCTTTACATGCTAGACTGGAGCATATGGAAATTTCCTACTTTAACCTTTTATGGTTAACATTCATTTATGTTTACCTAATATTTACACTTTTCATTTCTTGGTCTGTTTTCATGCATTTTTGCTTCCATGTGAAATAAGTTTTCATCTGCTTAAATTATTCCCTTTAGTTTCTCTATTAGTGTAGGACACTGTTGATACATGTTCTGATTTTGTCAGAAGTTATTTTTATTTCATTTTCACTTTGAAGATAGTTTTAGCTAAATGGAGAATCAAAGTTGAGAATTGTTTTCCCTTAGTGTAGTAATTATATCATTTTTTTAAAGCTCAACTCTTTATGTTGAGAAGTCACTGTCAACTTTGTTAATTCTTTGTTAAATATAGTATAACTTATTTTTTCTGGCTCATCTTAAGATTTTCCTTTTGTTTTGATTAGTTTCACTATGGCATGCCTACTTGTAATTTTGTCTGTATTTATCTTACTTGGTTTGTAGAGTTTTTTTTTAATAGATGGATTAAATTCCTCCATTAATTTGTAAAAATTTCAGTCACTGTATCTTTTTTTTAATTTATTTTTTTAATGTTTATTTATTTTTGAGACAGAGAGAGACAGAGCATGAATGGGGGAGGGTCAGAGAGAGAGGGAGACACAGACTCTGAAGCAGGCTCTGGGCTATGAGCTGTCAGCACAGAGCCTGATGCAGGGTTCAAACTCACAGACTGTGAGATTGTGACCTGAGTCAGAAGCTCAACCGACTGAGCCACCCAGGTGCCCCTCAGTCACTGTATATTTAAATATTGCCACTATTCCATTTGCTCTTTCCTCTCCTTCTCAGTGTCCAATTACACATATATTAGAAAGTTTCTTTCTTTTGTAATAATTTCTGTGAAAATTTCCAAATATTTGTGGTATTTAATAGGTACTTTTGTCACTAATACATATTTTAATAGCATTGTCAGCAGAAAATAATCTATATAATTATGATGATCTGCTATTTGTTGTCAATTTATTGTTTATAATTTAAATATAGTTTTATGAGTCATATATTATAAGATGCTAAAAATGTGTATACAGGAATTGCATGGTATGGAGTTCTGTATATTTTCTTTCAATTTTGTTAGTTGTTTAAATCTCTTGTAGGATACTGATTCCTCAACTTATTTATTACTGACAGAGAACATAAAATCTTCTGTGTTGATTTCAGATTTGTAATCATTTTCCTTGTAGTATGGTAAATTTCACTTATATATATTAAGGTTATACTACCTGGGGAATACAAGTTTAAAACAACGAGGTTTTGATTCTATAATTTCTTCTATAATATTAGTTGATATTCTTTTGTAATATGGAACTTTTTCCCACTTACTGGAGCTACTTACTCTGAAATATAGTTTGTAATGGAAAAATGTATGTTTACTTCTTTTATTTAGTTACCAATTTTACAGTAAGGGAATGTTTTATCAAATGTTGACCTATACATTTTTTCTGGCTTTATTGTTTTTGAGTATTAATTCTTGAGCTTCAAAGATTATTTTATTCTACTACAGTTTTATTTTTTTATTTTATTTATTTATTTTTTTGTTGCTCAACTTTGGTCAGTTAGGGATCCTTAAAGCTTTTTGTTTGTTGTTTTCATATTACCCCATTAATTTTTAAGGCACATTGATTTCTGACATAACAGAATGTCTCAGTATCATAATAATACCTATTTTGCTCTTGACCAGGAGCAAGACATTGCTCCAAGGAACTCTTATTCCTGTTAGTTGTTCCCAGACTTTTTTGCTCCAATTCTTTACATTCCATAATTTTTTTAAATCTTTTTTCCCCAAGATACATGTTCATTTTAGATGAAATGTATATAACACATACATAGATTTGGGTAGAGAGAATCCTGGTGTCATTTAACATTATGAAACATAGCGACAAATGAGGACATTTGAAACAAATTTTAATCTATTAAATTAAACATCTGATGTTTAATTTTTTTTAATTTTTTATTTTATATTTGAGAGAGAGAGAGAGAGAGAGAGAGAGAGCACGAGCAGGGGAGGGGCAGAGAGACGGAGACAGAATGTGAAGCAGGCTCCAGGCTCCAGGCTCTGAGCTGTCAGCACAGAGCCCAATGTGAGGTGTGAACTCACAAAGTATGAGATTATGACCTGAGCTAAAGTCAGACGCTTACTGACTAAGCCACCCAGGCACCCCTAAATGTCTGATTTTTAGCTATAATGTAAACTTCATGTTGCTGAAGTTTACATTAGATGTTAAACATGAGAAACCAAAGATTACACAGAAAGTTAATCTAGTGGTGAGATTAATTTTGCAACAGTAGGCATCATGACAAAACAATAAGGATATATAAAAATATCCTGTATTTAATTTTAATTATTTGTCTGACTGCTCTTATGTTTAATGTCCTGTTTTTATTTTGAAGAACTGAAAGGAATTAAAGAAATCACTTAATTTTTTACAATCATATATCTTGTCTTTTTATTAACATGGCATCTTACCTATATATATATATATATATATATATATATATATATATATTTTAGCATTCAATTTATTTTTTTATCTTTTTAAATATGAAATTTATTGTCAGATTGGTTTCCATACAACACCCAGTGCTCATCCCAACAGTTGCCCTCCTCAATACCCATCACCCACCCTCCCCGCCCTCCCACCCCCCCATCAGCCCTCAGTTTGATCTCAGTTTTTAAGGGTCTCTTATGTTTTGGCTCCGTCCCTCTCTAACCTTTTTTTTTTTTTTCCTTCCACTCCCTCATGGTCTTTTGTTAAGTTTCTCAGGATCCACATAAGTGTGAAAACATATGGTATCTGTCTTTCTCTATATGACTTATTTCACTTAGCATAACACTCTCCAGTTCCATCCACGTAGCTACAAAAGGCTGTATTTCATTCTTTCTCATTGCCACATAGTATTGCATTGTGTATATAAACCACAATTTCTTTATCCATTCATATATTTTAAGAGCAACATCAGCTATTTTATAAGAACGTTTTGTTAACTTTTCTCTAATAGACACATGTATTCCACTTGTATTTATGTTTCATTAGATACTAGTGTTTCACTTTTTTAAAGTTTTTATTTAAGTTCCAATTAGTTAACATACAGTGTAATTTTAGTTTCAGGTATACAATATAATGATTGAACATTTCTATACAACACCCAGTGCTCATCTCAAGTGCACTCCTTAATCCCCATCATCTATTTCACCCATCCCCCCACCTACCTCCCCTCCCCTCCCCCATCAGTTTGTTCTCTATAGTTAAGAGTCTGTTTCTTGGTTTGCCTCTATCTTTCTTTTTTTTAAATCACTTTAATCATTTGTTTTCTCTTAAGTTCCACATGTGAATGAAATCATATGGTATTTGTCTTTCTCTGATTTATTTCACTGAACATAGTACTCTCTAGGTCCATCCGTGTCATTGCAAATGGTGATTTCATTCATTTTTATGGCTAAGTAATATTGAATTTTATAGGTGTTCAAAATCACTGATCATTGGGAAAATGCAAATCAAAGCTACAATATGATATCACCTCACACCTATCATAATGACTAAAATCAACACTACTAGAAACAAGAGGTATTGGCCAGGATGTGGAGAAAGGGGAGTCCTCTTGCACTGTTGCTGGGAATGCAACCTGGTGCAGCCACTTGAGAAAACTGTATGGTGGTTCCTCAAAAACTTAAAAATAGACCTACATTACAATACAGTAGTCACACTACTAGGCATTTACCCAAAGAATACAAAAACACTGGTTCAAAGGAATATATGCACCCTGATATTTATAGCAGCATTATCTACAATAGCCAAATTGTGGAAACAGATCAAGTGTCCATATGTTCCATTTTTAAATCAGTAAAAACAATGAGTATGTGCTTTGAATCCTAGATTCAATATTGGGAAATTTCAAATAAAAATACTAAAATGCTGTGCTTTGAATTATTTCTATCAAAAAATTCCCCTTGAATATATGAAAGAATTTATTCCTTTTCCAAAGTTCTCCTCTGTCATCTATAAATAGCCTCAAATCTAATCATTTAAAAGCAGTTTGCTTTATACCCAGGTTACTACATTTAGTTTGCATTAATGTATTATGTTTGCCTGCATTGTGCTTTCATAAAAACAAAGGACAGTACCTTAGCATTTTGGTTTTCTTTACAAAACTAAGATGTGTTATAGGTATTAGTCATTATTTTCATTTAGCTAATGTGAAATGATAGGCTTATAATGACGCTATTACTCTTCCTTGGGTCACAACAAAAATGCATTTTTCTTTTCAAGATAATTGTTTCCATGGCATTACTTGTTCTCCATAAGTCTGTGAGCTCATATTTAAACAAAAAAAGTCATAACTAAAAGAATCTTAAGCCTGGATTTTTGTCTTCTTGGAACAGTCTTATTTTTCAATCTCTATTTATCTGGACAATTAGGCATTATGGAGTGCAGGAGGAGCAAATCAAAAAAAGAAATAGATATTCAACACATATTTAGGAACTGTCACATGAAAGGTCCAAGTAAAGAAAAAGATTTTAAGGTGGTACGAATTAGGAAAATTAAACAATTAGCATCTTATATGCATGCAAAAGCTCAACCTAAAGGCAACATTACTCCCTATTTGCCCTTCCTTCCTGTCCCAAAAATGTTCCTCTTATTTTTCTCCCTTTAGTATATGACACCATTTTCTACCCAACAACCATACAAGAAATTTGAAAAAGGTCTTTGATTTGTCTGTCTCCTTCACTCACTGTATGGAATAGATCACCAAATACCGTTGATTCTAAAGCTCTTCATCTTTCCTTTCTATATGAGCTCCATATAAAGTTCAAATACTTATTTTTATAAAGGATAACTACTATAACAATAGTTAAAACTGTAGCTTTGCCTTACTCAAATCCATTCTGCTCACTTTTCTGTGATTTATTTTTTTAAGTAAAAAATTTATTCCTATACTTCTGCCTAAAACATTGCAATGTTGCCCAAGACTTTGTAATGGGGCAATAATTCATGAGTTTGCTCAGCTTTCCTCTTCAGTGTTATTTCTCTCCAGTTCCTTTTTATCCACATTACTGAAGCATTCACTCCAGCTATATTGAATAGTTTGTGGTTTCCTACGTACCTCTCTGCTTGAACGGAATACCTCCCCTAAATATCCTCTACCACTAGCTACCTCATACAAATCTTTCAAAACTTAGCTTATGTGCTGCTAGAAAGTTTAGATAGGAAATGCTACTAAATTTCCCCGTATGCTGCTTCAAGTGCCCATTATCAAGTACTACTTCATCCATTGCAAATTAAATGGGAAACAAGAGATAGGGTCCTTTTCCAAAAGTGGAAGACAGAAAGGAAAAAGGGACAAACAAGAATAAAATAATCACACATTTTGATTAATATTTTAAAGAAAACAAAGAGAACACTAAAATAAAAATAAAGATAGTGAAGGTACAAATGGGAGATCTGCTTTGAATAGAGTGTTCAGGAAAAATGACATTTTAGCTGATACCTACGAGATAAGAAGGGAGCCAGTCAAACAGAGTTAAGAGAAGAATGTTCTAGGGAGAGAGAGGAGCAACGCGGACATAATCCTTGTGTCATGTTATTATTTGACAGTATGCTTCCTTCAGACACTCTTTTTTTTATTTTATTTTTTATTTTTTAAAATTTACATCCAAATTAGTTGGCATATAGTGAAACAATGATTTCAGTAGATTCCTTAAAGCCCCTTACCCATTTAGCCCATCCCCACTCCCACAACTTCTCCAGTAACCCTTTGATTGTTCTCCATATTTATGACTCTCTTCTGTTTTGTCCCCCTCCCTGTTTTTATATTATTTTTATTTCCCTTCCCTTATTTTCGTCTGTTTTGTCTCTTAAAGCCCTCATATGAGTGAAGTCACATGATTTTTGTCTTTCTCTGACTAAATTCACTTAGCATAATACCCTCCAGTTCCATCCACATAGTTGCAAATGGCAAGATTTCATTCTTTTTGATTGCTGAGTAATACTCCATTGTATGTGTATATATATATATATACCACATTTTCTTTATCCATTCATCCATTGATGGACATTTGGGGTCTTTCCATACTTTGGCTATTGTTGACAGTGCTGCTATAAACACGGGGGTGCATGTGTCCCTTTGAAACAGCACGCCTGTATCCTTTGGATAAATACCTAGTAGTGCAATGGCTGGGTCGTAGGGTAGTTTTATTTTTAGTTTTTTGAGGAACCTCCATACTGTTTTCCAGAGTGGCTGCACAAGCTTGCATTGCAGCCAACAATGCAAAAGAGATCCTCTTTCTCCATATCCTCACCAACATCTGTTGTTGCCTGAGTTGTTAATGTTAGCCATTCTGACAGGTATAAGGTGGTATCTCATGGTGGTTTTGATTTGTATTTCCCTGATGATGAGTGATGTCGAGCATTTTTTACGTGTCGGTTGGCCATCTGGATGTCTTCCTTGGAGAAGTCTCTATTCATGTCTTTTGCCCATTTCTTCACTGGACTATTTGTTTCTTGGGTGTTGAGTTTGATAAGTTCTTTATAGATTTTGGATACCAACCCTTTGTCTGATATGTCATTTGAAAATATCTTCTCTTATTCTGTCAGTTGCCTTTTAGTTTTGCTGATGGTTTCCCTCGCTGTGCAGAAGATTTTTGATGAGGTCCCAGTAGCTCATTTTTGCTTTTGTTTCCCTTGCCTCCAGAGACGTGTTGAGTAGGAAGTTGCTGCGGCCAAGATCAAAGAGGTTTTTGCCTGCTTTCTCCTCGAGGATTTTGATGGCTTCCTGTCTTACATTGATGTCTTTCATCCATTTTGAGTTTATTTTTGTGTATGGTGTAAGAAAGTGGTCCAGGTTCATTCTTCTGTATGTCGCTGTCCAGTTCTCCCAGCACCACTTGCTGAAGACACTGTCTTTATTCCATTGGATATTCTTTCCTGCTTTGTCAAAGATTAGTTGGCCATACGTTTGTGAGTCCATTTCTGGGTTCTCTCTTCTGTTCCATTGATCTGAGTGTCTGTTCTTGTGCCAGTACCATACTGTCTTGACGATTACAGCTTTGTAGTATAGCTTGAAGTCTGGGATTGTGATGCCTCCTGCTTTGGTTTTCTTTTTCAAGATTGTTTTGGCTTTTCGGGGTCTTTTGTGGTTTCCTACAAATTTTAGGATTATTTGTTCTAGCTCTGTGAAGAATGCTGGTGTTACTTTGATAGGGATTGCATTGAATATGTAGATTGCTTTGGGTAATATTGACATTTTAACAATATATGTTCTTCCTATCCAGGAGCATGGAATCTTTTTCCATTTCTTTGTGTCTTCTTCAATTTCTTTCATAAGCTTTCTATAGTTTTCAGTGTTTAGATTTTTCACCTCTTTGGTTAGATTTATTCCTAGGTATTTTATGGTTTTTCGTGCAACTGTAAATGGGATCTATTCCTTGATTTCTCTTTCTGTCGCTTCATTATTGGTGTATAGGAATACAACCGATTTCTGTGTGTTGATTTTATATCCTGCAACTTTGCTGAATTCACGAATCAATTCTAGCAGTTTTTTGGTGGAATCTTTTGGGTTTTCCATATAGAGTATCATGTCATCTGCGAAGAGTGAAAATCTCCTGGCAGATTTGGATGCCTTTTATTTCTTTGTGTTCTGTGATTGCAGAGGCTAAGACTTCCAATACTATGTTGAATAACAGTGGCAAGAGTGGACATCCCTGTCTTGTTCCTGACCTTAGAGGGAAAGCTCTCAGTTTTTCCCCATTGAGGATGATATTAGTGGTGGGTCCTTCATATATGGCTTTTATGATCTCGAGGTATGCTCCTTCTCTTCCTACTTTCTTGAAGGTTTTTTTATCAAGAAAGGATGTTGTATTTTGTCAAATGCTTTCTCTGCATCTATTGAGAGGATCATATGGTTCTTGTCCTTTCTTTTATTAATGTGATGAATCATGTTAATTGTTTTGTGAATATTACACCAGCCCTGCATCCCAGGTATAAATCTCACTTGGTCACAGTGAATAGTTTTTTTTAATGTATTGTTGGATCCAGTTGGCTAATATCTTGTTGAGGATTTTTGCATCCATGTTCATCAGGGAAATTGGTCTATAGTTCTCCTTTATAGTGTGGTCTCTGTCTGGTTTTGGAATCAAGGTAATACTGGCTTCATAGAAAGAGTTTGGAAGTTTTCCTTCCATTTCTATTTTTTGGAACAGTTTCAAGAGAATAGGTGTTAACTCTTCCTTAAATGTTTGGTAGAATTCCCCTGGAAAGCCATCTGGCCCTGGACTCTTGTTTTTTGGCAGAATTTTGATTACTAATTCGATATCCTTACTGGTTATGGGTCTGTTCAAATTTTCTATTTCTTCATGTTTCAGTTTTGGTAGTGTATATGTTTCTAGGAATTTGTCCATTTCTTCCAGATTGCCCATTTTATTGGCATATAATTGTTCATAATATTCTCTTATTATTGTTTTTATTTCTGTTGTGTTGGTTGTGATCTCCTTCATCCTTGATTTTATTTATTTGGGTCCTTTCCTTTTTCTTCTTGACCAAACTGGCTAGTGGTTTATCAATTTTGTTAATTCTTTCAAAGAACCTGCTTCTGGTTTCATTGATCTGTTCTACTATGTTTTTGGTTTTGATAGCATTAGTTTCTGCCCTAATCTTTATTATTTCCTGTCTTCTGCTGGTTTTGGGTTTTATTTGCTGTTCTTTTTCCAGCTCCTTAAGGCGTAAGGTTAGGTTGTGTATCTGAGATCTTTATTCCTTCTTTAGGAAGGCCTGGATCGCTACATAGTTTCCTCTTATGACCACCTTTGCTGTGTCCCAGAGGTTTTGGGTTGTGATATTACCATTTTCATTGACTTCCATATACTTTTTAATTTCCCCTTTAACTGCTTGGTTAGCCCATTCATTCTTTAGAAGTATGATCTTCAGTCTCCAAGTATTTGTTACCTTTCCAAATTTTTTCTTGTGGTTGATTTCAAGTTTCATAGCATTGTGGTCTGAAAATATACACGGTATGATCTCCATCTTTTTGTACTTGCTGAGGGATGATTTGTGTCCCAGTATGTGGTCTTTTCTGGAGAACGTTCCATGTGCACTGGAGAAGAATGTATATTCTGCTGCTTTAGGATGAAATGTTCTGAATATATGTTAAGTACATGTGGTCCAGTATGTCATTCAAAGCTATTGTTTCCTTGTTGATTTTTTGATTAGATGATCTGTCCATTGCTGTGAGTGGGATGTTGAAGTCTCCTACTATTATGGTATTACTATGAATGAGTTTCTTTATGTTTGTGATTAATTGATTTATATATTTGGGTGCTCTCACATTTGGCGCATAAATGTTTACAATTTTAAGTCTTCTTGGTGGATAGACCCCTTGATTATGATATAATGCCCTTCTGCATCTCTTGATACAGTCTTTATTTTAAAGTCTAGATTGTCTGATATAAGTATGGCTACTCCGGCTTTCGTTTGTTGACCGGCTTTCTTTTGTTAGCATGATAGATGGTTCTCCATTCCCTTACTTTCAATCTGAAGGTGTCTTTAGGTCTAAAGTGGTTCTCTTGTAAGCAGCATATAGATGGTCTTGTTTTCTTATCCATTCTGTTATCCTATGTCTTTTGATTGGAGCATTGAGTCCATTGATGTTTAGAGTGAGTACTGAAAGATATAAATTTATTGTCATTATGATGTTTGTAGAGTTGGATTTTCTGGTGGTGTTCTCTGGTCCTTTCTAATTTTTTGTTGCTTTTGGTATTTATTTATTTATTTATTTATTTATTTATTTATTTATTTATATTTTCATCTTTTCTCCCCTCAGAGAGTCCCCCTTAAAATTTCTTGCAGGGTTGGTTTAGTGGTCACAAACTCCTTTAATTTTTGTTTGTCTGGGAAAATTTTTCTCTCTCCTTCTATTTTGAATGACAGCCTTGCTGGATAAAGAATTCTTGCCTGCATATTTTTCTGAGTCAGCACACTGAATACATCCTGCCAGTCCTTTCTGGTCTGCCAAGTTTCTGTGGATAGGTCTGCTGGAAACCTGATCTGTGTTCCCTTGTAGGTTAGGGACTTTTTTTCCCTTGCTGCTTTCATGATTCTCTCCTTGCCTGAGTATTTTGTGAATTTGACTATGATATGCCTTGTTGATGGTCGTTTTTTGTTGAATCTAATGAGGGTCCTCTGTGCTTCCTGGAGTTTGATGTCTGTGTCTTTCCCAGGTTAGGAAAGTTTTCTGCTATGATTTGCTCACATAACCCTTCTACCCCTATATCTCTCTCTTCCTCTTCTGGGACCCCTATGATTCTGATGTTGTTCCTTTTTGATGAGTCACTGATTTCTCTAATTCTTAAATCATGCTCTTCTGCCTTAATCTCCCTCTTTTTTTCTGCTTCGTTATTCTGTATAATTTTGTCCTCTGTATCACTGATTCTCTGTTCTGTCTCGTCCATCCTTGCCACTGCTACATCCATCCGTATTGCAGCTCAGTTATAGCGTTTTTAATTTCATTCTGGCTATTTTTTACTTCTTTTATCTCTGCAGAAAGGGATTCTAATGTATTTTCGACTCCAGCTAGTATTCTTATTATCGTGATTCTAAATTCTGGTTCAGACATTTTGCTTGTATCTGTGTTGTTTAAATCCCTGGCTGTCATTTCTTTGTGCTCTTTCTTTTGGGGTGAATTCCTTCGTTTCATCATTTTGAAGGGAGAAAAGAAATCAATGAGGTAGAAAAATTGAAGTTAAAAAAATTAAATTAAAAAGTATTAAAATTAAAAATTAAACACACACACACACACACACAAATCGAATAGATGATGCTAGATCCTCGGTGTGTTTTGGTCTGGGTGTTGAAAGTGGTTTGACAGATTAGAGAAAAAAAGGGGGGGGAGAAAAAAAATCGTTTGAGAATTTGAAAAAATGAATACACTGAAGTAGACTAAAATTAGATGATGGGGCTAAAATAGAATTTGAAACAATATACACAAAAGTAAATAATATAGTAGAAAAAAATTTTTTTTTTTTTTTTAAACGTTTATTTATTTTTTTGGGACAGAGAGAGACAGAGCATGAACGGGGGAGGGGCAGAGAGAGAGCGAGACACAGAATCGGAAACAGGCTCCAGGCTCTGAGCCATCAGCCCAGAGCCTGACGCGGGGCTCGAACTCAGGGACCGCGAGATCGTGACCTGGTTGAAGTCGGACGCTTAACCGACTGCGCCACCCAGGCGCCCCTAGTAGAAAAAAATTTAAGAAAAAAATATTTTTAATAAAAATTAAAAATAAATATGAATTTTTTGTTCCCTGTATTTAAGAAAAAAGAAAAGAAATGAAAAAGACAAAAAAGAAAAAAAGAAAAAAAAGAAATCGTTTGAAAATTTGAAAAAAGTGAATACACTGTAGTAGACTAAAATGAAATGATGGAAGTAAAATAGAATGAAAAAATATTCATAAAAGCAAAAAATATAGTAATGAAAATTAAATAAGAATATTTTAAAGAGAAATTGAAAGTAAAAATGAAGTTTTTCTCTTTCTTCATTCAAGAAAAAGAAAGGAAATGGAAAAGAGAAAAAAGAAAAAGAAAGAAAAAAAGGAAATTGTTTGCAAATTTGAAAAGGTGAATACACTGGAGTAGACTAAAATAAAATAATGGAAGTAAAGTAGAATTTGAAAACATTTTACACAAAAGTAAAAAATACAGTGATAAAAATTTAAGATATTTTTAATAAAAATTGAAAATAAAATGAATTTTTTCTCTTTCTGTACTCAAGAAAAAGAATTGTAAAAGAGAAAAAAGAAAAAAGAAAAAAAAAGAAAGAAAATTGAATAGATGAACCTGCTAACAGATTGAAGTAGGATTGAAATTGTTTCGTTTTCCCCTAGAAGTCAGTCCATGTAGCTCTTTATTGTCCATAAATTAAGCTGGCGGTGAGACTTGTGTTCTTGAAAAGGCAAGTAGGCCCAGTTGGGTGGGGCTCAGTGTAACAGCTTTGCTCTCCACTGGATGGCGCTGCTAACCTACTGGGGTGGATTGTTGCAGCGCTTGTAGGTGCGTATGCACATGCGCGCCACCCAGCTACCTAGTGTTCTCCCGGATCAGCAATCATGCACCTGTCCTCTGTCCTCAGCTCTTCCGCTCCCTGCTTTTTCACTCTCTGTGGCCAAGCCCCAGGCAGTACCTCTCTCCCAAGTTTTGTCTCAGATGCGGCTGTTTTCCCCGGCCCCTTACTTCTGAAGGACTGTGGCTTTGACCTGTTCCGCCCCTCTGTGGGAGGGTCTCACCAAGCAATGGCTGAATGTTGGCTGCACCCAGGAACGCTTGCTGGACCCTGCCGCTGCCTGCCGATGCCCAGAGACTCTGGCCAAGTGCCAGCCAGCCCCAGAAAAAGTTTGCAAGATAGTGTAGCAGCAGCATTTCAGGGATTATGGAAAATCACAACACACATCTGGCACCAGGCTTTACCCTTAAGGACCTCATTCCAGCACCAGCGAATGTGGCCATTTGTTGGGGTCTGCTGGGACCAGGTGGCTTCAAAAGTCTTTACCAAATGTCCTTCCAGCAGTGGAACTGCTTTTCCCTGTGTGGCCCGAGAACCTCCTGGCCCCCACTCTGTTCCTGGGGATTCGCCCTTCCCACCAGAGCACTGCCAGGTATGGAGCTGTGGAGTTGCAGACTTTGCGCTCCCCTTGTTTACAGTCTTAATGGGATTTAAACCCTCTCCTTTCTCTTTTCTCCTTTCTCCCTTTTTAGTTTAGTCCCTGTGGCTGTTTCCAATTTTTCACTTTCTCTCCAGCTGCTTTTGGGAAGGGGTGCTTTTCCTATATTCTCCCCCCGCCCCCCCCCCCACCCCGTCTCTGTCCTCTCTCTGCCCTCTGTGACTTCTTGCTCCCCAGGTTCACCTCTCTGTGCCACGTACCTGCTTAATTCTGTGGTTCAGGTTGTGCAGGTTGTTGTGTTATTCCTCCAATCAGTTTTCTAGGTGTGTAGGATGGTTTTAGTGTTGGTCTGGCTGGATTTCATGGACGCAAGACACACAAAAAGCTTCCATGCTGTTCTGCCATCTTGGCTCCTCCCCTTCAGACACTCTTATCCAAAGGGACAGACTGTGAGCTTCCAAGAGGCATGGGCCATGTCTTTATCCTTCTAGATTCCCAAATGTCTCGCACATTGAATATTCTTGGAAAGTGCTGCCGATTGAATAGATAATTTATTTTGGAGATCCTTGTCTGTATTGTTTGTCACTATTTCTTACATCTTTCCCCCCATTCCACTCATCACATAGTCTGCAGAATGCAGACCATATCTTCTACCAGCATTTCACACACTAACCAGCACTGTTTTTCCCCAGCATTTGATGGTGTGCAGAAAGAACCTGTTTTAGCTATGCAGTTCTCTCCGATTCACATTTAAGATTATTACACGTTAAACCCATACATTCAAATAACTGAGTCTCATTCGAATAAGTGTGTAGCATGTTGTCAAGATTCCTTTTGAATGCATAGACTCTCATATAGGGTATTCTGTTTTTAAAGATTTAACAAAAAAAGGTTAATAAAAGAGTTCTCAAGTAGGAATTTTTTGGCTTCCCTACAGTTTCAGCAAAAATCTACTATTTCACTTTAGATTTGACCTCAGGCTGTACAATGCTTGCTTTAGTGCCTACAAAGGTGAGAAACACAGAAAAGGGAAAGAGCAAAAAAATAATTTTGTAAGCTGGTAAGCAGCGGATGGACTGGTTTATCAGTCACAAGAAAGCCAGATTCCTGGCCAGACATGAGGAAAGCTTAAGACTACATTACTGAATAATTCTCAAAAATTACCCAAAATATCAAGACCGTGTTAACAGAAGGAAAAGTCTAGTATGGGAAGGACTTGGTAAAAACCCTTAATGTCTCTAGATCCCTTTTAAAAATCCTGTTTGAAAAATTGCCTCTTTTTCGACCAAACAGGAATCTAAAAGCTTGTGTTATGAATTAAGTAAAATATAAGAGATTGGTAGAAATGACAACAGAGATATATTCCAAAAACAAAGGGAAGAATTGATGATCTTGTTCTAACTGATGAATTCAGAAATACCAATCCTTCTCTGCTACTACATACCTAGATCCTTACTTTCCAAGTAGGAGACTGGAGGGTCCCTATGGGAGACCTGACAAGTACCTGAGTATAAGCTTAAAATTCTGTTATCATAGGTTCTCTCTGTATTGGTGAACCAAGCTAGCTTACCCTTATGAAATTCAAAATAAACCAGGGCAGAGGCTAAAATGGTATATATCAAAGAGGATATTTAATACAGGAAGCAGATAAAGAGAACTTCCAGTAAGATCAAGAAGATTTTAGCTCTACCCCAGTTTAGATTAGAAGAGTAATTCAAGAGAAAACATGTAAGTATGCCTTCAACATCCTCCCCACTGCCACTGTGCTATTACTAGCCTGAGGGTAGAATGCTCAGGTAGAACCTGGCCCAGGTTCTCACCTATACATGGCTGGTGTTCTGCTTTGACCAATGTGGAAAGCTAAAGTCGGGCTATAGTGAACGTAGAAACAGAAAATGCAGAATTGCCCACTCTTTCTGACCACAATTCTGTTGGAAAACCCTAATACCTGCCTCTTACTTTAGCCTAGCTAGATGGCCCAAGTGGCATGACCCCTATGTTTTTCATGACCCTTATGGCCTCACCCACTAACTTCCCCAGAAGAGACTCTATACTCTCATAAACTCTAAAGCCCTATCAGCACAGCTCTTCATGGAAGACTTCCTCTAATAGGGACAGTGACTCTCTCTTATATATCTAGGTTTGTGCTTGCTACTCAGGTTTCCAAAACTATATCTTCCTTCACAGATGGAAAACTTATATGGAAAAAGAGAATGATGAACACAAATGACTGTAGAGGGTGAGAGTGATATGATTTGGTAGCAACACACAACCTCTGGGGGACCAATAGTGTTTTCTCTTTTAACCTTGGTGGCAGGTATCATGATGTTCATATATGTTGCAGGGTATATGGCAGGAGTCGCAAAAGATGAGTCTGCAAACAAAATGCAGTTAAGTGAAGGTCCTCATACTTGAGTCAGAATGAGGCCCTGGCTCCAGAATGAAGCTTCTTTTTGTTAGGATAGTTGCTAAAGACTACATGCATAAAGTCAGCTAAGCAAGTGTGTTAATCTAATGGTTTAGCTTCTCAAGGTTGAATTTTGAGTTAATTGGTCTCTATAATACTAGGAAGGGTCAGGTGTGAAGGAGAATCCAGCCCTGGACAATGTTAATGGCTCTAGGCGTTCCTTAGGAGCCACAGCCGCATTCAGCTGTGTAAACATGTCCTAACGCCTTGCACCTTCTCCAGCCCTTCCCTTTTGAAGTCTTTTCCTTTGATGCTTCTCTCCTGAAATTCCCCTCCCCCACCACATATATATATATATATATATATATATATATATATATACACACACACACATATATATACACACACACACGCACAAACATATATATATATATATATATATATATATATACACACACACACATATATATACACACACACACGCACAAACATATATATATATATGAGTGTGTCTTAGTCCACTTAGGTTGCTATAACAAAACACCACAGATTGGTACTCACAAGATCCAAGATCAAGTTGCTGACAGATTCAATGTCTGGTGAGGGCTCACTTCCTAATTCATAGATGACTCTTTTCTCATTGTATCCTTACATGGCAGAGAACAAAAAGAGATCCCTGGATTCTCTTTTATAAGGGTACTGTCCTATTCATTATGGTTCCACTTTTATGATCTTGTTATCTCCCAAAGGCCTTATCTCCTAATACTATCACATTAAGGTTTCAACATATGAGTTTTGGGGGGGACACATTCATTCCATGACAATAATGGATTAAATCGCTTTTTTTTTTCAAAAGAATTTAGTGTTGGCAAATATGCAGAAATAGACTTATTTGTACACTGCTAATAAAATAATATGTTGGGATAATATTGAACAAAGTCACATTGTACAAAGGAGTTCTATTTAAAATAATTAGCAGAGGGAGCCTCAGTGGCTCAGTTGGTTAAGCGTATGACTCTTGGTTTAGGCTCAGGTCATGATCTCATAGTTTGTGAGTTCAAGTCTGATGTCAGGCTCTGTGCTGATGGCACAGAGCCTGTTTGGGATTCTCTGTCTACCTCTCTCTCTTCCCCTCCCCTACTTGCATGTGTTGTCTCTCTTCCTCTCAAAATAAGTAAACATTTTTTAAAAATAAAAAATAATAAAATAATTAACAGGACAGTGTTTGGCACTGATCATTTGAGAACACACTTCAAGGAATATATCTCAGAGAAACTTCAAATATGTGCACAAGAATATTTGCAGAAAGTTATATGTTACATTTGAAACAGAAGGCTGTTGTTTATTTGTGGCAGTAAGGTTTGATATCTAAATATTCATCAAAAGGAAAATGGGTAAATAAAACACAGATATATTATTATGCAACTGTTAAAACAGCTAGATTGCCTGTCGAGTTGCAAAACAAAAGTCATAGAATCATGTGCCCAGCACATTTATGTAAATAAACACATAATTAACTAATGTTAATTGTGGCTTAAAGATAATATATATGTACTAAAATAATTAAAAATATATCTGGCAGGATGCAGTCCAAGTTCATGATAGGGTTTGTCTCTGGAGGGGGAATAGGGTGAACAAGAATCAGAGTGGAAAATTCAACATTATCTGTAAAGTTTGCTTCTTTTATGTTAAAAAAGAAATGAATATGCCAAGGTTTGCATTCAAGATTTGCTATATATATTTTGATAAATTTTTGAGACAAGCAAACAAATTAAGAGGATCATCTAAAACTGATAGGGGCACCTATATGGCTCAGTCTGTTGGACGTCTGACTTGATTTTGGCTCAGGTCATGATCTCATAGTTCATGAGATCGGGCTCTGTGCTGACAGCATGGAGCCTACTTGGAATTCTCTCTCTTCCTCTCTCTCTGCCCCTCCCAGCTCATGTGCTCCCTCTCTCACAAAATAAATAAATAAGCATTAAATAAATTAAATAAATAAATAAAACTGATAGATAAAACACTAAAAGGAATCTTTTAAAAGCATGACTGAGTGAGGGGCACCTGGGTGGCAATATGAATATATATACATATATAATGGTAAGCAAGCAGTGACAAGAAAGTGTTAAACTAGAGAATTAAAAAAGTAAAGAATACAGTGTGCACTGTGAGAGAATATGTTCATACTTGGAGGCCTAGGTATTGGATTTTAAAACGGGATCCAAAATATTGTGAGGCAAGTGTGAGTCTTTGAAATTAGATGGACTGATTTCAATTCTGCTCCAAAATTGTTGGTTGTGATCTCAGCCAAATTTCTGCACTTCTAAGACTCTATTTAACCTGTATGTCGTATGGGGATACAGTCATGTGGCAGATATGTGTTTTTTAGTTTTCTTTTGTTTGTTTTTAGGTTAGAGCAGAGAAAATGCTGAGTTTAGTGAGTTCTAAGGAATCCAAGTTTCAAGCTTTGTAGTTACTATTTATTGTCCAACTAAAAACAATTGATTTTAATCTCTACATAGTAAAATGCATGTTATCTGAGATATATATATATATATATATATATATATATATATATCCATCCAATAACTACAAGGCCTATAGAAGACTGTCCTTAGTGAACAATTCACATGTATTGTTTTCTTCACAAATGGCTCAAAGTACTTAGCATGGTTCAATATAACAGCCCTTTGTTGAAAGTCATAATTTTTTTTTCTGTGACACTGTATACTTTGATGACACAATGTATCAGGATACCCACTATTGGTATCCCTCCTAAAACAATAGCCCCATCTGTGGTCCCTTTTATTATCACACAGGCAGAGCAGTGTGCAACATTCAATAACTGGCTAACCAACCACAGTCTCTGCAATGCACTCATTCAGAGCTCCTAAAACTCACAGATGGATACATTGCTGTGATAATATTGGACTGTGTCTCTCAGATGAATTGGAAAGTTGCCTTACTCATTGGAACCCAGAGAGCCATTCACCGTTATTCCATGTCTGCACCATTAGCTCACGCTCCAGACCAGCCTATGTTTTGGCCTGCAGCGTACCATAACTTGTGTTTTAGATGCAAGTTCATGCTGTCACTCGGTTGAAAAAATATAACAATAGAACAAATACAGCCTATTATAACTCCTTGTACTCAGTCGACTATGTTTATGACAATAATTAGTGAATTGCATTTTTAGCTCAACAGAAGCAATGATATAAATATAAAAATACAGAAGGCTGATTAGATTATTTACAGTTTAGTAAGCTGTTTATATTAAGTCAAGAAGACAACCAATAACAGCAATACTGGACCACAAAATCTGATAGTGTACTTAATACAAAAGACTAATATGGTTAGCATATCTACCATAGTGATGTGGATACAAATATAATATCATATTACCTAACCATGTTATAGTGTGAATCCATATAAACGGGCTTTACTGAATTGGTTAAATAAAAAGTATTTCAGATGGTGCACATTAATGCATTATGCCTCATTAGTAAAATGTGGCCTTCGATCAGATAGGAATGGTGATCATTTATTGCTTTCTTTCCTGAAATTGCAAATTCTAGAATATCATCTAGGGATGTTTTTCCTAAGAAATATACCAAATGATAACCTTACGCTCAGATAATAAAGCCAGTAATTTAGTCACAGTTCACTGAGACAGACACACATGTATTAAGAGATTATATGATAAGACAAATTATTCCAGAGCAGAGATTTTCAAACTGTTCTCCTGAGTCCTGCCTGGGAGCTGTTTGTTCATCATAGGCGAGGGCGGCTTTAACCATAGCAAGTCCAGACTAAAGGGGGTAATATATTGGGTGATATTTAAACTTTCATATGAATGGAAGGCTTCATTGCCCAACAACACAAAACCTACACAAAAGTATTTTAGGTATAATTAACCTGGTACCCATTGCTCTGTCTAACAAAGTGCAAACGGTTATAATCATGGAAATTGGAGAACTGATGCAAGAATTAATAGGCAGAAAAATTGCAAAAGGATGATCATATTGTTCAAAAATAAAGTGTAAAGGAATGATACAAATTGACATTTATAGAGTATTTATGATATGATGCTGATGTAATAATTTTACATATATTTACTAATTTATTTATAACAATCAATAATAATCCTATAATCATAGCACATGTATAATAATGGTAATAATCCTATATTCTTACCACTGATACAGATAAGGAATGTGAGGTACAGAAAGTAAAATTAGCATGCCAGTAGGCAGAAAGTACTAAGGCCAGGACTGGCTGTGCAATCTCTGTCCTTAACTGCACAAGGCAGGGAGTGGAGTCCTGACACATACTTTAATATATCATAGAGCTAAAATAGCACAATACTGCTTCAGAAGTATATCAACTACAATGAACTGGGAGAACAGAAATAGACAATATCTATGTGAGAATTTAATATGTGTAAAAGATTGAATTGAAATTAGTAGGGAAAGTAAAATCAAGTGTTAAATGGAATAGGGATGGACATTTATTTGAAAATAAAAATTTTATTTCCCTCTGTCTTTTTTTTTGGAGAGAGAGAGCACATGAGTGGGGGACAGGGCAGAGGGGAGAGAGAGAGACAGACAGACAGAGACAGAGAGAGAGAAAGAGAGAGAGAGACAATGTTAAGCAGGTTCCATGCTCAGCACATAGTCAGACATAGACCTCCATCCCATGACCGTGGGATCATGCCCTGAGCTGAAATCAAGAATTAATTGGACACTCAATTGACTGAGCCACCCAGGCACCTCCCAGATTTTATTTCAACAGCTACCTCATACTATAAAAATTACTAGTATATTAAGATCTATATATTTTAAAAAGTAATACAAGAAAATACAGAAGGATATTTTTAGAATTTAGGGGTAGAAAAAGCCTCTTAAACAAGATGCAAATCACAGAATATGTGGAGAAAAGATTAAAAGAATTCGTTGAATAAAACTTAAAATTCTTAATAGACATCATAAACAGGTAAAGGATAAGCACAGGGTGGAAGAAAGTAGTTTTTCAGTTTAGATGTAACAAATGACTGGCAAAGCTTTTATGATCCAACAAGAATATGATAATAAAAATCAGCAACTGATAAGCATAGATATTGTACAGAAAATAAGTACAGGGCTGCCTGGGTAGCTCAGTCTGTTAAGCTTCCGACTTTTGATTTCAGCTCAGGTTATGATCTCAATTTGGGAGTTTGAGCCCCGTGTTGGGCTCTTCACTGACATCCCGGAACCTACCTGGGATTCTCTCTCTCTCTCTCTCTCTCTCTCTCTCTCTCTCTTTCTCTCTCTCTGTCCACCCCTGTCTCTCTTTCTCTCTCTCTCTCACACACACACTCAAAATAATTAAACATTTTTGAAAAAGAAAATAAGTACAAATGACCAATACATATATTTTTTTTTTTTTTTAAATTTTTTTTTTCAACGTTTATTTTATTTTTGGGACAGAGAGAGACAGAGCATGAACGGGGG
Organism: Puma concolor; assembly: GCF_028749965.1. Lineage (NCBI taxonomy): Eukaryota > Metazoa > Chordata > Mammalia > Carnivora > Felidae > Puma > Puma concolor. Next base: position 87,827,149 of record NC_141671.1, on the reverse strand, counting down.
AGGGGCAGAGAGAGAGGGAGACACAGAATCGGAAACAGGCTCCAGGCTCTGAGCCATCAGCCCAGAGCCCGACGCGGGGCTCGAACTCACGGACCGCGAGATCGTGACCTGGCTGAAGTCGGCCGCTTAACCGACTGCGCCACCCAGGCGCCCCTATATTTTTAAAAAAAGTTTAGAGGTGCCTGGGTGGCTCAGTTGGTTAAGTGTCTGACTCTTGATTTTGAATCAGGTCATGATCTCATGGTTTGTGAGACCGAGTCCCAAGTCAGGCTTCGTGCTGACAGCAAGGATCCTGCTTGGGATTCTCTCTCTCTCTCTCTCTCTCTCTCTCTCTCTCTGCACCTACCGTGCTCATGTTCCTCTCTGTCTAAAAAAATTTAACCTCACCAGTAATTTGTAAAACCCAAATTAAAATCAATAATGACACATGTAAGTTGGATAAAACTTAAACATTAGTGTTTAGTGGTAAGGAATTTATGGACAAATAGGACACTCATACACTGTGAAGGGGATGGTAAATATTCAGATTTTTTGAGGGTGATTTGATGGCATCTACCAGTTTTTAAATTGCTTGTATCTTTTGATCTAAGATTACTACTTATAGAAACTTTCTACAGAAATACTGGAACAGGCTTGGAAAGATAGATATAAGAAAGGTTGATAGCATATTTATAATATTGAAAGATCAAAACTACTTAAATACCCATCAATGCCTATAAAATACTGGGACACTATTAAATGGGGTGAAATATTAATATACATTGTTACATGGAAAGATCTCCAAAATATAGTAAGCGAAAAAATCTGGTTATAGAACAGTATATTTGATCTCACTTTTGTAAAAACAAAACTATATGATTTTTGTTGTTTATTTATTTAGAGACAGAGAAATAGAGAGAGAGAGAGAGAGAGTGAGAGCTTGCCTAAGCGAGGGGGGAGCAGATAGAGAAAATCCCAAGCAGGCTACACTGTCAGTGTGGACCCAGATGCAAGGCCTCAAACTCACAAACCATGAGATCATGACCTGAGCTGAAATCTACAGTCAGGCGCTTACCGAATGGGCCACCCATGCATCCCAAAGCTATATATGTTTATGTAAGATAAAAACATTAGCATATTTTTTAACACATTCCAAAGTGAGTTGGAGACACAACACTTCTTTGTACAGAACAAAGATATATTCTTAAATCATGTTATATTTTACATCATTTTATGTTTAACCCATGGTGCCAATGCAAGTTTCATCAATTTCTCCCAAAATGTCCTTTTTACCTATTTTTTTCTCAGTCCAGGACTTAATCCAGGATACTTATTTTATTCAAGTAACCCTATTTATTTAGTCTCATCTAATCAGGAAAAATTCTCAGGTTTCTCTTTGTGTTTATTAACTTTGATATTTTTGAAGAGTATAGGCTAGTTATTTTGAATAATTTCCCTCCTTTGAGTTTGTCTGATGTTCCCCTCTCATTTGATTCAGGCTATGAATTTTTGGCAAGAATACTATTGACCTTCTGCTGGATCCTCAGTGCATCCCACTAAGAATCGTGTATTGTTGATGATGTTAACTTTGGTGATGCTAACGTCAATATTGGTGATGTTAACGTTGATTGATTTTTCACCTATCATCAGGTTCTATGGCTTCCTCAGAGCTCATACTCTGTGGGAGCTTATTAAAGGAGGGACTGTGACTTCTATATGTTTGTATGCTCTGGTTCAGGCAGTCACACCATAACTATATTTACCATTCACCATACTGATGAACAATACACTTGTCCTGGTGTTAAGCAGTATATTTTTTTCCGGTATTATCTTATAGTTATGATCTGTTTGAATTTGAAATCACTGCAAAAAATAAGGAGTAAGTGTTATCCTTGAAAATTTTAGAGATGTTGGGGCACCTGGGTGGCTCAGTTGGTTAAGCATCTGAATTCGGTTCAAGTCATGATCTCGCGGTTCACAGTTGCAAGCCCCCTGTTGGGCTCTGTGCTGACAGCTCAGAGCCTGGAGACTGCTTTGGATTCTGTGTCTCCCTCTTTCTCTGCCCCTTCCCCACTTGTGCTCTGTCTCTCTCTCAAAAGTAAATAAATGTAAAAAAATTAAAAAAAAATAAAATCAGAAATAAAAGAGGACATGTTACAACTAATACCACAGAAATACAAAGGATAATAAGAGACTACTATGAACAATCATATGATAACAAACTAGACAACTTAGAAGAAATGTATAAATTTTTAAACATACAACCTACTGAAACTACCACGGATGGATTACTAGTTAGGAGATTTAATCAATAAGGAAAAAAATTTCAAACCTTCAAACCTTCGAACAGGTCCAGGGCCAGGCAGCTTCACTAGTGAATTCTAACAAACATTCAAAGAAGAATATCAAACCAATCCTTCTAAAATTCTTCCCAAAAATAGAGAAGGGGACTCTTCCAAACTCATTTTACGAGGTCAGGATTATCCTGATACCAAAACCAGACAAAGATGTCACAAGAAAATTATAGGCCAAAATCCTGAGCAAAATATTAGCAAACTAAATTCAACGATACATTAAAAGGATCATATACCATAATGAAGTGGGATTTATTCTAAGGATAAATGGTTAAATCAATGTAATACACCACATTAAAAAGAAATAAAGAGCAATCAGTGTAATACACCACATTAAAAAAATAGAGTAAAAATCATACGATCATTTCAATAGATGTGGAAAAAGTATTTGACAAAATTCAACATCGATTTATGATAAAAAAATATCAACAAGGCAGGTATAGAGGGAATGTACTTAGACATAATAAAGGCCATGTATGACAAGCCCACAACTGACATCATAACTAAACAGTATAAAGCTGAAAGCTTTTCCTTTAAGGTCAATAATAAGACAAGCATACCCACTTGTGCCACTTTTATTCAGCATGGTATTAGAAGTCCTAACCACAGGAATTAAGCAAGAAAAAGAAATAAAAAGCAACCAAATTGGTAAGGAAGAAGTAAAACTGTCACTCTGCAGATGACATGATATTATACAGGCATAGCTTGGAGATATTTCAGGTTCAACTCCAGATCACTCCAATAAAGCAAATATCACAATAAAGCAAATCAAATAATACATATAACGTTGACGTTTAGATTATACTGCAGTCTATAAAGTGTACAATAGCATCGTCTAAAAAGCAATGTACATATCTTAATTAAAAATTACCTCATTGATAAAAAAATAATGCTAACCATCATTTGAGCTTTTAGCCAGTTGCATTTTTTTTTTTTCCTGGTGAAATTTATTCCCTCAATGTCAATGACTGCTGACTTATGACGGTGGTTGTTGCTAAAGATTGGGGGTAGATACGGCAATGAAAAAAAGGCAATGAAGTTTGCCACAACAACTGACTCTTCCTTTCCTGAATGACTTCCTTGTAGCATGTGATGCTGTTTGATAACATTTAAATCTTTAACTTCTAGTAGCATTAAAATTCTTTACCAGTACATCATGGGTGCCAGCCATTCAGAATGGATGTTTGACCAATCATATAAGATATTGGCCCTTTCACATTAATGGTATGTATTGCCTATGGGCAAGAATAAAAATTTTGTTTAATATCCATATATATCAATACCAGTGCTTTTTAGTACTAGAGTACATACTGAGCCAATATTTACTAACTCCTTTACAGTAGGATAAGAAACTATAGAAAGTACACCTGAGCAAAGTGAAGTAGAAGTTAATGCATTTTTGTGCCACCACATCTATTTACATCTTTAATTTTCTGTCTTTCTGGATATCAGGGTCATATGAAAAGCCATAGATTTTGAAATAGAAGAATGCCTTTAAACATTATATTTATTTAATGTTTTACTACTTTTTAATCAGGTTTTCTTTCTGCTGAAGGATAGACCTTCAAAATTACTACATTAGCTTATTGTTACTTGAGGCAGTTGAATCTGGATTAATAGATTCTGTTTAATAGTTTGTCTTGGAAGTTTGACTCAGTTGACTAGTTGACTAGCAATGTGGTAAGATTAAATATTCTAAACTTATAACATTAATCTCTAAATGAATTTGTCCTAATGGAATTCTTGTACCCTCTCCTTACTATTCCTCCTGTTCAGTTACTCAATGTAATTAAGTGATATTAATATTCACCCAATTGCTCAGGCAAAAATACTGACTCATCCTGTATTCTTTTCTCTGTTACATGCTACATCTAATCCAAAGAAAATTTCCTATTTTCTATAATCCCACATCTGTATGCATCTCACTAACTCTGCTCCTATAAAGCTGAGTTCAAGTAAAATTATTTGTCAATGGAATATAAGTAGTAACTTCTACTTGGTCTTCCTGCTTAAATTTTGTCTTTTGTCCAATCTCTGCATTGAGTTCAATTTAATATTAAAGTGACCAGCATATTATGTCACTCCTTTGCCCAGAAATATTCAGTGAAAGGTGTTCATGTTCTACTTTGCTGGAGAGATTACTGATTTGCTCCTATTGTTTTGGAATGATTCTTAATAGAAACGTTTTTTTCACTGTCAAAAGTGTCCTGGTTTGGATGACAAGTTTATATTTACCCAACTTCAGTAAGGAAATTCCCATTGCAATTCACGTCAAGTGTAATGCAACCCTGTCCCCTTAGCCTAGAAGACCTAGCCCAGTTGGCTTCTGCCTATTTCACTGACTTCATTTCCAGCCTCCATTTGATAAAGACCAGGAACAATGTTTTTTTCTTTTTCTTTGAACAATTTTTAATGTATTTTATTTTATTTTTTAAGATTTCATTCTATTTATTTATTTATCTTTTTTTTTAATTTTAAATTCAAGCTAACATACAGTATTAACATACAGTGTTGTCATGGCTTCAGGAGTAGAACCCAATGATTCATCACTTACATATAACACCCAGGGCTCATCTCCAAAAAGTGCTCTCCTTAATACCCATCACCCATTTAACCCATTCCCCCACATGTCTCCCTCTCCCGCAACCCTCATCTTGTTCTTTGTGTTTAAGAGTCTCTTATGGTTTCCTTCCCTATGGCTTTTCTATATTTAAAACACGATCAATGTAGTTCTTACTTTGGTTCTTCTTGGTTTTCCCTCTGTCTAGAATGCTTTTCCACTAGATGTTCACACGACTGGGTCCTCCTCAGAAAAGACATTTTTAATCACTATCTTGCTGAATCACTAATCAATCTTTTATCCCCATAGCTTTGGGGTTTATATTTTTATTGAATATATTTGTTTGTATAATTTTCATGTTGTCGTTTGTATAATTTTCATGTTTTTGAGTTTATTTATTTATTTTGAGAGGGAGCATGTGAACAGAGGAGGAGCAGAGAGAGAGGAAGAGGAATTCCAAGCAGGCTCCACGCTATCAGCACAGAGCCCAACACAGGACTCAAACCCACGAACCATGAGATCATGACCTGAGCCAAGATTGAGAGTCAGATGCTTAACCTGACTCACCCAACCAGATGCCTCAGCATAATTTTAATTTTTGATTTAATACATTTTATTTACTTTTTTTTGGTCTGTATTTCCCTTTTTGAGTGTAGTTTACTAGAACTACAACTAGGGCAGTTGGAGGTTTACCTCAATAGCTTAACCTTAAAACAATTCTTAGCACATAGTAGCTGCTCCATATAAATTTGTTGATTATGTGGCTTAGTTTTAGATACTCAGAAGTGTTAATACGATGCCTTTTGTATAAAATGTTACTGCAGAGGGGACACCGCGGTGGCTCAGTCGGTTAAGTGATTTTGGCTCTTGATTTTGGCTCAGGTCATGATCTTTGTCAGATTGAGCCCCACGTAGGAGTCTGTGCTGACAATGTGGAGTTGCTTGGGATTCTCTCTGCCCCTTTATCTCTCTCTCAAAAATAAATAAATAAACATTAAAAAAAAGAAAGTAACTTCAGAATACACTGATGCTTTCTGATAATAACATATTCAGAATACACTGAAGTAAATATTCAATGAATTCCATAAATATTAGGCCATAAAATAATATATTTGAAACTAAATAAGAACCTGATAAAACGTTGGTAAGGATAAAAATGCATTCAGTAATTCATTTTTACCATTTTTTAACTTAAATCTGTAGGCCTGTCATGACTAAATGTTCATCTAGTATATAAAATGCTGCTGGGATTGAATGAATTGTCCCCATTTTTCACTATCTATCCTTTGACAGAGAAGGCAAAGTCAAGTTCTTATCAGTTGGAAATTGTACAACTCTACAAATAACCCTTAACAAAATACATAGAATATATTCATTTCAGTTAACATATACTTTTTATTTTTCTACTCTCTAACGAAATCCAAAGTACTTATGGAATATGTAGGGTTATAGGTAAATTACGAGACTCAGTGAACACAAGACAAAACCCTGAATCTGGGGAAAAACTGGTTTCTCAAGCCAGAGTTGTGCAACTTGGATAAAACACATTAGTGAAATCCATGAGATAGTGGTTTTTGCCTGAGCAGATGCAGCCTCAGTGTGTTTATTAAAAATATCTCCATATAGTCAGTACGCCATGTGAGATAACTTCTGTAAAGGACTTACAGAGTGTCTGGCACAATTAATTTGAAGCTCTTTATTATTTTCCTTGTTAAATTCAGTTCAACACATTTATAGGGAATGTGTCAAGTTTCAGCATGATGCTCAATGCTGGAGGCTACAAAATGAAGAGAATCTTATTCCAGTCCTGAGGGATGTCTATTATTATAAACTTAACATAATTCTAATGGGCTATACATCTTATTGAAGCTCAATGAGGTTTATCCCCAGTCTCTAGCTAGAGAAACATAGTAAAAAGAAAAGAAAATTAATGAACTTCTTTCCTAAAATTTCCTTTAGGTGTAAATCATATGGCGGTCTGAATATTCATTTATTGATCAGTCCTTTATTACAACACAGCTCTAGAACAGGAAGATTGAGAAGAAAGAATAAAAGGCTAAATTATTCATAGTGAATGTGTTGTATTAGAGGGCAGCCAACCATAAGCATAATTTTGAAGTATGGAAATAATGGATTCTATGCAAAGCAGCATTTTTTATTGCTTGAGAAGTGAGAATAATCTAATCTGCTTGATGATTGAAGTTTTATCTACAGAGCTCCAAATAATAGGTTGAAAACATAAGGCGGTCATGCAGTTATTTCTTAAGATATAGATTTTAACATTGTGGAAAGCAGCAATTTGGATACCTGACAAAACTGTAAAGATTCTAAAATAAAAATTGGAAACGACATTACAGATATTCTAGTCTAACAGATCACTTTTTCAACCTACATAACTTAACCAAATTTTCCAAGATCCCATTATTAAATAGTCATAGAATTTTAGTTAGAACTCAAACACTAGCTGCTAATTGTTTTTAAAATTTAATTAATTTATTTTATCATTTCAAGCTCACTTTTTATTTTCATCTGTATTTCTACTGTCATATAGACCCCAACTGTGGGACAGAGACTAAAATTCTTGGAAAGAAAGTCATTGCCTTTAATGAAATACGCTTTTGACAGACATTAGTAGATGTTTATTTGCTGATTATTTCTTTAAATCTTGTCTATTTTAATTCTAAGTGTATTGGGTGCAAGGCACTTTAGATCAAATAGCAGTATCTTGATTTCATAAGGAACATAAGGAATGTGTCAATAATGAGAAAACGTAGGAACAAAAACATCCCATTTTCTCCAGATTGCTTTCTTTCTCCTTGAACTTCACAGTCAAAATAGAGTTGTATTTGTTGCTTTATGTTTTTCTTGATGAACCAGGAAGAGATTTATGGCTAAGTTTTGTCATCCCTCTTACAGTGGGAATGGAAAAATAAGGCTACTTTCCTTGATTTCTTCAATACTAAAGCTATGTTTCTCTTTTTAGTCCTGGATGGAACTCAGAAATCCAAGAAGTAAAAAAAGTATTATTGAACTATGATTCTGCAGAATTCAGGTCAGTGAGAGGGAGAATAATAGATGGAAAATGAGGGTATTAGCATTATACATCTAAAATATAGATTCCCCTCATTTGCCTACTGAAATTGGCTTACATAAATGAGGACAGAAAGTGAAGGAGCAGAGCATGCTTGCTTAGCAACAGCAAAGTCTGCAAAACACAGTCGGAAAAAGAGGAGCGCATGGTCCCTGTATTTCAATTCAGTGATTCTTCCTTTAAAGGAAGTGCGATTAAAGTACGATTCTTCCTCATACTGGATGAGGAATGAGAGGAACCGTTTCTCAGGAGCTATATGCAGAAAAGCATTCACACTGGTGCTCAGCAAGCCAGTAATTCGAGCCTAGATGAGCTGAGGTGAGAAAGCAGCAATAGGAGGGTAAGGTCTCTGCATCACATTTAGGTCCTTAATCTGGCTCTCAGTTTTTAAATTTATTTTCTGATACATACTTTGGTCACTGGGGGGTGAGAATTTCCATTGATTCCCATATTCTTCTCTTTCTTCTTCTTTTTTCTTTTTTTGTCCTTTTCTTTCTTTTCTTTCTCTCCCACTTTCCTTCCTACCTTCTTTTACTTCTTTCTGCTTTTTAAAATGTATTCTTATTAGGGTGCCTGGGTGGCTCAGTCAGTTAAGTGACTGACTCTTGGTTTCAGCTCAGGTCATGATCTCACAGTTCAGGAGTTAGAGCCCTGCATCGGGCCCTATGCTGACAGCACAGAGCCTGTCTGAGATTCTCTCTCTCTCCCTCTCTCTCTGCCCCTCCTCCGCTCTCTCTGTCTCAAAATAAATAAACTTAAAAAAAGATAAAATGTGTTATTTATTATGCACACAAAATTTACCATTTTAATCATTTTTAGGTGCACGGATCTATAACATCAAGTGCATTCACACTGCAGCACAAGCATCCATCTTTGCCACCCATCTCCAGAACTTCTTCGTGTTCCTCAACTGGAACTCTGTACCCATGAAACACTACCTCCCTGTTTATCCCTTCTCCAAGCCCCTGGCAATGGTCATTTTACTTGATCCCTACTTTCAATAACACTTATTGTTATCAGACTTCTTAATTCTTAAGTTTTGCTGATCTAGTTGGTGCTAAATATCATTCTATTGTTATCTAGTGTTTCATTTTTTAATGTGATTGAGCAAGCTTTCATAAGTGCATTGGTACCTTGTTTTCATTTTTGGGAAATAACTAATTTTAAAAATTATATATCAGCTTTATTGAGATAGAATTCATATGATACAGCTTTATTGAGATATAATTCATATGATACAGTTCACCTATTCAAAGTGTACAATGCAATGTCATGAGTATATTCAGAGTCATGTGGCCATAATTATGATCAGTTTTAGAACATTTTAACCACCCTAAAAGAAACAATGCTCAATACAATGTAGCAATGCAAACAATGTAGCAATAATTCTACAGTTCCTCCTATACCCCCAGCTCTAAACAATTGCTAACCTATGTTCTATCTCTATAGAGTTTCTTATTCTGGACATGTCATATAAATACAATCATAAAGTATATGGTCTTTTGTGACTGACTTCTTCACTTAGCATAATGTTTTTAAGGTCCATCCATGTAATAGAATGTATCAGTACATGCTTGTTTTTGTTTGTTTGTTTGTTTTTGCACAATGATATTCTATTGTATTGATATACCACAGTTTGTCTATCTGTTGTTAATACTTGTTGTTGGGGCGCCTGGGTGGCGCAGTCGGTTAAGCGTCCGACTTCAGCCAGGTCACGATCTCGCGGTCCGGGAGTTCGAGCCCCGCGTCCGGCTCTGGGCTGATGGCTCAGAGCGTGGAGCCTGTTTCCGATTCTGTGTCTCCCTCTCTCTCTGCCCCTCCCCCGTTCGTGCTCTGTCTCTCTCTGTCCCAAAAATAAATAAACGTTGAAAAAAAAATTAAATTAAAAAAAAATAAAAAAATAAAAAATAAATACTTGTTGTTATCTGTGTTTTAAATTATATCCATCCATATCTTATTGTGGCTTTGATTTGAGTTGTTCAAATTACTAATGGTATTGAATTTTTAATAAAAGCATTTAACTTGTTGATAGTAACAAAAGTAACAGAGTAGTAAAGTAAGACAGAGGCAGGAAGAAATCTAATGTAAGATACATTATCAATCAGATAGATACTGTGAGCAATTGGACTTATGTCATTTTATAATCAAGACATTCTTTCTGATATTTTGCCTCCACAAGTTAGACATCATCATCATCATTATTATATATAGGCTTTTTTTTTTACAGAGATTTACCTCTATGATTTATGATTTTTATTGTTGTTTTTCTTGTTTAACCATCTTAGCCTTCTTTCTGGGATTATGTCTTTCTTCCTGAATGGCAATCTTTAGAATTTCCTTTAGAGAAATAACCTTGGCAATATCTACATAAATATCCTTAGTACTTATTAATTTAAAAAGTCTTTATTTCATCCTGTCCTTGAAAGCTACTTTACTGAGTACATAATTTTAGGTAGCTGCTATTTTCTTGCAGTAGTTCCAAAATACTTTGCTATTCTCTGTATTCCATTATTGCTTTTGACAAGTCTGTTATTACTATAATTGATTCTTTTATGGATTAGCTATCTTTTCTTCACTGCTATTTGTATGATCATTTCTTCCTTTGCCTCTTCACTACTCTCTTTTTCATTAAAAAAAGTGCTATGAATAACATTACTGACTGCTATTAATGACACCTAGTATGCACCAGGCATACAGATATGTGTATTTCTTTTATACCATTAACTTTTACAACATCACCATGAATTAGTATTAATAGGCCTATTCTACAAATGAGTCAATGAGGCACAAAGTGTTAAATTCTCAAGGCCATGCAGCTAGAAAGTGTTAGAACAGGTATGGGACCTGAGTCAGACTGATTCTAGAAGCTTTATTCTTAGCAGATTTGCAATCTTCTGGTGAATTTTCACCCCTGCCCTCTCATACACTCCCTTTGAACCTCACGTGAGCTTAAAATAGGACAGGTATTTCTGATGATAATTTATGTGTGATTCACTTAATATCTCCTGCTCTGCTAAACTAAGAGTCACTTAAACACACACATACACACACACACACACACACACACACCCTTAGACTCAGATGGAACTGTCATGGGATTGCTTTGGAAAATTTATCACTAGGATTTTACAACTGTTTTGCAGTTTCGTTTTTTAGAAAGTGGAAAATTTATTTCTAAAAGCTATTGTCATATATTTGCAAAGTTTCCTATGTCTATATGATTAATTTTTGTACTTTTCAAAGAGACTCAAATGAAAAGATGTTTTTTGTTTTTAAAATTTTATTTTAGCACGTTGTGGCTTTACATATTAAATTTATTGTTTCAATATTTTGGGGAATTATTTAATGATTATTTATGTGATTTTAGTACCCAAATTTGTTTATTTTTTAAAAAATTATATAAAGATATTCATTACATTTATATATAAAGACATATAATGGCTCCTAACCTTTAGGAGACCAATGGAGTAAATTAAATAAGTCAGTGATGATTACCAATTCTGTGCTTAAATTATTACTTCTAACTTTGGCTGTTTAGCATATTTTTTATAAAAATAGAAACTTACTTGATTAGCTGGAAAACATAAAGTACAAAAGAAATACAAAAGCTTCATTTTTTATACACATAAGTAGTATGAAGTCTATATCTTGTCTAATAAAAACAAAGAATGTATTTGTCCTAGCACAATAAAACATTTAAGTTTAGAGTTAGAATACCACTCACACTAATGTATGGTTAACCAAAGACTAATTAACTCTATTTAAGTGGTTTTGACACCTCCTTCCTCCAGAACTCTTATATTTAGACTATAACTAGACTTCAGACATACTATATAATTTCATTTTCTAAACCCATCTATCTTATCTTTCAAATCTTGAAATTCAGGTTCATTCAACCAAGTCACATATTCCAGGAGCTTTGAACTGATACAATTTACTTTCTAGAGTAATTATTTGTATCACTGAATATTCAACATTAACATTTAATTAAATTGTTACAGTAGTCACAACCCTAGACCTGAGTATCTATTCTACCTAAATGTGTATAGCAAATGGGCATTAATATTTTTGAGTTCTCTTCATCCCAAACACTAAAGTGGTAAAAATTCTAGAAATATCTATATTTGCCTCTACAGTCTAAACTCATTGATTTCCTTAGTAAAGTCCCTCATTGTCTCGTAACTGAACTGTTGCCATAGCTTCTAATTAGTCCCTGCATGAGTCTTTCTACCACAACCCACCTAGGATGCAGAATCCTATAAAATCTCCATTATAATCTTACATACAATGACCTTTAATGGTTCCCTGTTACCTCCTTATTAAGATTATAATCACATCGCCTTTGCAATATCACCTCAACATAAGTCTCCATGGATCTCTGGACCTTTTAAAATATTTCTCCTAAGTATCCAGCAGGGAAATAAAATTAAACATTTCGCATCTCCTGGATATTTAATAGCTCTAACAATAGCTTGTCTTTTCACATTCTGTCTTTTTTTGTTTGTTTTTCGTTTTGGTTATTTCATCATCATCTTTACTTGAGTAAGTATCTTTTTATGTATCTTTTCTTTTTTTTTTTTTTTTTTTCAACGTTTATTTATTTTTGGGACAGAGAGAGACGAGCACGAACGGGCGAGGGGCAGAGAGAGAGGGAGACACAGAATCGGAAACAGGCTCCAGGCTCGGAGCCATCAGCCCAGAGCCCGACGCAGGGCTCGAACTCCCGGACCGCGAGATCGTGACCTGGCTGAAGTCGGACGCTTAACCGACTGCGCCACCCAGGCGCCCCTATGTATCTTTCAAGAACCAGCTCAGTTTACTTTCTTGGGTACATCTCCATGGGCACGCCCAGATGATTTGCCATACTCTCCATGTTTCCAAAGCTGTTGGCACAAAGATTCATCATAAAATGTGGTATATTTTGTTGCACTTATACATGTACATAACTGTCTCTTCCACAAGCTTGTGACTCTTCTGAGGGCAGGAATCATGTCATATCATCTTTGTATTCTTTGTATCAAATAGTTTTATGAATAAATGAAATAATAAGGAATGATCAAAGTTTCTTTGCATTGGTTTTCATTAGATGAAAATAGTAGTTACTGTGAGTCTTTATGTCTTAAAGTGGCCATCTTTGGATATATCTTCAGCATTAAAACTCTGTTACTTAGAAAAGTGCCAAAGGCATAGGCAGACTATATGATCTCGTGATATTTTGACCTTTTCCAATGATTGCTCATTTTTTAACTTTATCGACTTTTAAAATGTCATTGTCTGTTTTCCCTTCTAGACTGTAGACTCCCTCAGAGCAGCTATCATGTCTATCTAGCTCATCAGTGTATTTCTAGGACTTTGCACAGTGCCTGATAATCAATGTCATTGGTTATCTATTAACTAGCTATTAACATTAACTAGCTAATGAGTTGATTGACTATGAACTCAGAATTACAAGTGTGGGTTTCATTTGCATCCCAATCATTTCCTAGTTTTTATGATGTGACTTCCAGATTCTCCAAAATTCCATTATATCATGTATTAAATGAGGCAAAAATATCTGCTCATATGAAAAGGTCTGGGAAGATCAAGGGAGAAAAAGAATTATAAACAATGTAAAAACTAGAAATGATGAACAAACATGAAATATTATTAGTCTTACAAAGAACAAGACTGCAGAGGTGCCTATGTGGCTCAGTCAGTTAAGCATCCATCCAACTTTGGCTCACATCATGATCACGTGGTTAGTGGATTCGAGCCCCGCATTGGTCTCTGTGCTGACAGTTAAGCGCCTGGAGCCTGCTTCAGAGCCTGTGTCTCCCTCTCTCTCTGTCCCTCTCCTGCTTGCACTCTGTCTCTCTCTCTCAAAGATAAATAAACATTAAAAAAATAGAACAAAAAACAAAGAACAAGACTGTATTAGAGGAGAGTCTAGTACAAATTAAGCTGATGCTTTATGGTGTAATTATGAAGCATTCTTTTTACAGCAGAAACTCTTGATAGACCCATTTTAGGTACTGAGTTTTAGGAATGATAAAGATCTCTCCAGTATGATTTCTAGATAAATTGATAAAACTGCAAAAGAATTAGATTGCTAGGACTGAATGTTTGTGTCCCTTCAAAATCTATATGTGAAAATCCTACCCCACCATGTGATGGAATTAGGAGGTGGGACCTTTGTTAGGTCCTGAGGGTGGAGCCTCCATGAATGGGATCAGTGTCCTTATAAAAGAGACCCTAGAAAGCTCTCTCACCTTTTTCACCATGAGAGGATAGAGCAAGAAAATGGTAATCAATGAACCAGGTTCTCACCAGACACCAAATCTCCCTACACCTTGATCTTGGACTTCCCAGACTCCAGAAGTGTGAGAAATAAATGTTTGTTGTTTAAGCCACGTATTCTATGATACCTTTGTTGTAGCAGCCTGAATGCACTAGGAAACAGATAAATTAAGATAATAAAAATGTGAGTTTTATGTTTGATAAAGTTGAATCAGAAAATGTGGCCTGGATCTACGGCCCAAACTAAACTTTCTTAATCTTTCAATTACCAGAATAATAGGCCCACAGGACTACCTTAAAAATCTATCACACATAAACAAAAAAGCATGATTCCTGAGGATAAGCTGCTTCAACAAGAGAGACATTATATGAGACTCATGAACAGGCATGGCCCAATCCCTTCTCCTGATCTCACTTATCATCTCTTTGAGCAGTAGGTTTGGGTAAGAAATAAACTAGACGCTTCTCTTTTTTGTTTCCCCCTGTTTTCCTTCTTGTAACCGGAATGAAACTTCTTGCTCACATAGGGAGACATGAGATATGGAGAATAAGAACTTTCCTCCAACACTGCCCAGCTGTTTGCTTTCTCACCTGGACATCCTGTGGCTGCCCTCCAGATAGCAACCACTGACTCCTTGTGTGTTTTCTAGGATCAATTATTGAACCATTTAGATTTTTGACACAAAAGGCTCTAATATTGTTAGGTCAAATATATTAATCAAGGAGTGCCTGGGGGCTCAGTTGTTTAACCATCTGACTCTTAATTTTAGCTCAGGTCATGATCTTATGGTTTGTGAGGTGGAACCCCACATTGGGCTCTGCACTGACAGGGCAGAGCTTGCTTGGGATTCTCTCTTTTTCCCTCTGCCACTCCCCCACTCATGCTCACTCACTCTCTTTCTTTCTTTCCCTCAAAATAAATAAGCCATATATATATATATCTCAAAGTAAATGCAAGTTCCTTCTGTACCTCAAATTGAAAATTCTTATTCTAATTTCCAATTCAAATAGTGCCCAGTCATACAGTTTATTATGGAATGAATAGTTGTGTTCCCCCAAATTCGTATGTTGAAGCCTCAACACCTAAAGTGATGGTATTTAGAGATGGGACCTTTGGGAGGTCATGAAGAACAGGGCTTTCATGATGGGAGTAGTGCTCTTTATTTTTAATGTTTATTTTTGAGAGAGAGAGAGAGAGAAACAGACAGACAGAGACAGAGCATGAGCAGGGAGGGGCAGAGAAAGAGGGAGACACAGAATCTGAAGCAGGTTCCAGGCTCTGAGTTGTCAGCACAGAGGTAGATGCAGGGCTCAAAACCAGGAGCTGCTAGATCAGGATCTGAGTTGGAGTCTTAACTGACTGAGCCACCAGGCACCCCAGGATTAGTGCTTTTTTAAGAGATACCAGAAAGCTTAGACACTCTATCTGCCATGTGAGAACACAACATGAAGGTGGCTGTCACAAAGCCAGAACAAGAGTCCTCTGTAGGACCTGACCATGCTGGTGCTCTGATGTTAGACTTCCAGCCCCCGGAACTATTAAGCAATACATTTCTATTAACTCACTCAGTCTATAGTATTTTGCCATGACAGCCCCAGTAGACTCATATATGGTCTAATATAGTTCTCTAGATCCCTTATAAAGATTTTTTTATAACATTAGTTTCCTTAACATTAAACTGATGTTCTATAAAATGATCCAAAGTTAAAAGTCGTAATGCCTTTCTCATGACCAAATATTTAGGTAGAAACTAAAATTCAAAAATGTAATCCCTTTACTCGTGTAAATGTTGAAGATATTCAAAGCCTGACATTATTAAAACCTGAAGGAAAATAAAAGTAGTTTGTTTCTAACCAACTTTTAGTTCTTAGTCATGGATAGGGGTCTCATTCAGATTCTCTGTGCAGAGCAAGTGTAGATACAACCAGTCTATCCAAAGAATCTCATGTGTTTCACTTCCTCATAGAGTGGGTGACAATATCACAAAGCTGGCTCTGCAAATAGTAAAGTTAGAAAAAGTTAATCCTGGCTCCTAAAGAAGTTATTACAGCAAACATGATGTTCCCAGACTCTCATTAAGATAAAAGTAGAATATCCAGAAAAGAAGGTGGACAGAGAAAAATCTGGCTTTTAGCCTCATCACCATGCTGGTCAATTTGTCTTAGGTTTATAGAATATATGATCTGTGAGATTAAATAAATTGGGAAAATATATGGCCACATATTTGTGTTAGTTTCCTATTGTTGTTGTAACAAATGACCAAAAATTTCATGTCTTAAACCAACATAAATTTATTCTGTTATAGTTCTGAAGGTCAGCAGTCTAAAATGAGTCAGCAGGACTGCATTCTTTCTGTAGGCTCTAGGAGAGAACCTGTTCCTCACCTTTTCCAGCTTTTAGAGCTCATCTGCATTGCTTGACTCATGGCTGCATCCCTTTAACCTCTGCTTTTCTTTCATTGTTACATCTTCACTAGGTTACATCTTCCTGTCTCCCTCTTATAAAGACGCTTGTATACATTGGGCCAATCCAGATAAATTTAGGAGAATTTCCCCATTTTAACTTAATCATGTTTGAAAAGTCCATTTTGCCCTAAAAAGTAATACATTTTGAGTTTTGGGAAATTAGGACATGGACCTCTTTGGAGAGCCACTATTCTGCCTACCATGATATTCACTATTTAAGAAGAAGACCAAAAAAGAAAAAAAAAAAAAGTCTGCTAATGCATAATTATCTCCCATTAGGTGGTTTTTTTGAAATACACCCACCTCTCAAAGAAACTAGAATTTTGCCCTCATGGCATCCATTATCTGGAAGCTTTACTTGGTACTCCTTTCTAAATGTATCCTCTTAATTTCTATTTTGCTTTTAGCCCTCTACCTCTGGTGTAGGCCAATTCTGAATTGAACATGAGATACAAGAACACAGGATACACCCGCTCTCATTACTACTAACCACCAACAGAGGCTTATCCTTGTTTTCTTCAAATTCCCAACATCCTGCTTTGGTCTTTGCTTTAGCTAGTTGCAAAGGCACCTTTCAGGAAGTTTTTCTTCATTTGTACATTTCTATCATTCAGGGAATCGTCATCAGCATACTCCTGAGTCAAAGCTACAGTTTGTGTTGAAGCTTATGCTCACATGAGACTAGTGAGCACAGTATCTCAGCCCTGTGTTCTTCACTAGACATTTTTCCTTCACTCATTATCTTTAATATTTTATAGGTCTTAAATAATTGTTATTACTTTAATTGTAGAGCATGATGCCCATTTATTTCTACTATATTCTTTTCTGCAGAACTGTACTATGACTTTGCTGAATATTTCTGACTTTGGTCTTCAACTCCTTTCAAGAAGAATCAACTGAAATTATCAGATGGTTTATACAGCTTCCCAACTTTCTTATAGGGCTACAAATCTTTACTAGACTTGAAAGACTTTTTTCCTTTATCTTTGTCTTGGGATCCAGACTTTTTTTTCTCCTCAAAAGTATTCCGTTAGATTTTATGTTATGAAGTCTCCAATAGTAATAGATATGAAGGTAATGAATTCAAGTTCTCTAAAATGTAAGTCCATTGAAATAAATCTTAGTCACCTTCACCTTCTTGAGATGGATAATATTACCTACAAGGGCTTTCTCATGATATCAATACTGCAAAAAAATCAATAAAAGTTAAGCAGGCTGTATTGAAATATTTATATAGAAAATGTAAACCAATTTTCTCTCTGGATTTTCAGATGTTTATTTCAGTTGTTACCTACTATAACTGCACCATTTTATGAAATCTTCAGGTTTAGCCATTTATTGCAATTTATTAACCATGGTTCTCAGTGACCCATGCATAACTGTTTCATCAAAATCATTGGTTCAACCTATATATAGGCTATATATCATACTCATAGCTAGATGTTTTGAAAATATTTATTATTGACTATAAGGGTCTTTGGAAAGTGAATATAAAAAGATAAGTGCAATTACATCACTGCTATAGGAAAACGATAATTAAAATGTATTTGACACTTTCAGAGTCTTCATTATGCTGCATTGCTTATAAAAATAAATTATAAAAACCCATCTTATCAATGTTCCCCATTTATGATTCTATATGAATGATATAAAGATTCATAAGTCAAAACAAAGATGAGGAAATAATTTTTCTAGATAAACACAAGTAAATCTGTATGAGAGATTTTTGGTAGATTACATCTTTCCCTTATATATGTTTTTAATCATTATGAACATAATTCTTTTCATTTCAATAGCTAGAATTAAAAACTTCAAAGACATCCCAGTCAAGATGATCATGGAAGTTCAAATATTAATCAACTACTTGTAACTCCAAACAAACAGCAATGATAGAAATATATATTTAAATGCCTTTAAAAGGCATAGCTATGTATAAAAAGCAAGCTATATATCTCTAAGAACAATGTATGTAACATAAAATTGCAGTGGTTGATAGCCAAGGCTATATCATTACTGGGCTCTTGGGAATGGACATAGAAAAAGGTGACTTGGAATTTTTTCCCCTCTGAGTAACTGGAATGGAAAATAGGCTACATTGTCAGGAGTTGAGACACAGGCTAATGATGGAACCAGTGGCTTCCATTTTTTCATACCTTTTGGTAAACAATGCTGAGAAGAGCTAAAATTGTTGCCCAAGTCTGAGGCTTAAAATTCTCCTGGAAGAAGTGGAACTAAGTAGAGATAATTACACAAATATGACCTAAGAAAAGTTGGTAAATAGATCAGTGAAGTCACACATGACAGGGGCTGAGAGTCACAATGATCATTGTTTCTAAGACGAGACGTCCAGAAAGTTAGACAGGGACTATAAAACTCTAGATGTGAAGATAACTATTACTTAAGATGAGATATATATCAAAGCTTTAAAGTACAAGAAGAAAAATAAATGTGATATATGTCATAAAAGGTGTCCCAAACTGAACAACTAGGAAAATTTATTCTTGAAATAATACAAATAATAGAGCAATATTATAGGGTTTAAAAATGAGTATTTAGGGGCGCCTGGGTGGCGCAGTCGGTTAAGCGTCCGACTTCAGCCAGGTCACGATCTCGCGGTCCGTGGGTTCGAGCCCCGCGTCGGGCTCTGGGCTGATGGCCCAGAGCCTGGAGCCTGTTTCCGATTCTGTGTCTCCCTCTCTCTCTGCCCCTCCCCTGTTCATGCTCTGTCTCTCTCTGTCCCAAAAATAAATAAACGTTGAAAAAAAAAATTAAAAAAAAAAAAAAAAAAATGAGTATTTATACAATCTTGATGACAATGCAAAATGGTACAATTACCCTGAAAAATTGACAACTAATAACCTGAAGGAAATTAAGCATCCATACCTGTGATTCAGAAATTCCATTCCTACATATTTATCCAAGATAAATGAAAACACATGCTGAAAAGACTTGTACAGGAATGTTCACATATTTATGTATAATAGTTCCAAACTGGAAACAACCCATATAGGGGAATGCATAAGCACACTGTGGTTAATGCATAATATAACATACTACTATTTAGTAAAAAGGAACAAAATACTAATACATGCAAAAACACGGATGGGTGTCAAAATAATTTGTTGAGCAAAGTAAGCCAGAAACAAAAAACTACACACTGCATGATTTCACTTATTGATCAAGAATAGCCAAGAGTGATCTATGATGGTATAAATCAAAGCAGCGGTTGTCTCTGACTGGCATATGGGGTGGGGATTATTAGGTAAGGGACACGACGGGACTTACAGGTGGAATTGACTGTTGTCTTGATCAGACTAATGGTGACACGTGTACACTTGTCAAGATTCATTAAGCTATGTGCTTAAGTTTTCTCTGATTACTTATGTAAATTGTACTTTGATAAAGTTCTGTGAGCATAAAAAGTTTATATAAAAGAGGAGATAATAAAGTTAATATTATCCATAAAGCAATAAAAATTATGAAACACATTAGGCAGATAGGACTTAAGAGAATGTTGATATATAATAGAACAAATTAGAAATGGGAAGAAAACAAACAAAAGAGACTCACTGAATGTTTTGAAAAACCCAAACACCTGATTGATAAAGTCGATGCAATAAATTCTAGACGAGGCCACTCAAAAAGGGGTCTATTTTAACTAGAATATTATAATGAAGGATTCATCCAAAATGTACCCCAAAATTATAGAGATAAAAAATACACAAGTCATGGTAAGAGACATGGAAAATAGTATGGAGAGATAATCAAGATTTCTAGAAGAAGAAATGAGAGAATGGAGACAACCTGTATTCAAAACCATAGCATATACATTTTTCCAGATCTAAAGAAAGCCATGAGTCTCCAAATACAAAGTGTACCATGAGGGTAGAAGGATAAACAAAAATCCACACTTAGACACATGGTATTAAATTTTATATTATAAGTAAAATATTACAAACTAATGTTAAAGAAGGAAGAAATACTATAACAAAAGTATGTACCTTGAGAATAATCTTAAGAATGTTTCAACAGTAATAATAGATAACAGATATTAGATCAGTATCTTAAAAACTATCAACCAACAATTCAATATTCTCTTATCATTGAACAATGAAGATAGAACAGAGATATTTTCAAGAAGATTACGAATTTAACTTCCATGGGTTTTTCTTGATCCAGAGGGAAGAAATAAAAAGGCAACAATGCTTAACAACACCACCACCAACGAATAATTTTTATTGGTAAATATAATTTAGCCAGACCACATTATTTATAACAGTAAAATGTGAATAATCTAATTGTCCATCAATAAAACAATGGATAAATTATTATATATTTACACAATAGAATGCTATACAGCAATAAAAATCTATGATCTGGAATAATATATATACATTTGGATGAATCTCACAAGGACAATAATGACTGGAAAAAAGTTGCAGAAGAACACATACATTAAAATACCATTTATATAAAATGTAAAAGCTCATACATATACAAATTTAAAAGTTTGTATATAAAATTTAAAAGCTTAAGAACAATATATGGTTTGAAAGTTTTTAAATTTTATAAGAACACATCTTATGAAGAAAACAAAACATCTTATTTTTAAAATTTTTTTAATGTTTATTTATTTTTGAGAGAGAGAGAGAGAGAGAGAGAGAGTGAGAATGAGCAGGGGAGGGGCACAGGGAGAGAGAGACACAGAATCTGAAGCAGGCTCCAGGCTCTGAGCTGTCAGCACAGAGCTGGATGCAGGGCTCAAATTCACGAAATGCGAGTTCAAGCATGACCTGAGCTGAAGTCAGATGGTTAACCGACTGCCATCCAGGCACCCCACCAGAACACATCTTATAAACAGTAAATAAAGTCATTAATTACAAAAAGATTTATTGTGCCTGACACAATTCTAGGTGTTTAGCAGTGCACTAATAATACAAAATTCATGCTCATGTAGAGCTAATATCCTGGAAAGGGTACATGGGAACAATTAGCATCACATTTGGCATTGTGAAAATTTGGGGATTTGAAAGAGGAAGGGTACAAAAAGGGATTCAATTTTATTGTTAGCATTTTATTTATTAAGGTGTGTAGTAGAAATACAAATTGTTACTGTGTTTCCTACTTTTTATTTAAGTGTTTGTGCGAAAATAACTTGAAGAAAACTTCGTTGTTACTTGTAACCAACAATGAAAATAGGTTATCCTGTTTTTCTAATCTTTTCTGGAAAGAAGATAATTACCCTAAATAACTTTAGATTTTATTAGAAAATTATGAAATTACTCATATCTGTCAATTTAAGAGTAGTCTTAAAAGAATTGAAGTAGAACATTTATCTTTCAACCAGAAGAGAAAAAAAAAATTTTAAAAATGTTTTTATCAATACATCAACAAAATAAAGAAAAAACTAAACATAAAAATGTCATGGTAAATTGAAACCAGAATATAAAATGAGAAAAATGAGTAATTAAATTACACTTAAATAGATTCGATTCAGAAGACCTTATCAGACAGACTACAGTAACAAGAAAATCAAGCTATTGCTTATAAGATTGAAAATAAATGGGTGAATAATGAAATGCCAGGCAAATGCTAACAGAAAGAAAATGGATGTAGCAATAGTATTGTCAAAAAATAAAAAGGCAAAAAGCATTAAGAGAAGTTAGATTCTATATTATTTGACCATAATTAAATAAATCACTAGAATTGACCTGTAAGGAAATTTGTATATGTAGGTATATTCTAGCATGTATAGATGCAAATATGAAAACATCATCCATATATAATTTATATCACATTCATTTGTGCTATCCCTGATATAACTTAGAGTAATAGTCATCTCCATTATTTTATTTTGTTTTGTTTTTTTTAAGTTTATTTATTTATTATGATAGAGAAAGCATGAGTGGGGGAGGGGCAGAGAGAGAGGGAGAGAGAGAGAATCCCAAAAGGCTCCATGCAGAACCCAATGCAGAATATCAGAAACCCTGAGATCATGACCTGAGCTGAAATCAAGAGTTGGTTGCTTACTCGATTGAACCACCCAGGTGCCCCTTATTCATCTCTGTTATTTTAAAGTCACGAGAAATTGCCGGTTTGTTTTCAAATTACAAAACGAATAATGTGGAATGGTTTTGGAGAGCCATAGGTAACAATGTGTCACAAGAGTTCTCCCTCATCCTGGCTGTGCACATATGGAACCAGAGCAACTTAACTGGCAGGGTGTTTGTTTAAGAATAGCTTTCTTCTTTTTTTCTTTCTTTTTTAAAATCCAGCTTCCTAACTGACAGCAAATTATTCAAAGTCTCCCTAGAAAATTTACTAGGGTATATGCTATCCCACAATAATAAAAATTACCGGTAATCTTTTTAGATTTTTACATGGTGAGTCAGATGTGAAAAAATTAAAAAAAATCTCAGGAAAATGCATTCTGAAGTATACTTTTTACAGATTCTGAAAGGAAATCAAGAAAATGAATACTGTAACTTTCTTCTCTTCTTAAATGTTTGCATACATTTTATAAGAATGGCTCTACCCTAAAAATTTGAAACACATTTTTAATGTCGATACACATTATATTTTATTTTTACATAATGCCATTATTCAGAGAATATAAATTGTATGAATGCTGATGCATTTATTCCACATCATTATGACAAATGAGGAAGATATTTCAGATGTCAGATGTGGGATGAAAGTCTAGGGGGGATGTTGCACAAGAGGGAGGTATATGCAAAAGGACATGAAAAGGCCAAAGGAGATGTAAAACCAAAGAAAAAGTCCAGCAAGTCCAGTGTGACAGTACATGGTTTGTTTGTTTGTTTATTTGTTTATTTTATTTTTTTAATGTTTATTTCTTTTTGAGAGAGAGAGAGAGAGACAGAGCGTGAGCAGGGAAGGGGACAAGAGAGAATCCTGAAGTAGGCTCCAGGCTCTGAGTTGTCAGCACAGAGCCTAATGGAGGCTCAAATTCATGAACCTTGAGATCATTACCAGAGCTAAAGGCAGAGGCTCAACCAACTGCCACCCAGGGGACCCAAGACATGGCTTATTAAAGGGACATACCTACAGACAGAAATATGTCTTGGCAGGCAAGATTAGTAGATTTCTGCAACCCCACCTCCAGTAAGACCTGCTTTTATAGCCCTAGAGGCTGTTAAGATAACTGGGAAACCACCCCAGAGAAAAGTTTGAGAATAGGTGTGTATCATAGTCATAGCTCCAGAGCAGATCAAGGATGTTATGTACTTAAGGGTATGGTTAAATAAAGGGAAATGATGTGTGTGTGTGTTGGGGGGAGCTATCCTCAAGAAGGCTTCAGGTCACAGAGCAGTCATCATGGGAGGTTTGTTCAAGATGTCCTCAATCTGGTTCACACAGGGGATGAAACTTCTAGGGAGTTCTCTGTATGAAGTCAAACCCTTTCATTCTATTGCCATGACTATTTTCCCATATAGTGTTAATAAATCTTCTTAAGAAAAGTCAAATAGACAAACTTCTATTTTGATTGTAATTTGAAAGATAAAGTTCATACAAGTAAAACATATAACTAAAATCCTCATTTGGATTTTTACTTACTAATGTTATATACTATATCTTATGTTATACCACCGGGAAATAAGCCAATTTTCCCCAGGATGTTTCAATTTTGTTTCAAAGATTACATCAATTCAGTAATAAAGATAACTAAGGCAAGTTCGGCTAGAATGCCTAGTTTAGTTACATGTATAATTGTATCAAAACATTCTGTAAGTTTATAATCCTGAGTGAGGTTTTGGAAAATTACATTTTAAATTAATTAAAAAAATATTTTTATTCAGAGAAAATATGGTGGAATAAAAACAGTCAAAAGGTACAAATATTTGATACATTTGGATAACAGGATTTAGGTAATGGTAACACCATGTTATTCACTAAATTGAAATAGTGGATGAAATTATCATTAAAGCTGGAGATTATTTAGTGCTATTTATTAATATTAGTTATTAACTTTGAACTGATTCAAAAAAGGAAAACAGCATCCAAATTGAAGGCATAGTTTATTATTAGGCTTCCCCTTGTCCCACCTTATAATAATATCTGGGAGAAATGGAAAATGGGATAGGAGAGAAAAAATAATATTCTCAATAACATGCTAGAAAAGAGGATTTTTAATGCTGCTTTCCAAGAAAAAGTTTGGCATAGCAAGTCTCCCATATTACCTACAGGGACATATGCAGACTATGTCACACCTCTCTTGGGATCCCTTTTATAGTATGAATTCACTAACAACCACACATTACACATTATTACATTAATCCTTTGACCATTATTACATTAATCCTTCAACATTATTTTGTGAGCACGTTTCTAAGTTTTCTAAAACTTTAGTTCTTGTCTCTCAGTCCATTTCATTTTACTAATTTCCATGGGTGTGTTTATGGACTTCTAAGATTAACAATTATTCTTAATTTTTATCTCTAGATCTGATCTTTTGCCATAAATGTAGTTTCATATTTCCGATTGCCCTAACATGCATCTTAATTTGAGGATCAGCCAGCTTTTGATAATTGACGTCTGTGTAACTGAGAATAGACTTTAGTTCTGGTTAATGTGGCAAAATAGATTCCCCAAATACTCTTGCTAGGAAGATATGGATAAATGATGGATAAAATGTAACATCAAATTTAAAACTGTTTTAATTTTTAAAATTTAACATTTTCATCTTTAATTTAAAAGATGAAATTTAAATTGAAGTGGATAGCTCGTTGGCAAAAAGTTTAGGAAAATGAGTCAAAGAGCTCTATAGAAAGCTAAAAAACAGCTTAAAGCATGCGATGTTGACACCCTGGTTTGGTTTGCCAGTTTGGGTAACCAAAATGCTTAACTGTCACATGGAGGTAAGATAGGATGCTTTGAGTTTACGTAAGGTTGGGAGTTAGAAGTGAAGCTGCTGCATGAAGCCAGGACCCTTGCAAGACTGTGCTTTCTGTGAAAGGGTGCACCAGAAAAAATTTTCTTCACCAGCTGGGTTATACTGTCAGGGGAGGTAATTAGTATTATGGACTTCACTTATAATGGTGTTGAGTATTTACTATACGTAAGGTCTAGTAACACTCAAGGTGGTAATTTATGATGAGTGTAATATTGGTTTAACCTCTGTATAGGCTATACATAAAGAAGAAGGAATATTATCTGGTAAAATGCAATACTTATTCATGATGAAAAATATTAGTAAACCAGGACTAAAAGTGAATTTTCTTAACCACCTACTGGTAATGACTCCAAGGCTACAGGAAAAATTATCTTGATTGTTAGAACAATAGATGCACTTCACTTAGTGTGGGAGGCAGAATTCTAAGATGACTCACAATGACCGCCAGTCTTATACAACTCCTCTCCTTTGAGTGTGGGCAGAACCCATCACTATGACAAGATATCACTTCCATGATTATGTTAACGTCTTTAGCAAGTAAAGGAATATTCTTGGTAGTCCTGAACTAACCAGGAGACTCCTTTAAAAGCATAATTTTCACCAACTGGTTGCAGAAGAGGAAATAAAAGAGACACACTCTGGGCCCCAGAAAATTAACCATCTTTACTGGAAACTGCCTGTGGGGCCACATGGCAAGGAACTGCAGGTATTTCTAGGAGCTGAGAGTAGTTCCAGGCAATAGCTGCTAGGAAAAATGGGGACTCTGGGGTGCCTGGGTGGCTCAGTCGGTTGAGCATATGACAATTGATTTCAACTCAGGTCATGATCCCAGGGTTATGGGATGGAGCCCTGCGCCAGTCTCTGCACTGAGCATGGAACCTGTTTAAGAATCTCTCTCTCTCTCTCTCTGCCCCTCCTCCCCGCTAATGCTCTCTCTCTCTCTCTCTCAAATAAGATAAACAAGCAACAACAACAACAACAACAATAACAACAAAACCTGGGGACCTCATTCTTATAATCAAAAGGAATGACTGCTTCCAGAACCAGTCAACTTGGAAGATGCCAATCTCTTGGTGAAAACTGCACCTGATGTCAACCCGATAAGACCCTGAGCAGTGTCCACTCACACTGTGCTCAGATATCTGACTGGCAGAAACTGTGAGATAAGAAATTTGTGTTATTTTAAGCCATAAAGTTTGTGGTAATTAATTAACAGCAATATAAAATGAATACAATCAGAAATCATATAGGTATATCTGCCATCCCAACTTGTTCTATTCCATACTATGCTAGAAGTCCCAGCCTGAAACTATTCAATAGAATTTTCTGTGATGATGAAAATATTCTGTTTATGTGTGGTACAGTGCAGTAGCCAGTGGCCCATGTGGCTACAGAACACTTAAAATGTTGCTATAGCAATTGAGGAACAATCTAATTTAAATTTAAATCACCATACATGGCTTGTGGCTCCTCTAGTGGACAATACAATTGTCTCCAATGCAATAAGTAAGTAAAAATAAGTAAAAGTCATAATTCTTATGAAATAACACATTTTTCTAATGGTAGGATTGCTTACATAGACTACCAAAAAGAATAAAAATGCAAACTATCAGAACTTCTCAGGGACTTTTACAATTTGCTCTGTATAGGATGTGGGGTGCCTGGGTGGCTCAGTCCGTTGTGCATCCGAATCCTGATTTCAGCTCAGGTCATGATCTCTGGGTTTGTGAAATAGAGCTCCACTTCAGGATCTGCGTTGACAGAGCAGAGCCTGCTTGGGATTCTCTCTCCCTCTCTCTGCTCCTTCCCTGCTCTCTCTCTAATATATATTCATATAAAAAAATTGAAAGTAAAAAGATCCAGTTATATAGCAACTAAAATTATAATCTACATATAAATATAGCTAAATATATAGGAGTCTTTTATGCAGGATACTGTGAAAAGTTTTTGAAGATAATGAAGACAGAACTAAATAAATGCTGAGATACATTCTTTCATAAAGGGAAGCCTCAACCATAAATATGTCACATCTCCCAAAATAAGTCCATAAATTCAACATAACCAATCAAAATTACAGCAAGGTTTTGGCAGATATTAATAAGTGATAATTTTACCAATATTTATTATGTTATAAAAATAAAAATATTGTGGTAGTACAAAAATAACAAATACATTAGTGTGAAGAAAAAATCACCGAGAGATACAAGAAAACTTTCTGTATAATAGAGGTGGCATTAAAAATAAAGAAAATGTTGACAATGGGTTATCCGTATTAACTCATACAATATGCTATAAGTAAATTTCTGTTTAACTCCCACATTTTTGAAGTAAATTTAAAACAACAAGACAAAAGAAACAAAAATCAGAAACACTATTACTTCAAGACAAGGAAGAATCCCTTAGACAAGACACACCAAGTACAAACCCTACAAGAACAGACTGATAAATTTTACATAAAAATGGAAACTTCTGTATCTCCAAAGATCCTGTAAACAAAGTCAATAAGTCAATCACAGTGAATAAACCAGAGTGAATGAACGAAACCTATATTACAAATATTTACATAGGTAACCCCAAATGCTGAGTTTAACAAAGCAAGCTGCACACTGAAACATTTAGATAAATTTCAAACACCATAATCAATACTTTATGGAATCACAAAGATTTAATAAAGGTACAAAAACAGACTAAACATGAACCAATTTTAGTGCCATCTTTGATCATGAGGAGAAATAAATGGAATAAAGGGGGTTTAAAGACATCTGTATTTTATTTCTTTGAAGTATATAAACACACGTGGAAAAATTATAGTGTTTGTTAAGTCCCTATGCTTGAAACGAGTTGCAATATTAAAACTTCAGTGTGTTTTCTTGTCCTACCTATCTTCCCAGCCTATACAACATATCCTTCCTTGTTTCCTCCAATTATGATATTGATTGACTGCGTGGGATCTCTGGTTTAGTATTCTTTATTTTTATTGTTTTTCTCAATTTTTACATGTAAATCAGTTCTCACATACTGTCTGGTCCTTGCAGTCCTTTCTGATAATCTATGTGAGTCTGTCTTCAGCTCATGCTAAAATATTTTCCGGAGTACTCACATAGTTTTTCTACCTTCTGTCATTCCTGTTAGAATTCAGGCTACAGGTGGCTTCCCATTTATATGTCTTCAGTCATTTAAAGAAACTTATGGTACCTCCATTTGCTTATGGTCTTGAATTTAAAGTCAGTGGTTTAGGCTATATTTTTTAGACATTGCAAATTAAAAAAAATTTCTTTTAACGTTTATTTATTTTTGGGACAGAGAGAGACAGAGCATGAACTGGGGAGGGGCAGAGAGAGAGGGAGACACAGAATCGGAAGCAGGCTCCAGGCTCTGAGCCATCAGCCCAGAGCCTGATGCGGGGCTCGAACTCACGGACCGCGAGATCGTGACCTGAGCTGAAGTCGGACGCTCAACCGACGGAGCCACCCAGGCGCCCCAAGACATTGCAACTTTAAATGCTATCATTAATTTGCCTTTTATTTTCCAACAATTTCTCCCCCATGAATGTCTCATGTCTTTTCTTTTTCTTTCTTTTTTTTTTTTTTTTTTTTGCCAAATCATACCCATTACTCCTTGAAGAACCAGCCAAAAATAATTTTACTCTAATTCAGCCTGTTTTGTGCTTCAACTTATTCAATGAATATTTACTAGTCACCTAAACAGGGATTAGCACTGGAGCCATAATATACATAAAAAAGACATAATCCTTGCCCTTAATAAGAAACTTACTTTTTTATTTATACAGAAGTACTTGCTTTCTATTAATAGGATGCTACTAACTCTTGTGTGTATGTCTTATCTCCCAAATCAGAGTATTAGTTACTTTAAGATTGTAAGCACGTTTTCTCTTCTTTCCTTTAATCCCCAATCCTGTCATTCATTTTTTAAAAGTATATGTAATTAGCAAATAATTGCTGATTCACTTAACCAATCTAATTCACCTCCTCATGTGTGCCACATTTCATGTGTCCTGGAAAGTATGTTCAGGGAAGTAAATTTATGGAATCCTGACTTCTGTTCAGCCTCAATCGTCTCCTGAGCATTTATTTATCTAGCATTTGTTAAATTGGTATGCTTGAAACAGGCTACAATGTTAAAAATTCAAGATGCTGTTCATCTCAGGTATGTCCCTCCACTAACATATCTTTCCTTGATGCCTCCAATTATTATATTTATTGGTTGACTGCTTGGGACCTCTGGTCTTATGCTATTTCAACTACTCTTATTGTTGTTCTCCATTCTCACATGTAAGTCATCAGCACCAAAACACCCATCTCGTGACAGAATAGATCTTAAGTAGACTAGATGTATCTAAAATTCTTGCTCTCAAGATCTATCATTTAGATTTACATCTTGGAATGCCATCATCCTTAAAGTCTGTTCAATCTCTTGGAAATTGCCTCAACTTGTATTCTAAATAGTCACCAAGCTCTCTTGTTTGTGCTTAGACAGAATGTTAACATTGTCGGGGCACCTGGGTGGCTCAGTCGGTTAAGCGGCCAACTTCGGCTCAGGTCACGATCTCATGGTCCGTGAGTTCGAGCCCTGCGTCGGGCTCTGTGCTGACAGCTCAGAGCCTGGAGCCTGTTTCAGATTCTGTGTCTCCCTCTCTCTGACCCTCCCCTGTTCATGCTCTGTCTCTCTCTGTCTCAAAATAAATAAAAACGTTAAAAAAATTTTAAAAACAATGTTAACATTGCCTCAGGAAAAAAAAAAATGTCTTTGCTTCCCTGTTAAATTTGATTATCTTCAGAGCCCATTTTATTTTACGAGTGACTAATTATAAAAACAAAAAACCGAAGCACATGCTCAACAGGGTCTAAATGCTTTCAAACTGATTGCACAAGGTAGAGGATGCAGAGAAAGGGTGCAGCGTTGGGCAGCTGCTGCAGAGCCAGCATCTGGGCTCTATGATAATCGCCTCGTGTGAATCATGCCGGAGAAAGAACAAAAAGAACCACTGAATGCAGTGGGCCTCAGACACCTCCAGTTGTTTTTCAGACTGCACCGTGTTCATCAGTGTTGAAATTTGCAACACCCGGCAGTTTTTCTTATCCTTGGTATGTCTTTGATGCTTTTAAGGATCTCACAGATACCAGTTTTTTAAACACTCCCACCTAGAAACATGGTTATACATCTCACTGCTATCACAGATAAATGAAGTCTGAATGAAATTCTTAGGAAGCCATCTCTAAAATGTTCCCATGATGTATTGCATATCTCAATAAAACTTTAGTATTTTATATCAATTCAAATCCTCTTTCAAGAGCTACGTATTTTTATTACCTATATTTGCATTGAATATCTGATTAAAATAGTAACACTTTTTCACAGGAACCTCATGAGTTAGGATTTAAGAGTCCATGCAGACTAAGGCTGTGAGCTTCCCTGTGTGCCCTTCGAGGTCTCTCTCCCTCTTGTAAAATTTCACACTGGATTTGTGTGGACTGCAAGAAGGAAATCATTTGCCTGGGGAAGTTGCCACAGCTGGTTTAATACCAGAACATTGAAAATGACATTGCCACCTTTTGAGCATTGCCACATAGAGTAACTAAGAGAAGGTCAAGAACAAGGAAGACTTTGACATAGACAAATATTGAAACAGAGATTTTACTAGCTCTTTCAATATCTAGGTGCCAGTTATCAAGAAATTTTTAAACTGAAAGACAGCCACTTTCAAATGAAATGCCTTGACATTATTGGACAGTATTGACGAAAGAATATTGTCAAGTTTATAATCGTCAAATTTTATATTTTGATTACTGTTATTACTTATGTACTGATCATTTTAACATTTGTTCTCTTCATGTTAGTTGACTTGGGCTTTTGAAAGCTACTATTCTGCTTTTTTCTTTACTTCTGCCCTTGTAACATGTACCATGTTTGCTATTTTATTTATAACAAGGGATACCAAGAAGCATAAGAGAGTATGACTAAAATCCTCTACCACTATTTTTGACTTTACGACAAATTTTATAGGCAGCAATGGATTGTCTTAGAGCTTTAATGGTGTTCACTAGGAGAAATGTTGATTGTACCGGAATCATTGCCCAGCTAATGTTCTGAAATGTACTCTTTCAGATTCCCAGGCTCTGCTTTTTCAGCAAACACATTAGGACACATCAATCACTGAAAACACTGTGGTATGTCAGTACATTGTGTTCTCCTTATTACACTGGTGCTTTTCTCCTGGGCCCTCCTGCCTGGAATTGTATTATCATTTCTAGTACTTTCCCTTTCTTTTCCTCACCTCTACCACCCTTCCTTTTACTCCAATCTATGTGCATTTAAAATTTTTAAGTAACTTAGAGCTCAGCTCCTCAGGGAGCTAAGTAGATACACTCTGCCCAGTCTCTTCCACTGAGGCAAATCTAAATCCTGGAAAGAATGCTTAAAGCAGCAATCTGAGGGTCTTAAAAAGTACCTGGTAGCAGGTGGACTATAAAAGGAGACTAGAATTTCGGAATTCTGAGTTCCACAAAACCAATGATGAGTTTAGAATTTTTCTGATGTCTGCTATCCTCCAACGTGGACTAAAAGCTGTCCCAAATCTGTAAATTCATATCTAGAGCAGACAAAAAGAGTTTCTTGAAAAACACTCTTTCTGATCTAAGGACAAGAAAGAGACTATTAAGAGTTGGAAAAAGTGGGAGAAGTGGTCTCTGATATTTTTCTTTTTTCCAGTTTCTCCTGATCCAGCCCCCAGGCAGTACTGGGTTGGTGGATAGTAGCTGCAGAGCATTGGCAGTGGCAGCCGTGCAACGCCCTACAGTCAGAGAGAGAAATCCTCTGTCCCGAGGGGAACTGGTCCCAACATCACGAAACAAATCCCCATTGCTTTTCTTCTTCTCCTCCCAACATTTGGTCCTGAATGCAGTTTCAGAGGTCTGGAAGAGCAAGAAGTTAGGTTTCTGGCCAGAGAAGACCAAAGGGGGCTTCAGGGAGGTAGGAAGTGCTGCAGGAGATCAGAGGGAGGAGAGAGATTGACAGCAATCGTATAAATTGTGTATCAACTGTGGGGGTCACCTCCAAAGTTCATATACAAAGATCTCACCTTCAACAGATTATACTGAACATTTCAGGAACTGACTGACAGGGTAGATTTTCATCCACTATAGGATTGGCCACTGGCTGATACAAATGTGGGGCTGATTTGAATAGCACTGCAAATGCTTTGAAAATTGAACTGACATTGGAATGAGAATCTGTGGAAAGCCAGTTGGAACTTCTGACCTGAACCTAACCTGGTCAATTGCCTAGTAAAACAATAAAAAATCAACATTTTCCTTAGGACTTAAATAAGACCCAGAAGGTCATAATATTAAAAATGCAAACAATTCAATCCCAAATTATTCACCCTACGAAGAACCAGGGAAATTTAAATCCTAAGGGAAAATACATGGCAAGGTGACCCAGATGTTAAGAAAATCAGACAAAGGCCATAAATTAGCTATTATAGACATGCTCTACCCAGGTAATAAATGAGAGGACGAGGACCTAAACTCAGGTTCTGCACTTACACACTATATCAGTTATCTTCATTATTCTCTGCTCAAGATAAACCATCTCAGGGGCACCTGGGTGGCTCAGTCGATTAAGCGTCCGACTTCAGCTTGGGTCATGATCTCGCGGTTCACGGGTTTGAGCCCCATATCAGGCTCTGTGCTAACAGCCTGGAGCCTATTTCAGATTCTGTCTCCACCTCTCTGCCCCTCCCTTGCTCATGCTCTCTCTTTCTCTCTCAAATATAAAATAAAACAAAAAAAATTAAAAAAAAAGATAGACCATCTCAGAAGTGCAGATTCAGTGTGAAAACATGATGCTCATGTTTGAACTATATGTCCATAAGAGTAAGGCTGAACAACTAAGGGAAATATATTTGTCATAGTCACATAAACTCTATCATAAGTACTTTCTGATATAGAATTCCTATACAGATGACCCTTGAATAACACTGGTTTGAACTTCATGGGTCCACTTATATGTTGATTTATTTCAATAAATACAGTACAGTACTGTAAATATATTTTCTCTTCGTTATGATTTTCTGAATGAGTTTCTTTTCTAGTTGTTTTATTATAAAAATAATATATAGATTACATGTATAACATATAGTATATGTATTAATAGACTGTTTATGTCATCAATAAGGCTTCTAGTAAATTTAAGTTTGAAAGGGTCAAGACTTATATGTGGATTTCCAACTGCCTGGTGGGTCAGCATCCCTAATCTTCATATTGTGGAAGGGTCAACTGTATTGTTCTGTTAAGGGGTCTTTGAAAAATAAAAGAGAGTTTACTTACAGATTTATAGGTTAATCAAACTAGATTATATGACCTTACTTGAAGTGATAAACTTTGTCTAATGTTAATAGTACTATATGAGTTTTCTGTCTTATCTTCTTAAAGCGGGGGCTGGAAAATTATAGCATATGAGCCAAATTTGGTGATGGTCTATTTTATGCAGCTGGAGAGCTAATAATGTTTCATTCCAATATTTACAAAATTGTTAGAATAAAAGAAGGAAGAAGTAGGAAAACAAGAAGGGGATGCCACCATGGAGACTATATGTGACCTACAAACTCTAAAATATTTGGTATCTGGCCATTTACAGAAAATGTTTGCCAACCCCTGGCCTGAAAAACATAAAAACACACTGATAGGGAACATTTTGTATGTCTCACCATTTCTTTCTAGTGTTGTTAATTTATGTTACAAGGGAGTACTCCAAAAGACCTGATCCACAGTAGACATTCAAACAATGTGCATGTAAATTAATAGGTGGATGAAAAATTGCCTAACTACTCCACCCATAGTAAAATAAGTCCGCTTCTTGGTTATCTCCTGTGGTAGATAATAATATTAGTCACCAAATATTCACCATCCACTTAGGTACACCTGCTCCCAGTCACGGGAGAAGTATAATTCCAGGCCCCGATGATGTTGGGCTCTGACATGTGACTTTTTTTGAACAATGGAATGTGAATGGATACAACAGATGCCACATTTTATCAAAAGCCATTAGAAGTATTGCAAATTTCTGTCAGTTGCCTTGTTCTTCTACCTCTGTCATTACAACAGTGTGTTATTGTAGTGATTGGTACTGGAATAAGAAAGCACATGGAGCAAAGCCAAGTACAGTAAGCCTCAATGTCAGCCAACCAAATCCAGCAAAGCTCAGCCAAGCTGAAGCTGACCTTCAGCATTCATGTAACATGAGTGAAACTAAATGGCATTGTAATCTTCTGAGATTTTAGGATTGTCTCATGCTGAAGGAAAAGTGGCTTGATGTATTCTATAAAACAAAAGATTCAGAAGGATCCAAGGGATCAGTACTTAGTATACATGGATCATTGAAATCATAATGAATTCTTAAGCACATTTTTCAATCCTGAATAATAAGAGTGTGAAACTCATATTTACAAAATGACTTTTCACATTTTCAGTTCATTTTATGTGGTATAGAGACGTAATAGTTTATAGGGTGGTGCTCTTCTGTGTTCACCAGGAATATTTTATCTCACTAATGAAGGGCAAAAGTGATGGATGTATGTCGTACTAGAGTAAAAGGCACCTTACGCTCCAGAAAATTAATGTATTCCTATTCCTGTGACAACTTTGTTCTCTATTAAAAATGAATCACCATTGAATCAGAATCTCTTTGCTTTGGAGGTTAGTATCTCACCCTTAGTATTAATTTAGCATTGTAGAAATATGACTAGAAATTAAATAGCACAAAAACTGAGGAAAAAATAATACAGAAAATATTTATAATTTATAATGAACTATACTCAGTATCAAATGTGCTCAGTTCAGTAAAGATGGATGTGAAACCAAGAAAATTATAATCAAAGATAGTTCATTCTATAAAAATAATATACACATAGGAGAACCCTAGTTAGAAGAGAAAATTAAAATCTCCAG
The DNA here is from genome assembly GCF_028749965.1 of Puma concolor. NCBI lineage: Eukaryota > Metazoa > Chordata > Mammalia > Carnivora > Felidae > Puma > Puma concolor. Next base: position 87,791,541 of record NC_141671.1, on the reverse strand, counting down.
AAATTGTTCATGTACCTTATTCAAAATCACAAAATGTGAAGAAAATAAAAGAAAATGTGTAATTCAGGGGTTCAGAAGTGGTTGTGGTGCTGGTTCTTGACAGCTGCTGATTTTGCTTGATCAGCGCTCATTCTCATTTTTTCTTTTCCTTTTGTTTCTTTTTTTAATCTGAGAGAGAGAGAGAGAGTGGGGAAGAGGGGAAAAGGGAGGGGGGGAGAAGGAGAGAGAGAGAGAGAGAGAGAGAGAGAGAGAGAGAGAGAGAGAGAAAGAGAGAGAGAAAATGTCAAGCAGTCTCCACACTGAGTCTGCCTTGCAGGGCTTGATCCCAAGACCCTGGAATCATGACCTGAGCTGAAATCAAGAGTCAGACGATTAATTGAATGAGCCAACCAGGTGCCTCCGTTCTTACTTTTTATGTTAAGAAAATTCTAATTTTGTTTGGGAAATATTCTCTGATAGTTCAAGTAGCCTAGGTGTTATGATGGCACTCCTCTTTCTTATTTGGACAATGTGAGCCTAGTAAATCAGGCTCAGGTGCCCCTGGCTACAAGATTTTCTTCAGAATTGATAGCTGGTCCAAGAGAGAACAATTAGAACAGACAGGCAACTATCTCTAGCTATTGAGTTGAGAGAGAATAGGAGTAAGACTTGAGTTACCAGCATATACCTGGTCAGCATGAGTGGAAAGCCAATCTGATGACCCCACCAATATAAAGGGAAGCAAAGCTAAGAGATGGAGAGGGCAAGGCCAAGTTCTGATGATGTCATATGACGGCTCAAAATCTAGTTATGTGTGATGTTTGACCTTTGTTCTTCTTTCTCTTACAACTCCAATCCCTGAAAGATACAGTGGTCCTCAGGGAGGTTGAGAGATTCAGGAGATGAATATTTTGCAACTAGACTTTCTCTTAACATATACATTTGAGTAAAACCATTAAGAAAATAGTTTAGAAATCACTTAATTTTTGTGATGTCTCTGAACTTAAATTTCAACTTTGCAATTTCTTTATCCATTCATCAGTTGATGGACATTTGGGCTCTTTCCATAATTTGGTTATTGTTGATAATGCTGCTATAAACATTAGGGTACATTTATCCCTTCCAGTTAGTATTTTTGTATTTAGTATCTTTTCAGCAAATACCTAGTAATACAATTGCTGGAACATACGGTATTTCTGTTTTTAACTTTTTAGGAACCTCCATACTGTTCTCCAGAGTGTCTGCATCATTTTTACTCCCATCAACAATGTAAGAGCATTCCCCTTTCTCCACATCCTCACCAACACCTGTTTACTGTATTGTTAATTTTAGCCATTCTGACTGGTGTGGGGTAATATCTCCTTGCAATTTGTATTTCCATGATGATGAATGATGTTGAACATCTTTTCATGTGTCCATTAGCCTTCTTCATGTCTTCTCTGGAAAAATGTCTACTCATGAGTTCTGCCCATTTTTAACAGGATTATTTGTTTTTTGGGTGTTGATTTGTGTAAGTTCTTTGTATCTTTTGGATATTAACTCTTTATCAGATATGTCATTTGTAAATATCTTCTCCCATTCCAACGGTTGCCTTTTAGTTTTGTTGTTTCTTTTGCTGTGCAGATTTTTATTTTGATGAAGTCCCAATAGTTCATTTGTGCTTTTGTTTCCCTTGCCTCAGAAAACATATCTAGAAAGAAGGTGCTATGGCCAATGCCAAAGAGGTTACCCCGCTGTGTTCTCCTCTGGGATTTTGACAATTTCCTTTAACATTTAGGTCTTTCATCCATTTTGAATTTATTTTGTGTATGGTGTAAGAAAGTGGTCGAGTTTTATTATTTTGTGTGTTGCTATCCAGTTTTCCCAACACCATATGTTGAAGAGATTTTTTTTTCCATTGGACATTCTTTCTGGCTTTGTCAAAGATTAGTTGACCATACAGTTGTGGAATAATTTCTGGGTCTTTATTCTGTTCTATTGATCTATGTGTCTGTTTTGTGCTGTACCATACTGCTTTGTAATATAAATTGAAGTCTGGAATTGTGATGCCTCCAGCTTTGCTTTTCTTTTTCAAGATTGCTTTGACTATTTGGGGTCTTTTGGGTTTTCCAAACAAATTTTTGTATGTCTTCCATATAAATTTTAGGATTATTTGTTCTAGTGTTGTGAAAAATGATGGTGATATTTTGATAGGGATTGCATTAAATGTGTAGATTGCTTTGGGTACTATAGAAATTTTTCACAATATTTATTCTTCCAACCCATGAGAATGGAATGTCTTTCAACTTCTTTGTGTCACCTTCTATTTTCTTTCATCAGTGTGTTATAGTTTCTAGAGTACAGTTCTTTTACCTCATTGATTAGGTTTATTCCTATGTATATTATGGTTTTTGGTGCAACTGTAAATGGGATTGATTCCTTGATTTCTCTTTCTGCTGCTTCATTATTGGTGTATAGAAATGCAACAGATTTTGATTTTGTATCCTGTGACTTTACTCAATTTGTGTATCGGTTCTAGTAATTTTTTGGTGGAGTCTTTTGGGTTTTCTATAAGAGTATCACGTCATTTGCAAATAGTGCAAGTTTGACTTCTTCCTTGCCAATTTGGATTCTTTTTATTTCTTTCTGTGGTCTTATTGCTGAGGTTAGGACTTCCAGTACTATGTTAAATAACAGTGGTGAGAGTGGATATTCCTGTCTTGTTCCCAACCATAGAGGAAAAGCTCTCAGTTTTTCCCAATTGAGGATGATTTTAACTGTGGGTTTTTTGTGTATAGCCTTTGTGATGCTGAGATATATTCCCTCTAAGTCTACTTTGTTGAGGGTTTTTATCATGAATGGGTACATATACTTTGTCAAATGATTTTTCTGCATCTATTGAAAGGATCACATGTTTTTTATCCTTTCTTTTATTAATGTAGTATATCATATTGATTGAGAATATTGAAACACCCTTGCATCCCAGGATCATGGTGAATGATTATTTTAATGTACTGTTGGATTCGATTTGCTAGTATCTTGCTGAGAATTTTTGCATCCACATTCATTCATTGGACTGTAGTTCTCTTTTTTAGTGGAATCTGTGTCTGGTTTGGGTATCAGGGTAATGCTGGCCTCATAGAATTAATTTGGAAATTTTCCTTCCATTTCTATGTATATACATACATATATATGCAGGATAGAGCCTTAGAAGTAGAATGAAAGGAAGTGAAATTTTGTTAGATGTTGCTACATTGTGTTCCGTAGGAATTTTACCATTACATGTTCCCATTAGCAGTTACAAAAGTGTCTTATCTCCAAAGGCAGGCCAGTACACTGTGTTTTCAGGGCTCTAATTTTCTACCACTTTGGTAGGTAAGGACTGGCATATTGGTGTAGTTTTAATTTGCATTAGAGTAACTTTTTAAATTTGAATTAGAGTAACTTTTCATATGTTTAAGGACAATTTTCATATACTTTCTATAAATTGTTCATATCTCTTGATAATTCTTCCAGATATCTTCCCTTTATTTTTAAGAACTCTTTTAAAAGAGGTTCACATTTTTGTGATATAGTTTACAAATATTTTTGTCCAGTTTTCCTTTTCCTTTTTAAATTTTTTGCTGGGCATTTAAAAAATTTTTAATCAAGTTGAATTTATGAATTTTTTATATAGCTTCTGGATATTGAGACATAATTATAAATGTTGTCTCCAAACATGTTGTAAAAAAACCCCAGCATATGTTCCTCATTTAGATTGTCCATGTGGAGTGTTTTCAGGTGTATGTTATTAAGAATGAATCTAATGAATGATGGTATGTAGGAATATCTTTGAATTAACACCAATGTATTAAATAATCTTGTAAAATAAAAAAAATGTCTAACTGCAAAAAAATACATTATTTCCAACATGTTACACTTAGTACAAAATACCTGGATGCTTGGGAGAGTGTCATTAAGTACCATTGTTCTAAAGAACTGATTCTCCGTCATTCATACTTGTCTCTCAATGCTTCACAAAGCGCCTGCCATATAAAAGTTATAGCAAATGTATTCATTGGGACTTTTTTGGATGCAAGTCATTGAAAAATCAACTAATTGATTTAAGCAAAAGTGGAAACCCATTGGCTTTTATAACTGAAAGGCACTACCTTCAGAAAAAACTTAATCTGTCTACTCGAATAATATCATCAGTGCTCTTGTTCTTTTTTCCATGTAGTGGCATGATAACCAGAGGGCTTGATTTTCCTGTATACTCATTACTTAATAATTCTAAGCCTGAGAAACCAGAACTGACAGAGAGTGAGAGTGGGCTGGTGACCAGGACAAAACAATTTTCATGGAATATGGGAATGTACGTTCCATAATGTATGTTGTATACTATACAGACTAAAGACATCATGCTGACATTAAAATGGACAATAAAACTCATTTATGTTTTATCCTGATTTCATAAAATTCATTATCCTGGATTCATAAGTAAGTGAAGAGTTCTTTTGTAAGGAATTGTCTTTATTAACGATAATTGTGCATAAAGAAACTAAAAATCTAAAGATGGAAATATTGAAAGGCACTGAGCTATGCATTAGGGAAATATCTAAAGTATAAACTATTATAGATTTTGTATTTTAAGTATCCATAATTATGACATTGAGATTTTGAGAGAAAATCATTAATAAAATCTTTAATTCCTGTAAAGAATTTATAATCTATGATTTAAATTTCAAAAAGGTCATAAGATTTTTAATATTAGAAATTTAGTCAAGAGTGACTCATTTCTCAAGAAATTAAAAGAGTAGTGTTGAGAGAAAGAAACTATTTTACCTCCTTTATTAGTGCATTTGGGTTTCCTTATTCTTCATAAAACATTAAAAATGGAGGAGAAAAAAAGATTTGTAGTAATATACAAAATTCAATGTAGAAGTATAATTGCAGATCAATCTTATTCTTAGTAGTGACATATAGTCTTCTCTAAAGGCATGAATGTTAGGCATTTTATTAGCTTTAAGTATCAAGAATTTGGTCTCAGTTGAAGGAATCTAATCTGCAAGATTATATTTATAAGATCTATCTTCACAACATTTATAGTATAACTTTTTTCCATGAAACTGTTAATATAAGTTTTTGTATGTTTTTATTGTTCTTTCTCTAAGGCGAATTTTTATTCAATTTGATATGTATACATATATCAGTCATTAGCATATTTCAAGCAATTGTCAGAGTAAATGAGGCCAAAGAAAACTCCATCCTCTTCATTAGTACTTATTACTCAATCTATATTTAATGATAAAATCAAACTTTTTTTTTACACAATCCATAGTGTATCTAATCTTAGGATCTCACACATGAAAATAGCTTATCTCAAATTTCTCTACTATTGATTGATTACTTGCTTATACCAGAGTTATATTAAGAATTTTAATGGACAGAAATGCTATATACTATGTCAATTATTATAGTTGTAAGGATAGCATATAGATTTCCAGAATTCCTAAGTGACCTCAATCTTTAAAATGTGCTAACTTCATTCTTAACCACCGATAAACTGACACATGATGAATTTTGCAATCAGGAACTCGGTCCTCTGTCCAAGACACAGACAATTCTAATTTCCTGCATGCATAACTTCTATGCCTTCAAGACACAATCTGGCTGCTTTGCGCCTCATCACTAGCTCACTCCCATCCTCACATTCAGCACACACAAGTTCATGGGGATAGATGAGAGAACTCCTTTAGTTCCATCTCACCTGACATGCCATTTCCCCTCCTCTGCCCCTAGTCCTATGTCGCTGCTACTTATCCTTCACTTTCCAGTCTCTAAAACTCCCCATAGTGTCACAGAGCAGCCACTACTTGTTTAGCCTGTTCTTTAGTTCTGTTTACACATTCTTAGGCATTTTCCAATTGCGAAAGTTAAAGAAACTTAATTCCTTTTACTAGTGGGTAGCATATTGTTGCTTTCCTTAATACTTGGTTCACCAGAAAGTAATTTTCCTCCTCTCTTTCCATTCAGTCTTCCATTGCTGTATTCTGAGTCCTTTGTCTACTTTGTGAACATTTTAAGTTTGGGGTTATGATGAACTGATGAGTCAAATGGCAGAATAACATTTGGTGTCAACTACATATTATGCCAACTGCATGGAGTGAATGGGGTTTTAATCATAAAGCCACATAGGATTCACAAATTTGAGTCCTTCACAGCACCTTTCTCAGGTAGGACACTAGATTTTCAAATCTGACCTTTTTGTAAGAAATGTGAAGATTCTGAGATTGATGAGAGTATTTACATGCTAATGATAAATTATAGTTAGGAGTTTGAGGCTAAATTAACCTGAAACCAATGTGATAATATTAAAAATCTCAACCCTACTTATCTGTTCCATTATAAGAGCTAAAGAAAACACCCAGGTCTGCCACAAAACTACTGCTACAACAAAGTCTTGTGTCTTCCTGATGTCTTTTTTGCCCTGCAAAAAGTCATATACTATGATGCATATATATAAATGCATATATGTATATGCATTTTTAAAAATGCAATGAGTTGTTTAATTTCTCTTGAAGAAAAGAAAACTATCTTCTTTCAAATAATTTTAAAAAATATAGAGCGGTAAGGAAAATATTACCCTTAACTCATAAACAATAATGGTTCTAATATGATTCAAAAAGAAGAGACTTCCTGCTCTCATGCCTCCAAAAAGTTTCCACATTTTCCTTCTTAAATCACTTGCAAGGGAAGACACATTCCCAGTTTGATTGGTCAGAATACCAAATACTGATGGAACTATGATTTTAAGTAGGTAGGATTACTGTGCTCAAAGAGGTACCCAAATGTTGCTCTCTGTTTGTCGCTCTTCACCCATGCAATGAACATACCTAGATAGGCTATGCCATCAGCAAGGACCATGAACCATTGCCCTCCTCTCTTATGACAATTCTATGCCAACCTTTTCCAGGGATATAGTTTTTAAAGAAATCTCAATGTATATCTGTCATCTACATTTCTCTTTTCCCTCACAAGTATGCCTGAGAGATGGGTCCAAGATTTAAGTTTTAGTAAAGTACTAAATAGAAAGCCTTTCTCATCCATGAACCGTCTACACCCCAATGTTGATTTTATAGTACTATGAATTGATGTTTCTAGCACTTGAGTAGCTTTTTAATGTGGTGCTTTGATTCCTATTCAGCAATTCTCCCTTGTAAGTACCTTCCTTAGATTCTTGCATTGGGAATGGGAGCTGGAGGGGAGGTAGACTGATGGTTAAAGATGGCTGACAGCGTAAGACTAGGGTATTACTTACTTTAGGACTATAAAGTCATCTTTTACCATCAAAAACATCACCTTGAATTTCTTATATATAGTAACCAGTGATGAGGAATTCCAATTTGAAATACAAGTCAGGCATTCTGTAAGAGGCACTATGATACAAATGAAGCAACAGAATCTGTTTTTTTTTTTTTTTTTTTCAAATCCTCTGGAACCAGAGAGAGAAAAATGACATATGAAATAATTATGAAAAGTGGTGACTAAGCTGTCTGGAAATAATCATTTTCTAGAAGAAAATATCATATGTTACATTGTTGTTACATGTGTTTTAATAAAATGCAATCATATTGCCACATGCTCCTAAAATAAGATGGATTTTAATGGCAATAACCAAGTAAGAGTTATAATAATAATATAATATATATTATAGAATATATAACAACATAATAATAACCAAGAGTATTAACTGCAGTTTATGTTAAACAGAAATAGGTTAAGTAGCATGCCCCTTGGATCCTTGTAGTTTTAGTCCAATCTCCTATAACCTATTTATCTAAATTTGAACTGTGGGAACTAACATACCTTCCTGTTATCAAATCATACTTGATTTGGATGTAGAATATTGCTCTTGATAATGCAAGAATGTGGACTGATATATTACTATGGGAGGGTCTTTAATATAAGTTGACAAAAAGTCTGATACACGGCCATTGTGAAGATATCTTCACATTTTGTTTCTCTCTACCCATTAAATGTCCATTTTCTATATAAATAAGAATATTTTAGGTATATTGCAAATTTGTTAATTTATGGGTAAATATAATATTGTCTATACCCCAAACCAAGTGTTGATATCAGAAAACACTTGTAGAGAAGGTATTTGATGAACAGATTCTCAAAAAGACAAAAAATTGAAGAGACACTAACTTGAAACATTGTCAGCAATATGGAAGATAAAGCCTAATATCAAACTTCAAGAGTTTTCGGTTCAAACGTAATAAGTTTGCCAAAACCAAAACAAAGTAAACACAACTGAACAGAAACTTCAGGTATCAGCCATTTACCAATTTTAGCTTATCTTGATCATATGGTGCTTCGTAATTTGTGCCAAGTTAGTATGCTGTGCATAGGTGTGCTGGCGTAACATATGCTCACCAGGTTGCACGATATATATATTATATTTTTTATTTGAATCCTACAATAATTCTGTCAGTAAGGAAATAAAAAGAACTGGGAAGTAGTCTGGCAGATTGTCTCACATCTGTAGGAATAATAAATGTCAACATAAAAACTGCTAATATTGCTAGAGCACTTAGCGTACACTAAGATTTTCATATCAATTCTCTCATTTTATTCTCATTTTAGCCCTATAATTTGGGAACTTTTAGTTCACATGAAAACACCTGAGGTTTTTGGCTATGTGATGTTACATGGTCCCTGCTGGGCCATGCATGTAGTGAATGCTGGAGCCTGAATTCTGACCTATGTGTCTGGCTTGAATGACTTTGTGCTTAACCACCATGGGTACCCAACTCACTCCATTTATGCTTCATTGTTATGAAATGTTTTCCTAGTAATCAGAATCCAATTCAGGTTTTCAACTCTTATTGCCTCAGTTTTTTCTGAATTTCTTTCTGTTTACTCAAACGGAATAACTGAATGAAAAGGTGAAGGAAAGTCTTTAAATAGGCAGGTTATTTTTCTCCTCCTCCTCCTCCTCCTCCTTCTTCTTTTCTTCTTCTTCTTCTTCTTCTTCTTCTTCTTCTTCTTCTTTTCTTCTTCTTCTTCCTTTTTTCAGTACTTTGCACTGTAAGGAGCCCAGTGATATTTAAAATGACTTTTCTTATCTCCAGAGAGCCCTGGTCTGAACAGTTGTAATCCCTTCAACACTAGGTTCCTTAACATATGAAATATGTCTACCTGTCTCTGAATTTATTGACATTTCCTCTTAATATACATATTAAAACATCCTGACTGGATCTTGTGCCTGGATTTTCATTGATTAAGGATGGGTCAGAATTTTAGTGCCACATGCTCAATTATTTCTGATTTCTCTCAAAACCCACAACAAAAGAATGAGTATTGATTGCCCTTCATTGCTTTTCAGTTCACAGCTTTATCTCTTTTACACATGTGATGCTTTACCAGATGAGACCTTTACCAGCATATAGCATCAATGCCTGTTTGCAACCAATCTGAATTTCAAATTCATCCAACTCTCTTATGGAATATTAGTTTTAGTATTATTTTGATAAAATTAAGATCTATGTTTTTCTCAATGTATCTATCACTTAATTTCCAATTTATTTATTTTTTGCTTCTGAATTATTCTTTTTAAAAGATGTTTTTGAGAGTGAAGAAAAAGATAGATTTAAGAACTATGTAGTGTCATTCAATTACACATTCATCTGTAAGATTATCTCTATACAACGTAACATGTCTAGATAAAAACATGAAGGAAATTTAATTTGTTATGGTTTTGAATATTTAGATTTCTTTTCTTTGAATCTAAGTTCATGGTGACATGTCACTGCAAACTTAGAAGATATTTCATATTTGTTGGTTTGTTTAAAAGGAAAACATGGTATTCATATTAAATCTCAAAGTGAATATGATTCCAAGAAAATCTCAGAAGAGTAAATTCTAGTTATTTCCTAAAGGTCAATAACATCATTTCCATGCTATGAGATATTTACAGTATCCTTTAAGCTATCTTATCCCTTCAGTTAAAAACATGGACATTAATTTGATTTTAGAAAGTACTTAGTTGTATGAATTATAATGAAAAATTATATTCAAAAAGAAACCATATTTGTGAGACATTATAATTTAAAGTTGCAGAAAGAATATGCTCCAAAATATTTGGGGAGTTGTCATGAAAAAAATTTGAAGATACCAGAACATACTTATTAGAATAGCTAAAATTAAAAAAAAAAATACCAGCAATACCAGTATACTAATGAGAATATGAAGCACTGGGAACTCTCCTACATTGTTAGTGAGGATGCAAAATGGTACAGCTACCTGGAAAAGAATTTTCAGGTGTTTTTTTTTTTTCAGTTTATTTATTTCCAGAGAAAGAGGGAGAAAGGAGGAGTGGGGGAGGGGCAGAAAGAGAGGGAGAGACAGAATCCCAAGCAGGCTCTGCACCATCAGTTCAGAGCCCCACGCGGGGCTTGACCCCACAAACTGTGAGATCATGACCTGAGCTGAGATCAAGAATTGGACACTTAACTGACTGAGCCACCCAGCCACCCCTCAAGTTTTTTAGATAGTTAAATACACATTTACTTTATGACCCAGAAATACACCTCTGAGTATTTGGAATGATAGAAACCTACATTCACACAAAAACCTATATATCAATGTTTATAGCAGCTTGATTCATAATTGCCAAAAAACTGAAAACAACTCAAATGTTCTGCAACAGATGAATGGAAGATAAAAGATAAAAAAGATATATTATTCTTTGTCATCATGGGTAGGAAGACACTGTGCCCAAGGACTTGCCCTGAAAATCAGTCTCATTTGGTACCTTAGATACCTGTAACTAGTAAGCAGGTTTTTTTGTGCAGTTCCTAACATCAGTGGCAGTAGTATCATCAGATTCTCTGAAAGTTTAGCAATGTACCTGAGAAATAGACATTCCAGTAGTTTTGTTAAGTACGTAATTTAATAAATTAAACATCCTGTTTGAAATATCTAGAGTGCTTACTGCTTTATTGACAAAATGTGAATTGGATATAAGAACATATTATCTTCATTTTACAAGTGTAGATTTGGAGGCATCGGGAATTTTGAGGCAGAGAATGTGATGTTGGTACTCAAAATCATTCTATATTTCCAGAGTTTCTGATGCTTGCTGCACTGGAGCCCTGCTTCCTGAAGAGAAGACTGTCGTGGTCCTCAACCATTGCCCTTTGAGCACCCCATTATGAACATTGGCTGGATTGTGGATATAAGAAAGATACCCATTTACTTCTAGATAAATGGTACCAGACAGTATTATGGAAATAAATGACAGAGATGGGCTATTTTTAAGATCTATGTGAACAGAGTAGCTCATGGAATATTGAAGGGGGTCACAAATTCTTTCTTTCCCAAGACAACAACATCAGTAAGGATAATTTAGAAAAGATGACAATGACCAGGAATTATAGCTCCCTTTCATAATACAAAAGAGGGCTTGGAAACAAACAGTGCTTCAGGTGATTTTCTGGAAGTTAGGAAATAAACCAATTGCAAGCTAAGCAACCAGAGATTTACATGGGGTTAGGAACCACAATGTGCAAGCATGATAGAAAAATGTGCAGGGGTGCCTGGGAGGCTCAGTCGGTTAAGCATCCAGCTCTTGGTTTCCGCTTAAGTCATGATCTCACAGTTTATGAGTTCAAGCCCCACATTGGGCTCTGTGCTGACAGTGCAGAGCCTGCTTGGGTTTCTCTCTTTCCCTCTCTCTCTCTCTCTTTCTGCCCCTCCCCCAACTTTCTCTCTCTGTCTCTCTCAAAATAAATACATAAACTTAAAAAAATTAAAAAAAATAAAAATGTCCAACTGAGGCACTGGTGAAAGGGACAATAGGGACACTTGCAAAACTCAACATAGGGGAGCCTGGGTGGCGCAGTCGGTTAAGCGTCCGACTTCAGCCAGGTCACGATCTCGCGGTCCGTGGGTTCGAGCCCCGCGTCAGGCTCTGGGCTGATGGCTCAGAACCTGGAGCCTGTTTCCGATTCTGTGTCTCCCTCTCTCTCTGCCTCTCCCCCGTTCATGCTCTGTCTCTCTCTGTCCCAAAAATAAATAAACGTTGAAAAAAAAAAAAAAAAAAAAAACAAAAAACAAAAAAAAAACTCGACATATGCTACGGAGCTAGCAAAACCAGGGTGTGCAGAGGTAAATGCTCTGCCAGGTCTCATATACCCTTTTAATACCCTTTAGTAATAAAATAAAACCAAACAGGGTAAGACTATATGAATGGGTTTTGCAGATTGAGTTCCAAGGAATGGTTATTTTTTATGTGCATTTCACATATTTAATGTGTTTTATTTTGTTTTTCTGCTAAATTTACATGTCAAGGCATATCCTGAAAAAAATTCTTATCCCTTTCTGAAGTTTTCTCATGAATATACAACCCGTGAGTTCTTAAAAAAAAAATGCTTGAAATGGGATAAAGGTTTCTGGAGAAATATATATTTTCCACTATGATTTTGTGAAATTGTGTTACATTCTCTTAGGCAATAAACTTGAATTAAAAGCATAAATCATTAAAACTCATTAGTTCTACATTTAGCAGCATTCATCATTAGTGATTTTTAAATTTATGTACTTTTGTTCTTACATCTATTTTGATGAAGGTGAGTTTAATCTTACTTTATAAAAAAGGTAAATAAAGTGGTAAAGATTTTAGACCCCTAGTATACTTCTATAAGGATAGTAAAATTGACATGAAAACTGTAAATTTTCCATTTTTTATTATATTTACATTTCTCACAAGAACTTAAAATTAAGTTCACTTTTCAGATACTCACCTGTTACACATATTAACAATAGAAATATTTTAAAATTTCTTAATGCTTATTGAAGATCTGTTTTTATTAAGCACTTCAATATGAAGATTTGAGTAAATAAATAAATGAAAATACACTAATAGCAATTCGAAATAGCTCTGTTATCCATGGATAGCAAGTACTTTGTTTTTATTTTATTTTATTTTTTCTTAAATTTTATTTGAGAGAGACAGAGACAGCACGAGTGGGGAGAGGGACAGAGAGAGAGAGGGAGAGAGAGAATCCCAAGCAAGCACCACGCTGCCAGAACAGATCCTGATGTGGGGTTTGAACGCATGAAACCATGAGGTCATAACCTAAGCTGAATCCAGAGTCAGACACTTAACCGACTGAGCCACCCAGATGCCCCATTTTTTTGTTTTTATTTTAAAACAGGTGCTAAAAAGTTCAATCTAATATCTCTTTTTGAAATATGCTCAAAGGCTGTTTTACATTTTAAACCATATGGCTTTGTCTGCAAATCTAGCTATTTTGGGTAAAATATATTTAGTATAAGCAGCACAGTTTTGATGCACTCACATTTAAGGTTGTAAGAATACAAACTCTATATGTTTATAGATCCATTCATAAATCTCCTGAGATTGGTGATAACTCCATTGATGGATAAAAATACCTACAACAGAAAAAATAACATTCTTTCAGAAATGAATATTTTATTTTACAAATAATACATAGAATACAATGTGAATGGTACTTGCCTCTCTGAGCTCAATGGTAAAATTGGCAATGAGTTAAAAAAGCAAGAAACCAAAATGTAAAATAACTTCATATGTTTAGAAATTAAAAATCATATTTATAAGAAATTCAAGCATCTAAAGAAGTGAAGTAAAAATTAGGACATACTTAAAACTGAACAGCAGGGGCACCTGGGTGACTCAGTTGAGTGTCTGACTTCAGCTCAGGTCATGATCTCATGGCTCATAGTTCGAGCCCCACATCAGGCTCTGTGCTGACAGCTTGGAGCCTGAACTCTGTTTAAGATTCTGTGTCTCCCTCTCTCTCTCTGCCCCTTCCCCACTCATGCTCTGTCTCTCTCAATCTCTGTCTCTCAAACAAAACAAAACAAAACCTGAACAACAATGAAAATATAATATATTAAAACTTACAGGAATTTCAATGTAGCTTAGAGGAAAATTTATAACCTTAAATGCAGCTGTTTAAAGTTAAAAACTTGAAAGATTGAAAATTATTGACACGATTAGTCAACATATATATTTAAGAAAGACAAAAAAACCCATAAAAGTCGATGTGAATAATGATAAAAGGATAGCATTAATAAATTTTTTAAAAAAAATAACAAAGTTTTTTGAAAAAGCTGATCAATAAACTGTTGGCAGATTGAAGAAAAACAGCAGAAATAAATAGGAGAAAGTACGTAGATAACTGCTTGCATTTCACGTGTATTAATTCATTTAACCGACACAGAGTTAACCGAGTAGAGAGTATTGCTATTCTCAGTTGATAGTTGCCCAATGTCAAAGGACTGACCAAGGTCTCACAATGAACCAGGGATTAACTTTAGGCAGTGTGTCTCTGTTGCCTTTTTGCTTAACCACTAAGCTGTACTGCATCACTAAATAAACAGTATTTACTTCCAGAAACTTTTATAAGACAATAGTATAAAACAATTCATGGCAATGAATTCAAAATTTTGAATAAGATGGCTTCTTGTGACTAGTGAATATATCTTACCGAATTCTGACTTTCATGAGGAGATTTTTTTCTGTTTACTTCGGGTTTCTCCCTTTCCCCTTCATTCGCTTTTTCTAGGCAAGTAGGGATCTGTGATTGATAAATTTGGGCAGAAAAATGGTACCTTGTCAATTCAGTTCCTCCTGAATTTCTATGGAGCTGGCCTGACTAGAGAAACATGTGGCCCCCTCCTGTGGGGCCCTTAAGGTCCTGCCTGAGTGGATAGGCTGACCTCATTCTGAATTTCAATATTAAGAAGTATATTGTTGGGGCGCCTGGGTGGCTCAGTCGGTTGAAAGTCCGACTTCGGCTCAGGTCATGATCTCGCGGTCATGATCTCGCGGTCGTGAGTTCCAGCCCCGCGTTGGGCTTTGTGTTGACCGCTCAGAGCCTGGAGCCTGTTTCAGATTCTGTGTCTCCCTCTCTCTCTGACCCTCCCCCGTTCATGCTCTGTCTCTCTCTGTTTCAAAAATAAATAAACGTTTAAAAAAAAAAAGAAATATATTGTTGACTCACTCCTCAGTCTAATCTTCAAAATCAGCTTCATCAGCGATAAAGGTGATAGTCTACTTTCCATTTGCCTTTATCTCTTGTTTTAGCTTTTAATTTCTTCAGGACATGTGGGAATGGAATAGGAAAGAGAAATGTTATGTATTATCCTTCTCAAATATCAGTATCTGGTGCTTGGGGAGATAGTAGCAAGTGGAGTTTTGAAGAGGAAAGATAACATGTAGAGATGGGGTTTCTGGCAGTCAGAATACGAGGCTTTAAGCATTGAGAACAATGTTCTTGCATAAACCTTTTGACCTTGGCAGTTTGGCACAGCCTATATTATAGAGTGTAACTGCTTTACCACATGTGTGGGTGGATTTAACATCAAACCTTAGGATTTATGGGATTTTTCACCCCAGGTCACTGAAAGTTATGGTGGATGGTAAGTTACGATAAGGAACTAGTTAAGTATTCTTCTTTCCTAACCCCTTCTTTTTCTAAGGAGACAAATAAACACAGTTCTATATGTGTGTTCCGCTGCTTCCTGCTGTGATGTAAAAGGAACTTGCTCTTGAAAGAGAGGGCTATGTTTCCCATCACCTCCTGTGACAGGCAGATAAGTACGTAGCTTTGGCAGTCTGGATTAAGAAGTCATACCTACAGTTATAAACTGCATCTTTTAACCTAAATTTTATCAATAAAATAAAAGTGATATTTTGATCTCCCATTTCTCCCTTCATTTATTTGATGTATCAATTCATTCAGACTCAGGTAAGGAAGAGAACTGATGTGTATTGGTGACTTTGAACTCCAGTATCTGGTAGATAAACTGAAGTTTTAAGATATGGGCAAAGAGTGAGATTGGGATTTCATAAAAAATATATGAAAACTGAAGTTTCTTGGCCTTGGTGATACCTTCTTAAAAGGAAGACATGGGGCGCCTGGGTGGCTTAGTAGGTTGAACGTCCTACTGCTGCTCAGGTCATGATCTCGTGGTTTGTAGGTTTGAGCCCCACATCGGGCTCTGTGTTGACAGCTCAGAGCCTGGAGCCTGCTTTGGATTCTGTGTCTCCCCATTGCTCTGCCCCTCCCCGTCTTGTGCTCTGTCTCTCTGTCTCTCAAAAATAAATACATGCTCAAAAAAATAAAAATAAAAAAAATCTTTTTAAAAAAGTAATTAAAAGGAAGCTGTGAAAGTTTGATTGGCAAGACTCTGCAGGATACAGCAATTTTGTCCTCACCTGGATTTATGTACCTATAGCCCTCAGCAAAGGCAGTGGTCTTATCAAGGTGAAAGCTGCTTAACTATGCCCAGACATCAGAGCATGGGTAGCTACAGCTTGACATTGGGGCAGTTTTCTCCCAAGCAGAAAGAGGTTTAGTAAAGCAAAGATCATCTTTTGGACTTAGTAAAACCTTGCTTTGAGACAAAAAGAATCTTGGATAGAAATTCCTTCTGTTTTACCATGTGCCTTAGTGAAGTCTGAAAGAAATTTATAAATGTCAGATGTCAACAGGCACTATAGATTAGCTGTCCCAAATCCTTTCGCTATTCTTTTTTTTTTTTTTTCCTGAACTATCTTCAGGGTCTGATTCACATATTTTGTTCACAGTCTCAAGTGTCACTTGTCACCACAAAACATCAAGTTGATTTGGGATTTGTTAAATTATAAAAGCTCTGAGCATTTCAGAAATCCAACTATAGCTGTATTCATAAAAGAAGGGTAGATCTGATTAATAAACAATGAAAAGGAATGGGGCTCATTAGCATGAAGAAAATACATAACTTGTTGACACAATTAAATTATCACAAACCCTAAGATAAAAAAAAAAAATAACAATGCTTACGTATCAGAGGATCTGTTCCCTAGAGTCAAGTTTACCCAGTAAATCAAGGAGAAACTGGACTGAGTCTGAAAAACATGCTTACTACCAAACAGGAGTAGTGGAGGAATAAAAACAAAATAAAGGATAGCAGATCCATTGAGTGGAGAAAGATGGATTTCTGTAGATAAGAGTCTGATAAGGTAAAGTTGGGAAAATAAATCTGTAAGACAACGCAGACTGATGTCGAAAGGAAAATGATATTTTCCCAGTTTTAATTTTCCTAAATGCTGTTCAGTAGAATGGCAATGGTTTAGTTGTTACTAGTTCAGAAGTCATGTTTGGTGCTTGATAAAATCTGAAGGAGAAAGAGGTGTAGTCACAGAGTGTGGACTGGGATGGGTCATTTAGGAGACTATGACAGTCCCTAATAAGAGTGCTATAGAAGCTAACATTTAAAAATTAGGACAGAAAAATGGAACAGTTATGTGAAGTTTGAACAGATTTGAGAAAAATTGAGGAAAACCAGAATAAAGTACTGGAAGAATTCCTGAGTGTGTTTCAAAGTATCACGGATATTTTGAGAGTAACGCTCTTATTTGAATTTATGCTAAAGAAATTTATAATCTTTGACTTTTGGACTCTGAAAAAAAGATCTAGCAAAAATGAATCATATTAAAAGATAACCTGGAGTACAATAATAGGGCAAGACCTAGGTGGCTGAGCTGTTAGTTTGATGAGAGCACATCTATTGAGTGAATACATCTATCCATTATTCAACTTAGTAAAGTGTGGATAGACATTCATTTGGACAGTGAATGCTTTTGTCTTTCCCTAAGTTCAATGACTTCCTATCTCTCTCTTTTAAAAACTCAATAAGACAAAATCCAGACATGTATTAAAAACTAAAGGGGCACCTGGGTGTCTCAGTCAGTTAAGCATCCGACTTTGGGCCAGGTCATGATCCTACTGTTCGTGAGTTTGAGCCCCACATTGGGCTCTCTGCTGTCAGTGCAGAGCCTTCTTCGGATCCTCTGTCTCCCTCTCTCTCTGCCTCTTTCTCTCTCTCTCTCCCTCTCTCAAAAATAAACATTAAAAAAACCCCTAAATAGCTAGGTAAGACAGCAAAGAGGAAAAATAGAAGCAGCTCTTATCCAGCAAAGTGTACTTGTCCTACCAGTATCAGACAAAGGGATATTTAGGGAGCAGATTAAAATGTAACAACATGGGCTAACACCTTTTGTTAGTGTCATACCACAGTAAAAGAAAAGGCAGAAATGCAAAGTCTAGGGTATTTGAAAGCTATGGAAGGGCAGTATCTTCAGGATTACACAGCAGTGGTATCACTCCTCCTATGCTCCTGAGATACTGGCTTCAGAAACATCAAAAGCTGTTTTATCGCAGGAATATGCTGAAAGTGACTCTCCTGTTGAAACATGGAGAAACCATCCCTAGTAGGATGAGCATAGCAAGAGGCATTGTCAATAGAAGAATGAAAACACCTTTGTTCCTAGCAAAGTGCCACACTCAAGTTAGCAGAAGTTGGAATATAGTAAATAGTAAAGAAAGACACCTCTAGTGAAGCCTGGTGATGGGAGATGCCAATAATGCAAAAAATTTTTAAAACATTGCAGGAAGTAACACCTCAATTACCCGAGACATGAAACACAGGTTAATTTTCCTTGCAGATAGGGTATATAAATTACTTGTTATATTTCTCCCAGTTGAATTTAATATCTTAGTGAGTAGACTCTGGACGTTACATGGTCTCTGAAAACCTACTGAAGCTGAAACTCAGGTCAAATTTCCTTCCTTCAGACACCATCAAGTTACTGCTATTACCGTAGGTAATGTTAAGTACTACTTTACAGGAACATAATTTTGCTGGAGTAATTGCTTTAAGGGAAATATATTGATTGTTTTCTAAATTTGGTGCTAGTGGTTTCAGTGCTATGATAATGTCTTATGTTCTGTAACTTCTCTGGATTCTCCAAGAGCAAAGCACATCAGAAACTTGGCATTAAACTAATTCACCTCCTTAAGACTAGAAGGAATTGCATCCATTCCCATGAAACACAGTCCAGGCTGCAGCTTCTCAAGGAAACTCAGCTCCATTCAAGAGCTCCTTTAGCTAAGAGTAGGCAGAACAGGAACAATCAATTGAAAGTATTTATTGATTTTTTTTAATACTCAGAAGGCAAATGAATTTCATTTTGGATTTTAACGACATTAGACTTAAGTTTGCAAGGAATTTTAGTACTTGGAGTTTAATTCTTCTAATGAAACTTTATAATCAGTGGAGGTAAGTTTGCATTTAATGTTTTGACCCCTCTATTGTTGGCAATTTATTGCTAGAATGTCTTTATATTGTTATTTGATTTTATCATAGAACCATAATTAGATACACTGAAACAAAATAACCATAGTTAATTTGGAAAGGAGAATAGATTCAGAAATATGTACTCAGCTTTTTGTGCAGTGACCTTGAGGTTAACAAGTAATTTACCCATCTCAGAGACCCATATTTCACAGTATGCTGAGGGTATAGTGTATCCTGTACCCTAGTAGGTTTTACACAGATCCAAAAAGCTCAGCAGATTATAATGACAGAATGATTTCACAAAGTGGATAATAAAACTGCCCTTATAAAGACTGCATCTGCAACCACAAGGACATGGCCATCCGTCAGGTTGCCTATAGACTTCATGGTTAAACTTAAGGCCTCAAGCAAACAAGTTAGGGAAAATATTCTAAACTTCTAACACTAGTTCAGAAGTTTAAAAGTCATATTTCAAATTAGACTATAAGAAGTCAAAGGTTCAGGCTGTAATATTTGGGGGTAGACACTAAAATATGATTGCAGGAGAATCTATGCATGACTAACAACTTAATAGAAATATGTATATAAAAATGCAAGAAGTGAAAAAGAGGAACATTAAACAGATTGACCAAACAGAAATAAAAAGGTAACATGATGTAATAAAACAGATGATATGAGTAATGATATTACATGTTAAAAGGATTAATACTACAAGGAAAAAAACTATTATTGTCAAGTTATACTATCAAAAAATCAACTATGTAATGCTTACTAGAGGCACATGTTTAATATAAGAATAGGGGAGGCTTTAATGTTTTCTTTCTTTCTTTCTCTCTTTCTTTCTTTCAGTGAACTCCATGCCCAATATGGGTCTCAAACTCACGACCCCAAGATCAAGAGTCGCATGCTCTACTGACTGAGCCAGCCAGGCACCCCAAGAAGACAGAAAGCTTGAGCATAAAAAAAAAGATGGAGGAAAATGTGTATGCATTCATTAACTGAATAGGGTTCATGCAGCTATATTAATATCACACTAGGCTTTAAAACAAGGTTACTATATGTAAAGAAGGACCAGAAATCCAATAACTTGTCTTCAAAATAAAGCAAAAATTGACAAGGTAAATGAAATAGGCACATTTATAATTATATTTGTAAACATTAACTTACCTCTCTCGTTAGCCAGTAGAAGAAACAGATAAAAAAATTAGTAAACTATAAAAGATCTAAAAACCACAATAATTAAACTTGACCTAATGGATATTTATAGAACAATGCCCTTAACTGCTACCAATTACAAATCTGTTTCAAGTACACATGGGCTATTAGTCTATGTCATATGCTAGGCAATAAAGACAGCCTTCAGTAAATATCAAATAATTGAAATAATTCAGAGAATACTTTCTAACCACAGTAGAAATAGACTAGATTTATTTGTTTGAAATAAACTAGATTTAAATGACAAAAAGAACTAAAGAATTTCTATCTACCCTGATATTATATAAAACACTACTAAGTAATCTATGGCTCAATAATAAAATCAAAATTAAAAGTAGAATATATTTTAACCTGTATGATATTGAAAACACAACATTTCCAAACTAGTAGGACATAGCTATGGAAGAAAGAAATATCTATTGAAGAAATTGAGTACTTTTCACAAAAACCCTAGCCCAAAAAGCTTTGCCATTTAATTTTTTCCAAATTCACTAAGAAATAACATCAATCTTTCACAAATGGTTGTAGACAATAAAGAAAAAGGGAGCACTTCTCAACTTTCTAAAAAGCCATCATAATTTTGATTCCAAAACATAACAAAAATGTCATAAGAAGACATATGCTCACATATACAATTATATATTCCCACAAATATATTTTCTAGTGTACTTATGTAAATATATAGACATAGAAATATCTTTTTCTATCACCTATCATCTTTCTATCATCTATCTATTATCTATTCTAGAGAAATTCTAATATACGTGCAATATAAATTTGAAAGACATTCTAAGGAGACATATATATGTAATTGCAAAACAATTGGAAATAACTTTCATCAAAAGTGAAATGTATAAACTTTAATATATGCAATGTTATAAAATGGAATTTATTAAATAAATCCTCACGTGTCAAATGGTAAATCACAAAATTATAATGTTGATTGAGAAAAGCATGCTATTGAATATGTAAACTATTAAAAAACAAAATTCAACTGAGTTCATTTTAAAGACCTCATTGGCTTCATTCAATGACTCCTGAATCAGTCTCTAGCAAATAGAAAGAAACTCCAAGGAGCTGTACAAAATTAAAGGTTTTTGTTGGCAGAAGGGAGCAGGGAGAAAGAAATTATACTAGCAAAAACCAGATTGGTTGTAGCAAGGTCACCTTCTTTTAGGAGATGACAAGTTTATCAGGCAGATTATCTCACTAGTGCTGACCAGGTAATTCCTGATTGACTGGTTTAAGATTCCATTTCTGGGAGAGCCAAAACTATAATTAAGTATGAAATCTCAATGTGGTGATGTGGGGCTTAGCATAAAGGACTCCGTTTTTTTTTTTCAATATAGGAAATTTATTGTCAAATTGGTTTCCATACAACACCCAGTGCTCATCCCAAAAGGTGCCCTCCTCAATACCCATCACCCACCCTCCCCTCCCTCCCACCTCCCATCAACACTCAGTTTGTTATCAGTTTTTAAGAGTCTCTTATGCTTTGGCTCTCTCCCACTCTAACCTCCTTTTTTTTTCCCCTTCCCCTTCCCCATGGGTTTCTGTTAAGTTTCTCAGGATCCACATAAGAGTGAAAACATATGGTATCTGTCTTTCTCTGTATGGCTTATTTCACTTAGCATAACACTCTCCAGTTCCATCCACGTTGCTACAAAGGGCCATATTTCATTCTTTCTCATTGCCATGTAGTACTCCATTGTGTATATAAACCACAATTTCTTTATCCATTCATCAGTTGATGGACATTTAGGTTCTTCCCATAATTTGGCTATTGTTGAGAGTGCTGCTATAAACATTGGGGTACAAGTGCCCCTATGCATCAGTACTCCTGTATCCCTTGGGTAAATTCCTAGCAGTGATACTGCTGGGTCATAGGGTAGGTCTATTGTTAATTTTCTGAGGAACCTCCACACTGCTTTCCAGAGGGGCTGCACCAATTTGCATTCCCACCAACAGTGCAAGAGGGTTCCCATTTCTCCACATCCTCGCCAGCATCTATAGTCTCCTGATTTGTTCATTTTGGCCACTCTGACTGGCGTGAGGTGATATCTGAGTGTGGTTTTGATTTGTATTTCCCTGATGAGGAGCAACGTTGAGCATCTTTTCATGTGCCTGCTGGCCATCCGGATGTCTTCTTTAGAGAAGTGTCTATTCATGTTTTCTGCTCATTTCTTCACTGGGTTATTTGTTTTTCGGGTGTGGAGTTTGGTGAGCTCTTTATAGATTTTGGATACTAGCCCTTTGTCCAATATGTCATTTGCAAATATCTTTTCCCATTCCGTTGGTTGCCTTTTAGTTTTGTTGGTTGTTTCCTTTGCTGTGCAGAGCTTTTTATCTTCATAAGGTCCCAGTAGTTCATTTTTGTTTTTAATTCTCTTGCCTTTAGGGATATGTCAAGAAAGAAGTTGCTACGGCTGAGGTCAGAGAGGTCTTTTCCTGCTTTCTCCTCTAGGGTTTTGATAGTTTCCTGTCTCACATTCAGGTCCTTTATCCATTTTGAGTTTATTTTTGTGAATGGTGTGAGAAAGTGGTCTAGTTTCATTCTTCTGCATGTTGCTGTCCAGTTCTCCCAGCACCATTTGTTAAAGAGACTGTCTTTTTTCCATTGGATGTTCTTTTCTGCTTTGTCAAAGATTAGTTGGCCATACGTTTGTGGGTCTAGTTCTGGGGTTTCTATTCTATTCCATTGGTCTATGTGTCTGTTTTTGTGCCAATACCATGCTGTCTTCATGATGACAGCTTTGTAGTAGAGGCTAAAGTCTGGAATTGTGATGCCTGCTGCTTTGGTCTTCTTCTTCAAAATTACTTTGGCTATTCGGGGCCTTTTGTGTTTCCATATGAATTTTAGAATTGCTTGTTCTAGTTTCAAGAAGAATGCTGGTGCAATTTTGATGGGGATTGCATTGAATGTGTAGATAGCTTTGGGTAGTATTGACATTTTGACAATATTTATTCTTCCAATCCGTGAGCAGGGAATGTCTTTCCATTTCTTTATATCTTCTTCAATTACCTTCATAAGCTTTCTGTAGTTTTCAGCGTACAGATCTTTTACATCTTTGGTTAGATTTATTCCTAGGTATTTTATGCTTCTTGGTGCAATTGTGAATGGGATCAGTTTCTTTATTTGTCTTTCTGCTGCTTCATTATCAGTGTATAAGAATGCAACTGATTTCTGTACATTGATTTTGTATCCTGCAACTTTGCTAAATTCATGTATCAGTTCTAGCAGACTTTTGGTGGAGTCTATCGGATTTTCCATGTATAATATCATATAAATTACTCCATTTTGAACTCGTTGTCTTGCTTTTAACACAAGTATGATGTTATATGATTAATGTTAAAAAACCATACAAAGGAATGACTTTTTTTTTTGTTAATCCTTACTTATGTAATAGTTACATATTATTATTTTAAAGGAGAACGGACTGGGGGTGCCTGAGTTAAGTGTCCAACTTCAGCTCAAGTTATGATGTTGCGGTTCATGAGTTCAAGTCCTGCTTTGGGCTCTGTGCTGACAGCTCAGAGCCTGGAGCCTGATTCAGATTCTATGTCTCCCTCTCTCTTTGCCCCTCCCTGACTTGTGCTCTGTCTCACAGATGGGTATCACATCTTAACAAAGTGAATTAATATTTTCTTTTTTTGTGTGAAAAATCACATCTTATATATGTTTCATGTTCAAAGCTTCATTAATGATATCTTGAGTTCTAGTTATTTTAATCTTTTTAGGATCATGATTATTTAAAAAATGTGGCCATATTAATTTTGACTTACAGTTATTCATTCTCAGTTATGGTAATCTATTGTAACAATGAAAAATTTTTATTTATTTTTTATTTTTTAGAATGTTTTACTTATTTTTGAGAGAGAGTGTGAGAGACAGAACACGACTGGGGGATTGGCAGAGAGAGAGGGAGACACAGAATCCAAAGCAGGCTCCAGGCTCCAAGCTGTCAGCACAGAGCCCCACACAGGGCTCGAACTCAGGCACTGTGAGATAATGAAGTTGGACACTTAATGGACTGAGCCACCCAGGTGCCCCCAAACAATGAACAATTTTTAAACATTTTAAATATCTCTGTGTCTTACTCTCTTCATCTATAATATGCTGATAATAATGGTACTTTATGGTTGTGACAATTCAATGAAATGATCCATGGAAAGTGCATAGCATTGTGCTGATGTGTCCTAAGAATTCTATGCGTCAGGCATTAATACTGTCTATTATTGATATTTTATTTATTGCTAACCATTCAATTAAGCATTCAATTATTTTCTAAACTATTATATTTGTCAGCTTAATTTAAATGTTGGAATATACACTATAATATGAAGTGATAAATGACAAAAATAAAAAATAACTTTCTCAAATTTTCATCTTTAAATGTCTGCTTTTGAGGAATAATATTGTTTATGTTTTGAACAATACCTTGTAAAATGAGTGTGTTCATTACTAATATTAAAAATATAGTAGTAATAAATAATGTTGATGTGATATAAATGTACTCTCAGGTAATAGAGTTCATTGTTAAAGTAAAATAAAAATGTCAGCAAACCTAAGCTCAGTCACTTTATTGACTCCCTCGTTTTATTGTATTATCTTTTTCACATCTAAGTCAATGCTTTCTTTTTTAGAAAACTCCATGCTTTATTGTTTCTGATAAATTAAATAGATTATTCTGACAGACTTGAATGTTAGCACTTGATATTTATACCGTTACCCACATACCGTTCTTTTCCTTAAAGATTTCTCCAAATATTTTCTGACAACATGTAAAAGTGCAATTTGAATGCAATCTTTTCATTATACTCTGAGTAAATAAATAATACCTTAGTTGCAAAAGGTGAATAAAACTTGGCAGTGAATAATATTTCTAGTTTGTAGGAATTATTAGTTCCTTGAACAAATCTTGGATTCTTCCACATGTGAACTCAAAGACCATCTGAAGGCACCGGGAAAAAAAAAATCAGATTGAAATATTCAGTTTTTCCCCAGTGGTCATTACCAAACGTGTGCCTTTAACCGACATGTGAGTTTTGCTCTGTTTCCATTCTGAAAGATTTACCCTCTACTGAGTTTCAGTACTGGTACAGGATGACAAGGGCGTGTATATATGTGTGTGTGTGTGTGTGTGTGTGTGTGTGTGTGTGTGTTTACATAACACCAAAATACCAATATTAATACTAGTATTTGATTAAAACTACCCAGAATACACAAATACAAATCAACCAAAACTAAATATTATAATAAAATTCAAAGACATGTATATGTGTATATATAATAAATCAAGCATAAAATATAAATATATATGATTATATAATATATGATGTACAAATATATAAATATAAAATACAGTGTAAATCAAATACAGAAAATTATAAATATATTATAAAACATTAATTACAATATAAATTATCCTATATCAAAGTATCATATATAATATCATATCTTATTATAAATTACTAGCACATATATTTTCAAAATAAGCAATATAAAATGCAATTTAACACTCAATGTAAATTGAAAATGAAATATTATTTTTAAACAAGTTGGCTTTAAAAAATAGTGCATTAAGGTTGCCATGGTTGAGTTGAAGCATCTTTTTGAGCATTTTTTCCCCAGCTGAATGAAAAGTCTCTTTATGGCTCTATAGCATAATGTTGCTAAATTTAGTGTGAGCACACTGCAGACCAATACCCTTGAGCTCAGCAATTTTACAGTTTCTGCCTCTTAAGTAGCTAGTAACATAGACACGTGCCATCATACTCAGTCATTCATGGTACATGCGTAACAGGGGTACAATTTCATTTACAACCACCATTGAATTTTAAGAGATGATTCCTGGTAGTGTCAGGCCCTTTGCTGAGCACTATCTTGAGCTTTGACAAAATGTTTTGAAGTTGGAAGATAAGGCAACATTGAGTTGCTTTGCATAGTAATTGAGCTGTGGGAAACTTAGAATTAAGGACATGGGAAGCCATGAACCCACCCCTGTGGACAGAAGGCAGAATACAGCAATGCCCATTAATGATGACAACGGAGAAAAAAAAATATTTAGGAAAGCAGACATGTTGGTTTCATGTCTTAATGAGTTTGTTTTGGTGTGCACTTAGGGCAAACACGAGTGACTGGAATCAAGAAGCATAATACCTGAATTACATGGTCAAATTCTAAGTTTACAACAGTAAAGTTGAATTGTCATGTTGATGCCATTTTATATTCTAATCAATGAAGTGTTGAGTTTGTGCCTTTCTTTATTGGGCATAGTATCATAGAAAGCTTTTTGTAAATCAAATAATTTAGAATTTTATTTCAGTTTGGAAACACTATTCACTCTAAAAGTTCTGTGAAGTTTGAGCTTTGAAAGTTAAATTTCTTCAGTCTTTTGGAGTCTGATTTAATTTAGTTTTTGGGTGCTGCACTGAGCCAAATATTTAATTTCAAGTTTGGAACTAACTAGTTATAGTATCAACTTCTTAAATCTTAAAAAAAGTGATATAACTCAGATCAGCATTCCGTTAGGTATACAACATGAGCAAAATAAATCAATGATTATAGAGATAGTTGCTCAAAATGGTGATGTTTCTAGTTGTGTAATTCTCAACATTTATTAGTTATTGTTATTATAATTACAATGATGATGGTAATCATGATTCTGAAATAGATTGTTTTATAGTCCCTGTACCAGACTGAAAAAGAATCTTAATCTTGGCTATTTATAAATTTTTAAAAGTAAACATTTTTCTAATAAACATAATATTCCAATAGTAAGTAAATATATGTATATATCAGGTCACTTTATGACAGAAACATACTAGTAGACGGTATTTAAAAAGAAAAGGAACCTCTTTCTCTTTCCTGTCCCTGCCTAAGCACTGCAGTGCAAAGGCCATGGGGAAGTGCTAACAACATAGAGTTCATGACTGGGGAGAAGAGTGTGTCTCTGAGAGGTGGTGGTACCTCCATGTAGGGTGCCCCCTTGGGAAGGAGGCCCCGTGTGAGGTTTCGGACCCTGAGTGGGATTAGGAAGGTACCCACTGGAAAGAATGGACTGATGTATGGTTTTGAAGCCCAGCCAGGGGTGGCCCAGCTCAGGGAGTCAGAGCCCAAGTGGAACGATGAAAGCATCCTGCAGAAAGCAGTCCAGGGGAGGCCTGGAGCTCCAGTGGGGCATGGTGGGCATTCACAAGAAGAGGCAGCTTCCCAGGAAACAGGTGCAGTGACTTAAACATCTGCAAAAGAGGGTGCCAGCTCATGGTGTCAGATAAGAACAGGGTGAAGAGGGTGTTTCTTGAAAGTGGGCTGCCTGGAAGGATGTGTTGGAACCTAGGAAGGATGGGGAAAGTGTCTACTCAAGGGAGCAGAGAGATTGACCAGCACATTGATTATATTGAAGCTCTATTCTTTTATCCACGGAAAGATATGCAGAAAAGGAGCTTTTATAGTTTAGTATCCTGAACTATGGAAATGAAAGGAGAATTCTTTTATTGTTTATGACAAGTATGCATTATTTGTGGAGTAAATCATATTGTTTACTTGCATTTAGGATAAATATTTACTTCTCTGCCTTTAAATACATATGTACTTAAATATATACTCATTGATCACCTACCATGTTTTTGGCACTTTATGTAGGATTATGACCTTTGGTCATCACAGCAACCTTTTTTTTTTTAATTTCCATTTTACAAATGACAAAGGTGAGATCTAGAAAGATTAAGACATGGACTCTGATCTCTAAGAAATCCTTAAGGGAAGCAGATACATAGCACATAGTATCGTACTTTTCAAAAGTGCATTATTTCAGTTTCTATGGTGTCATATGGAAGGGGTATTTAACTCTGAAACAATTTTCAAACATATTTCTTTAAGCAATACAAGTTTTTCTTCAAAAGAAGTGTTGTGTTAAGCATGACAAGTAAATCAAATAAAAATCCTGCTCTGGTTGAAGTCCAGACATTCTCGATTCTCATCACATACTAGATCTATCTGAGAAGCTGATAAATGCTTGGCCCACCATCAGAACAGACCCTCTGAGGGTGGAGCTCAGCCATCAGTACATGTTAAATGTTCCCCAGATAATTTTATTGTGCATCTACAGGATGAGTTGTGTTTTAATAGTTGATGATGGAACACTGTAGGATGACTGCCTTGTCAGGAGTATGGAAAATGATTGAAGAAACAATCCTGGAGGATGAGAAGGCAGGTGACACTAGTGAAATAGTACTAGAAATAGAGGTCAATTTTAATGAAGTTATCAAACAAAGGTTTAATTTACGATACCTATATAGTTTCTGTGTAACCCATAAACCTATTGGGTATAATACAACTTCCTGGCATCCCCAAATCACAGACAAATTATAAGTGTGTGTTTTTAAGAACCTGGAACTAAAAGACATCTTTGAATGAGTTACAATGCAGAGGAAAACAAGACCAACACATTAATTGAACTGCTCTTCCAGTACTCAAGAAAATTGATAGGAAAATGTCACAGAATATTCTTTACTTTCTGTTTGAAAGCTCTCATGCTTAATAGAGTCCTCAGCTACATCAAAGAATTTAAATGTAGTTTCTGTTAAATGTTTTCTAAACAGAAGTTAGATAAAGTAGGAAAATACAAAAAAATCATAGCATTGAATGAGATACAAATATTTTCCAACAAGAGATATATTATTGTAATTTTTGCTTTGATACTACCTTGACATTAAACTTCCAAACTGAATTAAGGGAGTGATATCTTTCTAACATATCTAATTTTCTAACAGAGAAACCGTTTGGATAATCTTGGGAAAAGATTTTTAAAAGTCTAAGAAAATGCCATTTAGAAAGATGAACAATGAAAATGGCTATACCTGCTTTATTCTCAATAAATACAAGCTTTATTTTGACTGTAGCTACATTACTTAATCATTTTCCCACAAGATGATGAAAAATTATACCCTAAATCCGATGATATAGTAAACGATTAAAAGCATGAATTTTATAATAAGATAAGCTTGTGTTTGAACTGTGGCTCTGCCATTTGGAAGTTATGTATTTTGAAATGGTTTGGTATTTCTTAGCCAAGTTTAAGGCCCTCTTGATCAGTGGGCAATGATAGAGCAGAACTTTTAATAAAGGAATCTCTCTTTGATGGGTTCCTACCAGGAGATTCTCTGAAATCCTGATGGTAGAAATTTTGTGAATTCAGGGATTTTGTGATTATGGCTTAGAACATAATTAGGTCACTCTTCAAGACTTTTTAAACTACAAGAACTTTAAACTACACTGTCTCACCTCAAAGACAACTTTTTCCCTCACAAACAAAAGAGGCATTTAAAATGACTTTCATTATAATGAAAGAAATTTTTAGAAAATGCCTTACTTAAATCATATGTGACCAGTGAACATCTAAATTTATAATAACATTTTATTTTGATCGTGAACACCCATTATAGTTTGTGGACAAAAAGCCTGCAAGAGGATGAGAATACTCCTTATAATTGTAGCTCCCAGCAGTCATCTTTCTCACCAGCACACCCATCCTTGGGCCATAGTTTATCATATCTCAAAAAGGAACTTTTGTTTTATCCAGTAACTTAACATGGAATTTGCTAGATACAGAAAATATATATTATGCAATTTAGGTATCAAAACTGAGCTCTATAAGACCCTTTGCAAACATTTCCAAAAAGGTAAGATATATTCTTGGAGGGGATTTATCCCTAGCTGTGCAATAGAATCACATTTGGAGCTTTAAAAAAGCCACAAATATAATTAGCCTGCCCTCACAGACTTTCAGTATGAGAATGTCTAGAAGTGAGGTCTATTGTTTTCAAAATACTTTCAACTACCCTCTGCAGTCCAGCATCTACTGGGAGCTTCTTAGAAATGCAGAATCTTGGGCTTTGCCACTTCTGCTGAATTGGAATCTGCATTTTGACAGGAACGTGGTTGTTGATACACATATTAAGTGTAAGAGAACACTCTCTCTAGGAGGTTTTGCTGCCCAGCCAGAGTGAGAGCCACTCACCAAGTTAGGATGAACTAGCCTGCAGCACTGTTAAAGCAGTGTCTCCACAGACAGGACTCTTAAGTGTTGAGCTTTGCTTTCTATATAAGATGCATCTTTGGAGCAAAACTTTAGCATGTAATTTTGGACCTATAAAACACCAAAAGGCAACTACAGAGAAAGATGGTGAAATAGTCATATTAATATCCGGCACTTAATTTAAAAATTCAAAAATCTCAAACAAGGATTTCTTTGGAGAGAGGGGGCTAAAGGAAGCGATGCACTCAGTGGTAATTTGACTCTCTACTGATTCAGTGATCAATGACTTTTGGCCTGGGGCAACCTCCATCTTTCAACTTCCCAGCTATATACTCAGATGCTAAGGACTATTATTGTCTCTGGTAACAGCTACTTAAAAATAAATTGGGCCTTAATGTTTCCCTCAGCTCAACCCAAATTTTAGACAGGGTTCTTTCTACCTCCAAGCCCCAGACCTCCCTTTTTCTAAGAGCATTTATTTTAGGAAATGTGTCATTGTAAATTATTTCTCTATCTTTTTGAGACATGAAGCGTTTTAAAAGTATTTGCCAGTTTTACAACTCTGGACTGTTTTTCTCGAGAACCTGAAGGCCATACTTTTGAAAGGTGATCAAGCTTCCTTCTACCCATCTCTGGAAGGATAGGAGCCTAACCTCTATGAGCACCATGTTGTAAAACCACCTCCTGCTATGCAGATGTGAAAGAGTTTACTTTTCCTTTGGGTAAGGCCAATTAGCAAACAGAGCTGGTCTATGATCCCCTCAACCCTAACTCTTAAAATCTGTCTAGCCTTTATTTCAGGAGACTGGCCTCTGGCCCCACTATCCTATTGCAATAGTCTTGAATAAAGTCTTTCTTGACTGTTTAAGTTTGTCCAGTGTAATTTTTGCTTTGACACCACTTTAGTGTTAAATTTCAGACATCTTTGGGGAACTGAATTTTCATGAATCCTCACCAAATTCATAGTGCTCTCATTGTTGAATCTTATTTGAGACCCTTAGAAGTTGTAAGTATGCTTCCATTTAAATTTGACTTGAAAAAAATATCTGGCTACTTCTAATTTGGATTTTGCATGTTACCACTATAATTTTGTTGTCTGTACCAGATCTTGTTTAAAAATGTTGAACCAAACAGACATGAACTTTTCCCTCATGGACTTATAAGTAAAAGGTATAGGTAAAATAGGTAAAAGCAGCATTAAAACAAAAACAAAAACAAAAACAAAACCCTGTTGACAAAAATAAGCATAGCTAACCTATCTTAGCCAGACAATTATTATTTGTCTTTTCTTTCCTTTTTTTAAAATGTTTTTTGAGAGAGAGAGAGAGAGAGAGAGAGAGAGAGAGAGAGAGGAAATGAGGGAGGGCCAGAGAAAGAGGGAGACAGGGGCTCCAAAGCAGGCTTTGCACTGACAGTAGAGAGTCTGATGTTGGGATTGAACTCATGAACTGCAAGATCACAGGAAGTCATAAACTATGAGATCATGACAAGAACCAAAGTCAGATGCTCAAGGGACAGAGCTACCCAGGTACCCCTGTCTTTTCCTTCTTATTTGGAGAGATAAAAGTCCCACTGAGGCTCTTTATGAGTAAAGCATATTCAAAACCATCTGAAAATCTGACACAAAGTATTTTGATCAATCATATTTCTAAAGGGAACTCATGATTGAAAAGTTCACTCAGAGGTCTGAAAATATAGCCACTGTACTGTCTATAGCTCACTGACCTTTTAAGTACTATGACATAGATTCACTCAACTAAGGTGGATTATCCAGCTAGTTTTAATACACAGCTTCTGTGAATCAGCATTTTGGTGAGACCTACCAATGATTCAGTTAAACAAGAAAGATTCTCATGAGCTGGTATTAGGGAGAGTGGCGGGGAAGTAACTTTAGAATGTAAAGTAAAAGGGAAGATAGATTTTGATCAATAATGATTATTTCAAAAATATTGCTATGTTTACCTTTCTGTGCTCTATTTTGATCATCCCAATTGAAATATTATGTTACTTGTCTGACTACATATTTATTACAACAAGTCAATAGAAGCAATTATCAAAGTAGGAATAAAAATTTGAAAATTTAAAGAACTAAGATTTCCTTTTGATTTCCACTCAGAGATGTAGGGAGCTGCAGAGAGTGATGTGCCCAGTTTTACAGTTAAAAACCAAACAAATACAAAATTTAGAATATTTCTTTGAACCCATTGGAGTCCTGACATTGCACAGCTCCAAATCTAAGGGAAGATAGGCAGGGAGAGAAAAGATTGGAGCACTGTCTTTCTTGGGCAAGACACAGCCAGATGCCCAGTAAGGCAAGTTCAGGTCCAGTGTTTGACCCAAGGATGGGTGTTCTGGTGAGAAAGATGAGTGATGGGAGCTACAATTATAAGGAGTATTCTCATCCTCTTGCAGGCTTTTTTTCCACAAACTACAATGGGTGTTCACAAAAGATAGGGAGAATTCTGAGAAAGTCTCCCACATGCAGAACAGGAAGGGGAACAACAGCTGCCAGTGGGGGTGGGGAGGGAAATACTGCTGAGATACTCACCTTACCCAAAAAAAGCTTAATGTGCCTAGGGAAGGACAACAAACACTGCTGTCATTAGGGCACTTGTGGAAATCCCTTGCAGGTGAGGGAAAAGAAGAGGAAAACACATCTATCTCTGGGGGAAGGCCAGAAGAGATAAGGTGTCTGGTTAAGACTAAGGCTTTATTAAAACATAGAACACCCCTACCCCCACCCTCCACCAGGCCAACAGGCATAAAATAAAATAAATCTTTCAGGGGTGGTTAGAGGGATGATTTGTTAGAGAACAGGAGATTTTTAGAGCAGTGAAAATACTCTGTATCATATTATAATGATAGATGCATGCCATTACATGCTTGTGCAAATGCATAGAATGTACAGTACCAAGAGTGAGGCCTAAGGTAAACTCCGGACTTCAGGTGATTATGATACATCAAGGTAGGTTCATCCTTAGTAACAAATGTGCCACACTGGTAAGTGATGTTAATAATGGGGGAGGCTATGCACATGTAGGGCAGGAGGTAAAAGGGAAATCTCTATACATTCCTCTCAATTTTGTTTTGAACTTAAAACTGCTCTAAAAACTATGGTCTTAAAAGAAAAAAGGAATCTTGCTGGATACAGACTATCTCTGAGATGCAGTGCAAAGAAGAGGCCTAAAGCTAACAGTGCAACGGACATTGAGAAAAAAATATAAATAATAATAACAAAACAAAACCTCTAGAAAACTAGCTCTTACTCTGAGCACAAGGAATTATTTCGAAGAATTTGAAGGCAATGGTGCACTAGCAGTAACCATGGCAATAAAAATCCCTCCAACCCAGCTCAGTTCTTAATTAGAATAATCAAAACTGTTAACTAAAGGCCTTGGTGAAAGAAAGGGACACTCAAATCCAGCCGTAAGGCTACTCACCTCAATCTTTAGTATTGAGTAAGTGCAAGAGATCCAGCTTTCAGTAACAACAAGAAAATTATGAAGCATATGAAAAGATGAGCTAGAGCAGTACACTTTCAAGAGATAAGGCAATCATGCCACTGATGTTGGAACTATATGAAGAATTTAAAATAACTATTGTCAACAGCTTAAAGGTTGTCATGGAGAAGGTGGACAGCATGCATGATCAAATGGGTAATATCAGCAGGGAGATGGAAACTATACGAATCCAGTGGAAATGCTAGTATTGAACAACATGGCAACAGAGATAATAAAGAATGCCTTTGGTGGGCTCATCAGTGGACTCAATACAGTAGAAGAAAGAATTGACAAACATGAGGACAGCTCACTAGTTTTGCAAACTGAAACGCACAAAATCTGGGTTTGTACTAGATACAGAATTTCTATTTATCTCTGTTACAAAGGCAGCAGTGGGTTGACATCAGCCTTAGAAGCAAGTTGTTTTAAAAGAATCTATTACTGATGATTGACTCTCAGGGGCATGCTTAACAAAGTGAGTAATCATTGATAGATTAAGAAGATTTATTTATTGGGGTGCCTGGGTGGCTCAGTCAGTTGAGCGTCTGACTTAAGCTCAAGTCATGATCTCGCAGTTTGTGAGATCAAGCCCCGCGTTGGGCTCTGTGCTTACAGCTCAGAGCCTGGAGCCTGCTTCAGATTCTGTGTCTCCCTCTCTCTCTGCACTTCCCCTGTCTCTGTCTCTCTCAAAAGTAAATAACATTAAAAAATTTTTTTAAAAGATTTATTTATTTATTGGAGTATCTGGGTGACTTGGTTGGTTCAGCCTCCGACTTTGGCTCAGGTCATGATCTCACAGTTTGTGATTTCAAGCCCCGCATCGGGCTCTCTGCTGTCAGCACAGAGCCCTCTTTGGTTCCTCTGTCCCCTTCTCTCTCTGCTCCTCCCCTACTTGTGTTGTCTGTCTCAAAAATAAATGAACATTCTAAAAAAAGATTTGTTTATTTATTTTTAAATATTTACTTTGAGAGAGAGTGCATGTTCATGAGAGGGCGGGGGGGTGGGGGCGGGATAGAGAGAGAGAGAGAGAAGAGAATTCCAATCAGGCTTAGCACAGAGCCCAACGTGGGGCTCTATCTTACAAACCATAAGACCATGACCTGAGCTGAAATCAAGGGTTGGACCCTGAACTGACTGAGCCACCCAGGCACCCCTATATTAAGATTTAAAAAATTCTAATGTTTTCATATTAGCATGGCTATAGAAAATTATGAGAACTTTATTTATAAATTCTCAATTCTGTGTATGATTCTAATTGCTGAGTTCGCCTAATATTAAATAAAAACCCAACACACCTAAAACAAATAGAATTTCTGTTCAGGTTTGACTTGGCTAGTCTTCATGTTAAGCTATCCTGTAATTGCTGAATATTTCAATGTTCTTGAAACACTAAGATAAACCTCAACAAACATCCATTATAGTACCAGATTTTTCTTTTTGATAACCATGAGACAAATATTCTGGGATTATTCAGCCTAAGCCTCAGGAGATCAAAGCCTCTGATATTTTAACCAAATATTGTTTAGGATTCTTCTCCCCACTACTCTATATCACAGGCTCAGGCAAAAACATTAATTTCTGTAGTATTATTCCAAATTTATGCAGTAATTTCTACTGTAGACATTAAAAATTAAATTAAATGTAGGAAGAAACAGCAAATGACATTTGATGTATTACTGTAATGCAGCTTAGTGCGTGGGATTTTGATTTTGAAAATATCGTAGGAGTGAGTTGTGGGGGAATAAAAGTAATCTACTGCAGAAAGAACTTGTCCCAAGATAGTATCTATTTATGCAATTACTTTTGTCAGAACTGTGTAATTGACAATAATTTGCTTGCTAATCTAATTAAACTATGAACAAATGGTGCAAGAAATTGTGAAGAATTCTGGGTAGAGCCTTGGGCTCCTTTGATGGATATTACTGATGGTACTAAGCACATTTTTCTGAGTCGTTATTTTATGCCCTGGATGGTGAAGCCAGAATTGAAAAATTGTTTTTTGTAACTGTTATATGTTGAAACTTCTAAACAGCCTATCAGTGATTTAAAATAAGAAAATGTTTAAGGTGTGATCATAGAAGAACACACACACACACACACACACACACACACACACACACACAGGAGGAGTTAGGTCGCTGGGAAACTATCAATGAATCTAGAACTATGTCCTTACTATGTTCCCCTGCCTTCTGACCCTCACAATCCCCAGTTATTTCCACCTGTCTGCAGCTGTAAGCTCACGCCAGTGTTCTCTCTGAGACCAGCTAAGTTCTGGGCTGAAAGGAAATAATGAAGTTCTGCTTCAGAAGCCAGCATCCTTGGCATCAAGCCTCATTTTTTTCCTTTAAACAATTGCATTTTTAAATTTTTTTTTTTTTAACGTTTATTTATTTTTTGGGACAGAGAGAGACAGAGCATGAACGGGGGAGGGGCAGAGAGAGAGGGGGACACAGAATCAGAAACAGGCTCCAGGCTCTGAGCCATCAGCCCAGAGCCCGACGCGGGGCTCGAACTCACGGACCGCGAGATCGTGACCTGGCTGAAGTCGGACGCCTAACCGACTGCGCCACCCAGGCGCCCCAACAATTGCATTTTTAAAGACAATCATCAATACATGTCTGGTAAGCAAAAGAGTATTTGGGGAGTTACAGGACAAACTATTTTAAATCAATGTTGTTTCAGGAAATCCTAGATTCTTGATCATTGTATTCATGATCAAGATATTTTACTCCATTGTATGTAGATATACCCCTCACTTCCTAGCCCTTCACACATTCACTCTGCCTTTATATTGTTTCTGCCATTCATTCATAATATATTTAATCAATTATTCAGTAACTATTTACTGAGGTTTTTCTACCTCAGTTCTAGGTGCATCGTTAGTTTGTCATATTCCTGACCAATTCCTCCATTTTATTTTTTCCTAAGACTCCACTAAATACTCTGCTTCTCATGGCAGTTCACATATGTCTAGTTTTTAGTCGCAACAAGCTTTATTTATTTATTTATTTATTTATTTATTATGTATCTATTATTGAAGTATAACTGACAATTTTACACATAACATTATAATTCGTTTCATGACAACATAAGGATTTGATATTTGTACACACTGCAAAATGATCGCCACAGTGAGGCTAGTTGACATCCATCACCATTCATACTTAACGATTTTTTTCTTGTGGTGAAGACTTTTGAGACCTGCTCTCTGATATATGCCTTTATTAACACTTATTTCCATTTAATTATTTGTTTGCAGTAATCTAGATGTAAACTCCATGAAAGTGAATTTCATATCTATTGTTTATTCTAGCTTGTGCCCGTTGTAGCCCCGGGCATATATTAGAGTTCTTCAATAAACATTTGTAAAGTGAATTCCTTAGTAGCCAGACCTGTTTCATTTTCATCCTCTTTCCCTAAGTTTTGGTATATAAGAGTATGAATAAATGTTTAATGTAAAGAATTAATATATTTTAACCTTTATTTTTTAACTAAAATCTTTGTACTTTTTTGACCTTTATTTTTAAATTTATTTTTTCAATGTTTATTTATTTTTGAGACAGATACAGAGCATGAACGGGGGAGGGTCAGAGAGAGAGGGAGACACAGAATCTGAAACAGGCTCCAGGCTCCGAGCTGTCAGCACAGAGCCCGACGCAGGGCCGAACTCACGGACTATGAGATCATGACCTGAGCCGAGGTCGGACGCTTAACTGACTGAGCCACCCAGGCGCCCCTTCGACCTTTATTTTTACCATCTGTTGAGTTTCTGCCACTTTCCTCCAAAGCCTCACACTTGTTTCCAGTATACCTGCTACCAGACCTTCCTGCATTCCCTACCTGAACTTTGCATCTCCCAGCATTGGTTGCCCTTTTAGTAACCTGCAGTTCCTCTCCTAACTGTTCAAAATTTCAGTTCGAACTTATCTGTTCAGCCTTG